>NC_091977.1:499200942-499548442 GCF_044704955.1 Pristiophorus japonicus | reverse complement strand
GGATTATCTGACTCAATCCAGTAGTTCAGTTTGCCACCACCATTATGTATTTGATTGAACTGTTCACTATGAAAAATAATGAACCCAAGGAAGGTAAAAGGTGGGGGGCTTTACTGCACTGCAAGAATTAAAAGAATTTTAACAGAATAAAGTTACAAAATAAAGGAGAAAATGACTGGTTTCAAAGCATGTTCGACCCTAATTGGCTCGCCATGGTCCACACATCACAGTGTCTCTGAATTATGGAAGGCATGAAATGAACAAGCATTATTGCATCCTGGCAAGTTGAATTAATCACTTTAACCAGTTGGAAAGGAAGTGTCAAAATTAAAACCCTGCAATGTTTCTTTTCAAGTGCACATTAGGGTCAGACAAAGCCTGCTCGGCCAATCATTAGAAATGAAACAAACGCACATTTCAGTTTTTGAATCTTTAGACAAAAGTGACTGAAGAGTAGTTGAAATATTAGTTTTGCTCTCTGCTGGGTTCCACAGTCCAAATTTGTGCCACTGGAGTGTGAACCCTAGGGCTAATTCTCCCACTTCTCAAGATCTTGATGGCAATAGCACTAAAAACAACAACAACTTGCAGTTATATAGCGCCTTTAACTGGAATCTCTTTTGTTGTTTCACTACCACAACTATTTCAATGGCCACAGATGCTTTTTCATAATATATATTCTATAATTTGAGTGGCATGGTGTGGGATTTAATTATCATCTTTGGTGGCAACTGCTAAATGTGTTAGATTTTCCTGACTATTTATATTCAGTAGTAGGAAAATCATGTCCTGACTCACATCAAGTCCTGTTCACCCATTACTCCTGTGCTCGCTGACCATTTAAGCAACGCCTCGATTTCAAAATTCCCCCCCTTGTTTTCAAATGCCTCCATGGCCTCACCCCTCCTTATCTCTGTTGTTATATATGTGGACTTCTATTTACTCTGTACAGCCATCAGAGGGCTCATCTCCTGGAGTCCCAAAGAATCCAATAATCCCTTGGGAGCACAGGTATTTAAGGAGGCTTCACAGGTTGGAGAGGCACTCTGGAGACCTGCAATAAAATACTAAGGTCACCCTTTACTTTGAGCTCACAGTGTTCAGTCTGACTCTTTCTCCAGACACAACATCTGTAATCTCCTCCAGCCCCTAACACTCTGAGATGTTTGCGCTCCTCTAATTCTGCCCTCTTGAGTATCCCTGATTATAATCACTCAAGCATTGGAAGGCCATGCCTTTATTTGCCTAGGCCCCAAGCTTCCTGCCTAAACCTCTCCGCCTCTCTACCTCTCTTTCCTCCTTCAAGACACTCCTTAAAACTACCTCTTTTACCAAGCTTTTGGTCACTTGCCCTAATTTTTCTTTGTGTTTTGTGACAAATTTATATCTCATTATACTCCTGTGAACACCTTGGGACATTTCATCACCATCATCATAGACAGTCCCTCGGAATTGAGGAAGACTTGCTTCCACTCTTAAAATGAGTCCTTAGGTGTCTGAACAGTACAATACGAGAGCCACAGTCCCTGTCACAGGTGGGACAGATAGTCATTGAGGGTAAGGGAGGGTGGGACAGATTTGCCGCACGCTCTTTACGCTGCCTGTGCTTGATTTCTGCATGCTCTCGGCGATGAGACTCGAGATGCTCAGTGCCGTCCCGGATGCACTTCCTCCACTTAGGGTGGTCTTGGGTCAGGGACTCCCAGATGTTGGTGGGGATGCTGCACTTTATCAGGGAGACTTTGAGGGTGTCCTTGTAATGTTTCCTCTGTCCACCTTTGGCTCGTTTGCCAGGAAGGAGTTCCGAGTAGAGCGCTTGCTTTGGAAGTCTCATGTCTGGCATGCAGACAATGTGACCTGCCCAGCGGAGCTGATCAAATATAGTCAGTGCTTCAATGCTGGGGATGTTGGCCTGGTCGAGGGTGCTCATGTTGGTGCGTCTGTCCTCCCAAGGGATTTATAGGATCTTGCGGAGACATCGTTGGTGGTATTTCGCCAGTGACTTGAGGTGTCAACTGAACATGGTCCATGTCTCTGATCCATAGAGGAGTGCGGGTATTACAACAGCCCTGTAGACCATGAGCTTGGTGGCAGTTTTGAGGGCCTGGTCTTCGAAAGCACGCTTTTCCTCAGGCGGTCGAAGGCTGCACTGACGCACTGAAGGCTGTATTGAATCTCGTCATAGAAACATAGAAACATAGAAAATAGGTGCAGGAGTAGGCCATTCGGCCCTTCTAGCCTGCACCGCCATTCAATGAGTTCATGGCTGAACATTCAACTTCAGTACCCCATTCCTGCTTTCTCGCCATACCCCTTGATCCCCCTAGCAGTAAGGACCTCATCTAACTCCTTTTTGAATATATTTAGTGAATTGGCCTCAACAACTTTCTGTGGTAGAGAATTCCACAGGTTCACCACTCTCTGGGTGAAGAAGTTCCTCCGCATCTCGGTCCTAAATGGCTTACCCCTTATCCTTAGACTGTGACCCCTGGTTCTGGACTTCCCCAACATTGGGAACATTCTTCCTGCATCTAACCTGTCTAACCCCGTCAGAATTTTATATGTTTCTATGAGGTCCCCTCTCATTCTTCTGAACTCCAGTGAATACAAGCCCAGTTGATCCAGTCTTTCTTGATAGGTCAGTCCCGCCATCCCGGGAATCAGTCTGGTGAACCTTCGCTGCACTCCCTCAATAGCAAGAATGTCCTTCCTCAGGTTAGGAGACCAAAACTGTACACAATACTCCAGGTGTGGCCTCACCAATGCCCTGTACAACTGTAGCAACACCTCCCTGCCCCTGTACTCAAATCCCCTTGCTATGAAGGCCAACATGCCATTTGCTTTCTTAACCGCCTGCTGCACCTGCATGCCAACCTTCAATGACTGATGTACCATGACACCCAGGTCTCTTTGCACCTCCCCTTTTCCTAATCTGTCACCATTCAGATAATAGTTTGTCTCTCTGTTTTTACCACCAAAGTGGATAACCTCACATTTATCCACATTATACTTCATCTGCCATGCATTTGCCCACTCACCTAACCTATCCAAGTCGCTCTGCAGCCTCACAGCATCCTCCTCGCAGCTCACACTGCCACCCAACTTAGTGTCATCCGCAAATTTGGAGATACTACATTTAATCCCCTCATCTAAATCATTAATGTACAGTGTAAACAGCTGGGGCCCCAGCACAGAACCTTGCGGTACCCCACTAGTCACTGCCTGCCATTCTGAAAAGTACCCATTTACTCCTACTCTTTGCTTCCTGTCTGACAACCAGTTCTCAATCCATGTCAGTACACTACCCCCAATCCCATGTGCTCTAACTTTGCACATCAATCTCTTGTGTGGGACCTTGTCGAACACCTTCTGAAAGTCCAAATATACCACATCAACTGGTTCTCCCTTATCCACTCTACTGGAAACATCCTCAAAAAATTCCAGAAGATTTGTCAAGCATGATTTCCCTTTCACAAATCCATGCTGACTTGGACCTATCATGTCACCTCTTTCCAAATGGACTGCTATGACATCCTTAATAATTGATTCCATCATTTTACCCACTACCGATGTCAGGCTGACCGGTCTATAATTCCCTGTTTTCTCTCTCCCTCCTTTTTTAAAAAGTGGGGTTACATTGGCTACCCTCCACTCCATAGGAACTGATCCAGAGTCAATGGAATGTTGGAAAATGACTGTCAACGCATCCACTATTTCCAAGGCCACCTCCTTAAGTACTCTGGGATGCAGTCCATCAGGCCCTGGGGATTTATCGGCCTTCAATCCCATCAATTTCCCCAACACAATTTCCCGGCTAATAAGGATTTCCCTCAGTTCCTCCTCCTTACTAGACCCCCCGACCCCTTTTATAACCGGAAGGTTGTTCGTGTCCTCCTTCGTGAATACCGAACCAAAGTACTTGTTCAATTGGTCCGCCATTTCTTTGTTCCCCGTTATGACTTCCCCTGATTCTGACTGCAGGGGACCTACGTTTGTCTTTACTAACCTTTTTCTCTTTACATATCTATAGAAACTTTTGCAATCCGTCTTAATGTTCCCTGCAAGCTTCTTCTCATACTCCATTTTCCCTGCCCTAATCAAACCCTTTGTCCTCCTCTGCTGAGTTCTAAATTTCTCCCAGTCCCCAGGTTCGCTGCTATTTCTGGCCAATTTGTATGCCACTTCCTTGGCTTTAATACTATCCCTGATTTCCCTTGATAGCCACGGTTGAGCCACCTTCCCTTTTTTATTTCTATGCCAGACAGGAATGTACAATTGTTGTAGTTCATCCATGCGGTCTCTAAATGTCTGCCATTGCCCATCCACAGTCAACCCCTTAAGTATCATTCGCCAATCCATCTCAGCCAATTCACGCCTCATACCTTCAAAGTTAGCCTTCTTTAAGTTCTGGACCATGGTCTCTGAATTAACTGTTTCATTCTCCATCCTAATGCAGAATTCCACCATATTATGGTCACTCTTCCCCAAGGGGCCTCGCACAACGAGATTGCTAGTTAATCCTTTCTCATTACATAACACCCAGTCTAAGATGGCCTCCCCCCTAGTTGGTTCCTCGACATATTGGTCTAAAAAACCATCCCTTATGCACTCCAGAAAATCCTCCTCCACCGTATTGCTTCCAGTTTGGTTAGCCCAATCTATGTGCATATTAAAGTCACCCATTATAACTGCTGCACCTTTATTGCACGCACCCCTAATTTCCTGTTTGATGCCCTCCCCAACATCACTACTACTGTTTGGAGGTCTGTACACAACTCCCACTAACGTTTTTTGCCCTTTGGTGTTCTGCAGCTCTACCCATATAGATTCCACATCATCCAAGCTAATGTCCTTCCTAACTATTGCATTAATCTCCTCCTTAACCAGCAATGCTACCCCACCTCCTTTTCCTTTTATTCTATCCTTCCTGAATGTTGAATACCCCTGGATGTTGAGTTCCCAGCCCTGCTCATCCTGGAGCCACGTCTCCGTAATCCCAATCACATCATATTTGTTAACATCTATTTGCACAGTTAATTCATCCACCTTATTGCGGATACTCCTTGCATTAAGACACAAAGCCTTTAGGCTTGTTTTTTTAACACCCTCTGTCCTTTTAGAATTTTGCTGTACAATGGCCCTTTTTGTTCTTTGCCTTGGGTTTCTCTGCCCTCCACTTTTCCTCATCTCCTTTCTGTCTTTTGTTTTTGCCTCCTTTTTGTTTCCCTCTATCTCCCTGCATTGGTTCCCATCCCCCTGCCATATTAGTTTAACTCCTCCCCAACAGCACTAGCAAACACTCCCCCGAGGACATTGGTTCCGATTCTGCCCAGGTGCAGACCGTCCGGATTGTACTGGTCCCACCTCCCCCAGAACCGGTTCCAATGTCCCAGGAATTTGAATCCCTCCCTGCTGCACCATTGCTCAAGCCACGTATTCATCTGAGCTATCCTGCGATTCCTACTCTGACTAGCACGTGGCACTGGTAGCAATCCCGAGATTGCACTTGTTGATAAGAGGCTCCCGAGGTCCCAGCAGATGGAAAACTCCAAATGTAACATCCCTATTTAAAAAAGGAGGCAGACAAAAAGCAGGAAACTATAGACCAGTTAGCCTAACATCTATGGTTTGGAAAATGTTGGAGTCCATTATTAAAGAAGCAGTAGCAGGACATTTGGAAAAGCATAATTCGGTCAGGCAGAGTCAGCATGGATTTATGAAGGGGAAGTCATGTTTGACAAATTTGCTGGAATTCTTTGAGGATATAATGAACAGGGTGGATAAAGGGGAACCAGTGAATGTTGTGTATTTGGACTTCCAGAAGGCATTTGACAAGGTGCCACATAAAAGTTAATTCACAAGATAAACGTTTACAGGGATAGAGGATTGGCTAACTAACAGAAAACAAAGAGTCAGGAAAAGTGGTTCATTCTCTCGTTGGCAACCAGTAAATAGTGGGGTGTCGCAGGGATCAGTGCTGGGACCCCAACTATTTACAATCTATCTTAATGACTTGGAAGGGACTGAGTGTAATGTAGCCAAGTTATCTGATGATACAAAGATGGGAGGAAAAGCAATGTGTGAGGAGGACACAAAAAATCTGCAAAAGGACATAAACAGGCTCAGTGAGTGGGCAAAAATTTGGCAGATGGAGTATAATGTTGGAAAGTCTGAGGTCATGCACTTTGGCAGAAAAAAATCAAAGAGCAAGTTATTATTTAAATGGAGAAAGATTGCAAAGTGCTGCAGTACAGCGGGACCTGGGGGTACTTGTGCATTAAACCCAAAAGGATAATATGCAGGTACAGCAAGTGATCAGGAAGGCCAATGGAATCTTGGCCTTTATTGCAAAGGGGATGGAGTATAAAAGCAGCAAAGTCTTGCTACAGCTATATAAGGTATTGGTGAGGCCACACCTGGAATACTGAGAGCAGTTTTGGTTTCCATATTTACAAGAGTATCATCATCATCATAGGCAGTCCCTCGAAATCGAGAAAGACTTGATTCCACTCCTGAAGTGAGTTCTTTGGTGGCAGTATAGTTCAATACGAGAGTCACAGACTCTGTCACAGGTGGGACAGATAGTCGTTGAGGGAAGGGGTGGGTGGGACTGGTTGCCACACGCACTTTCCACTGTCTGCGCTTGATTTCTGCATGCTTTTTGCAACGAGATGCGAGGTGTTCAGCGCCCACTCAGATGGACTTCCTCCACTTAGGGCGGTCTTGGGCCAGGGACTCGTAGGTATCAGTGGGGATGTCACACTTTATCAGGGAGGCTTTGAGGGTGTCCTTGTAGCGTTTCTGCTGCCCACCTTTGGCTCGTTTGCCGTGAAGGAGCTCCGAGTAGAGCACTTGCTTTGGGAGTCTTTTGTTTGGTATGCGGACGATGTGACCTGTCCAGCGGAGCTGATCGAGTATGGTCAGTGCTTCACTGCTGGGGATGTTAGCCTGAATGAGGACGCTGATGTTGGTGCGCCTGTCCTCCCAGGGGATTTGTAGTGTCTTGCAGAGACATCGTTGGTGATATATCTCCAGCAACTTGAGGTGTCTACTGTACATGGTCCATGTCTCTGAGCCATACAGGAGGGCAGATATTACTACAGCCCTGTAGACCATGAGCTTGGTGGCAGTTTTGAGGGCCTGGTCTTCAAACACTCTTTTCCTCAGGCGGCCGAAGGCTACACTGGTGCACTGGAAGCGGTGTTGGATCTCGTCTTCGATGCCTGCTCTTGTTGATAGGAGGCTCCTGAGATATGGGAAGTGGTCTACCGTGTGCAGGGCCGCGCCATTGATCTTGATGACTGGGGGTGCAGTCACGCTGAGGACTCGCTGAGGCACTGAAGTATGGCGGAGATGTACTGTTGGCGCGAATACATGACCTCATCTCTCTCATCTGGAGGGAGGAGAGCATGTCGGGGGATCTCAGAGATGCAGTGATCGTGACCATCTTTAAAAAAGGGGAGAAGTCTGACTGCAGCAACTACAGAGGAATCTCCCTGCTATCAGCCACTGGGAAAGTCATCGCTCGAGTCCTCCTCAACAGTCTTCTTCCCATGGCCGAGGGGAGCTCCTACCGCAGTCACAGTGCGGATTTCGTCCACTACGGGGCACAATGGACGAGATTTTCGCAGTGCGACAGCTACAGGGAAAATGTAGGGAACAGCGCCAGCCCTTATACATGGCCTTCTTCGACCTTACAAAGTCCTTTGACGCTGTCAACTGCGAGGGTCTATGGAGCATCCTCCTCAGTTTCGGATGCCCCCAAAAGTTCTTCACCATCCTCCATCTGCTGCACGACATAAGAACATAAGAACATAAGAATATAAGAATTAGGAACAGGAGTAGGCCATCTAGCCCCTCGAGCCTGCTCCGCCATTCAACAAGATCATGGCTGATCTGGCCATGGACTCAGCTCCACTTACCCGCCCTCTCCCCGTAACCCTTAATTCCCTGATTGGTTAAAAATCTATCTATCTGTGATTTGAATACATTCAATGAGCTAGCCTCAACTGCTTCCTTGGGCAGAGAATTCCACAGATTCACAACCCTCTGGGAGAAGAAATTCCTTCTCAACTCGGTTTTAAATTGGCTCCCCCATATTTTGAGGTGTGCCCCCTAGTTCTAGTCTCCCCTAACAGTGGAACAACCTCTATGCCTCTATCCTGTCTATTCCTTTCATTATTTTAAATGTTTCTATAAGATCACCCCTCATCCTTCTGAACTCCAACGAGTAAAGACTCAATCTATCATCAAAAGGTAATCCCCTCATCTCCGGAATCAGCCTAGTGAATCATCTATGTACCCCCTCCAAAGCCAGTATATTCTTCCTTAAGTAAGGTGACCAAAACTGCACGCAGTACTCCAGGTGCGGCCTTACCAATACCCTATACAGTTGCAACAGGACCGCCCTGCTTTTATACTCCATCCCTCTCGCAATGAAGGCCAACATTCCATTCGCCTTCCTGATTACCTGCTGCACCTGCAAACTAACTTTTTGGGATTCATGCACAAGGATGGAAGCTCCGCTAAGCCTGGCGGAGCTGACCGGTGCCCTCGACCGGCTCTCGAGGGGAAAATCCCCGGGGCTGGACGGGCTGACCGTGGAGTTCCACAGGGCGTTCTGGGACGTCCTGGGGAGCGACTACGCGCGGGTCCTGGGGGAAAGTCTGGCGACCGGGGAGATGCCCCTCTCTTGGCGCAGGGCAGTCATCGTCCTGCTGCCTAAGAAGGGCGATCTCCGCCTCCTTAAGAACTGGCGCCCGGTCTCCCTCCTCAGCACGGACTACAAAATCTTCGCCAGGGCGATGTCTGCTCGCCTTGGTGCCGTGCTGGACCACATGATCCACCCAGACCAGTCCTACATGGTCCCGGGCCGGACAATCCACGATAACATCCATCTGGTCCGGGACCTCATCCATTGTTCCCAGGAGGCTGGTCTGTCGGTCGCCTTCCTATCCCTCGACCAAGAGAAGGCGTTCGACAGGGTGGATCACGACTATCTGCTCGGAACTCTGCGCGCTTTTGGGTTCGGGACGCATTTCGTCGCCCGGATCCGACTTTTGTATGCCGCCGCGGAGTGTCTGATTAAGGTTAACGGGTCCTTGACGGCGCCCCTTCGCTTTAGGAGAGGGGTGCGCCAGGGATGCCCCATGTCCGGCCAGTTATACGCCGTTTGCGTGGAGCCTTTCCTGCGCCTCTTGCGGACGAGGTTGACGGGACTGGCTCTGCAAGGGCCGGGCGTGGAGGTCGTCCTCTCGGCTTACGCCAATGACGTGCTCCTCGCGGTAGAGGATCCCGCTGACCTGCGGAGGATGCGTGAGTGCCAGGAGATTTACTCGGCCGCGTCCTCCGCCAGGATCAACTGGGAGAAATGTTCCGGACTCCTGGTGGGTCAATGGCGGGTGGACTCCCTGCCGGAGGAGCTCAGGCCTTTTGCCTGGAGCACGACCCATCTCCTCTATCTGGTAGTCTACCTTAGCCCCGACGAGGGAGCCTGGCCGGCGAACTGGCAGGAGCTGGAGGCCAAGGTCGCCGCTCGCCTAGGGCGCTGGACAGGACTGCTCCGAGTGCTGTCCTACAGGGGTCGAGCGCTAGTCATAAACCAGCTGGTGGCCGTAATGTTGTGGTACCGGCTGGTCACTTTGACCCCTCCCCCTGCGTTTGTCGCCAAGATACAGAAGAAGCTGGTGGACTTCTTCTGGAACAACAGGAAGCACTGGGTCTCTGCTGCGGTCTTGAGTCTCCCGCTTGAGGAGGGCGGTCAGTCGTTGGTGTGCATCAGCGCCCAGCTCGCGACTTTCCGTCTTCAGACCCTGCAGAGATACCTTTACGTCGAGCCCCCTCCTAGGTGGTGCACTCTGGCGACGTATTTCTTCCGCCAGCAGCGCGACCTCAACTACGACACGCAGCTCCAGTTTGTGAACTTGGGGGGTGTCAGGACCGCCCTCCGGGAGCTGCCTGTCTTTTACAGGGACTTCATCAGGGTCTGGAACAAAGTCTCCACCAAGCGCAGCTCTCCGCCGGCTGGAGTGGCGGCTGTCCTGCAGGAGCCGCTGCTCGGGAATCCGTACCTCCACGACCGAGGTTTTATGTGGCAGTTGGAAGAGAGGGCTGTGGCTGGTGAGGTGACCAGGGTCAGGGACCTGCTCGATGGCGGAGGAGCGGGCTGGATGGCGCCAGACATGCTGGCGCGGCGCCTAAATTCTGCCAACGTCCGCCACGCGGCCGATGCCATCGAGTCGCTAAAAACAGCTCTGGGCCCTGACTCCGTTAGGTGCATCGAGGAGGCACAAGCACGTGGGGAGATCCCGTCCGAACTGACCCCCATCCGGACGGAATTCCTCATCGGCGCCAAACCCCAGAACCTCCCTCGGGGGCCGGCGCCTCACAACTTGAGCCGCCTCGGGGAAATCCCCTCCGTGCCTTTCAGTTCCGCGCGGAGGGGTTTCTTGTACGGGCTGCTCCTGCACACTCTCAACTTTGCCATCCTTGCCTGCCGTCCGGACACGCCATGGCGTACCATCTTGCCGTCCGGAGGAGGCGGGGGTCCCCGATGGAGGGCACTCTACGCAGAGGTCCTCCCACTATACATCGGGGACTTGGCCTGGAGGGTGGTGCACGGAGCAGTGACGTGCAACAAATTTTTAAGCCGGTTCACGGACTCCCAGGCCGCCTGCAATTTCTGCGGTCTGGAAGAGTCCGTGTTCCATGTTTTTATGGAATGCACGAGGTTGCAGCCCCTGTTTTATTAATTGAAGGGGCTGCTCCTGAAATTCTGGCTGCACTTCAGTCCCACTCTCCTGATCTTTGGGCACCCTGTGCAGAGGGGAGCGGGTAGGTCCGAGGGCCTCCTCGTAGGACTGCTCCTGGGCACGGCCAAGGGTGCCATCAGCTGGTCCAGGCAGCGGGCGGTCGAGGGGGTCGTTCAACCTGACTGCCTGCCTCTCTTCCGCTCTTACATCCGGTCCAGGGTGTCCTTGGAGATGGAGCACGCGGTGTCCACCGGTACGCTCGCGGCCTTCCGCGAGAGGTGGGCACCGGAGGGACTGGAGTGCATCATCACACCCGACAACCAAATTTTAATTTGATTTTACGTTTTAAAGTTTAATTTGTTTTAATTGCCGGTGCTTTTAGTGTCCCCCTCCCCTTTTATAGGGGGCACTTGGAAAAATTTGATTTTAGCGCCCCAAAAAAAAACCCCAAAAAAAGAAGAAAAAAAAAACACAAAAAAAAGGAAAAAAAAAGGGGCCTTGAAAATGTCTGCTGTGTCATCCAGGGCGGGTGGCACGGTTTAATGTTTATGTTTTTTTTCAGGTAAACTCAAAAGAGTTTCATGCACAAGGACCCCCAGGACCCTCTGCACCTCAGCATGTTGTAATTTCTCCCCATTCAAATAATATTCCCTTTTACTGTTTTTTTTTCCCAAGGTGGATGACCTCACACTTTCCGACATTGTATTCCATCTGCCAAACCTTAGCCCATTCATTAACCTATCCAAATCTCTTTGCAGCCTCTCTGTGTCCTCTACACAACCCGCTTTCCCACTAATCTTAGTGTAATCTGCAAATTTTGTTACACTACACTCTGTCCCCTCTTCCAGGTCATCTATGTATATTGTAAACAGTTGTGGTCCCAGCACTGATCCCTGTGGCACACCACTAACCATCGATTTCTGACCCGAAAAGGACCCATTTGTCCTGACTCTCTGCTTTCTGTTCGCCGGCCAATTCTCTATCCATGCTAATACATTTCCTCTGACTCCGCGTACCTCTATCTTCTGCAGTAACCTTTTGTGTGGCACCTTATCGAATGCCTTTTGGAAATCTAAATACACCACATCCATCCACGACGACATACAGGCCGTGATCCTTACCAATGGATCCATCACAGTCCCAATCCACGTCCGGACCTAGGTCAAACAGGGCTGCGTCATTGCCGCAACCCTCTTCTCAAACTTTCTCATCGCCATGCTCCACCTTACAGTCAACAAGCTCCCCGCTGGAGTGGAACTAAACTACAGAACCAGTGGGAAGCTGTTCAACCTGCGCCGTCTCCAGGCCAGATCCAAGACCACCCCAACCTCTGTCGTCGAGCTACAGTACACGGACGATGCCTGCGTCTGCGCACATACAGAGGCTGCACTCCAGAACATAGTTGACGTGTCATGCTCCTACTGTGCTATGTGGGAACTCAGGGATGCTTCCAGTGTCCCTGACAACTACATGTGCAGGAAGTGTATCCTGCTGCTTCTCCTGACAGACCGCATTGCGGCACTTGAGCTGCGGTGGATTCACTCTGGAGCATCCGCGATGCTGAGGATGCCATGGATAGCATGTTTAGTAAGTTGGTCATACTACAGGTAAAGGTTACACAGACAGATAGGGAATGGATGAACAGCACGAAGAGCAGTGGAAGGAAGGTAGTGCAGGGGTCCTCTGTGGTCATCCCCCTCCAAAACAGATACACCATTTTGGGTACTGTTGGGGGGGATGACTCATCAGGGGAAAGCATCAGCAGCCAAGTTCATGGCACCGTGGGTGGCTCTGCTGCACAGGAGGGCAGGAAAAAGAGTGGGAGAGCTATACTGGTCAGGGATTCTATTTTTAGGGGAATAGATAGACGTTTCTGCGGCTGCAATAGAGACTCCAGGATGGTTTGTTGCCTCCCTGGTGCAAGGGTCAAGGATGTCTCGGAGTGGCTGCGGGACATTTTGAAAGGGAGGGTGAACAGCCAGTTGTTGTGGTGCATATAGGTACCAACTATTTCGGTAAAAAATGGGATGAGGTCCTACAAACTGAATTTAGGGAGCTAGGAGTTAACTAAAAAGTAGGACCTCAAAGGTAGTAATCTCAGGATTGCTACCGGTGCCACGTGCTAGTCAGAGTAGGAATTGCAGGATAGCTAAGATGAATATGTGGCTTGAGGAATGGTGCAAGGTTCAAATTCCTTGGACATTGGAACCAGTTCTGGGGGAGGTGGGACCACTACAAACCGGACGGTCTGCACATGGGCAGGCCCGGAACAAATGTCCTCGGGGGAGTGTTTGCTAGTGCTGTTGGGGAGGGGTTAAACTAATATGGCAGGGGGATGGGAACCTATGCAGGGAGACAGAGGGAAGTAGAATGGGGGCAGAAGCAAAAGATAGAAAGAAGAAAAGTAAAAGTGGAGGGCAGAGAAACCCAAGGGAAAAATCAAAATGTGCCACATTATAGCAAAATTCTAAAGGGACAAAGTGTGTTAAAAAGAAAAGCCTGAAGGCTCTGTGCCTCAATGCGAGGAGTATTCGTAATAAGGTGGATAAATTAACTGCATAGATAGCAATTAACAAATATGATATAATTGGCATCACGAAGACATGGCTCCAGGTTGACCAAGGCTGGGAACTCAACATCCAGGGGTATTCAACATTCAGGAAGGATAGACAGAAAGGAAAAGGAGATGGGGTAGCGTTGCTGGTTAAAGAGGAAATTAACACAATAGTAAGGAAGGACATTAGCTTGGATGATGAGGAATCTGTATGGGTGGAGCTGCGGAATACCAAAGGGCAGAAAATGCTCGTGGGAGTTGTGTACAGACCAACAAACAGTAATAGCGAGGTTGGGGACAGCATCAAACAAGAAATTAGGGATGCGTGCAATAAGGGTACAGCAGTTATCATGGGTGACTTTAATCTACATATAGATTGGGCCTGGTCTTACATAAGAACATAAGAACATAAGAAATAGGAGCAGGAGTAGGCCTGAGGCAGTGAGTTCCACAGATCCACAACTCTCTGAGAGAAGAAATTTCTCCTCATCTCAGTTTTAAATCTGCGGCCCCTTATTCTAAGATTTTGCCCTCTAGTTTTAGTCTCCCCTATCAGTGGAAACATCCTCTCCGCATCCACCTAGTCAAGCCCACCGCATAATCTTATACATTTCGATAAGATCACCACTTATTCTTCTCAATTCCAATGAGTCGAGGCCCAACCGACTCAACCTTTCCTCATAAGACAACCCCCTCATAAGAACATAAGAACATAAGAAATAGCAACAGGAGTAGGCCATACGGCCCCTCGAACCTGCTCCACATTCAATAAGATCATGACTGATCTGATCATGGACTCAGCTCCACTTCCCCACCCGCTCCCCTTAACCCCTTATCCCCTTATCATTTCAGAAACTGTCTATTTCTGTCTTAAATTTATTCAGTGTCCCAGCTTCCACAGCTCTCTGAGAGAGCTCTCATCTCCGGAATCAACCTTGTGAACCTTCTCTGAATTGCCTCCAGAGCAAGTATATCCTTTCATAAATATGGAAACCAAAACTGCACACAGTATTCCAGGTGTGGCCTCACCAATACCTTGTACAACTGTAGCAAGACTTTCCTGCTTTTATACTCCATCCCCATTGCGATAAAGGCCAACATTCCATTGGCCTTCCTGATCTCTTGCTGTACCTGCATACTAACATTTTGTGTTTCTTGCACAAGTATCCCCAGGTCCCGCTGTACTGCAGCACTTTGCAATCTCTCTCCATTTAAATAATAATCTGCTCTTTGATTTTTTTCTGCCAAAGTGCATGATCTTACTCTTTCCAACATTATACTCCATCTGCAAAATTTTTGCCCACTCACTGAGCCTGTCTATATCCTTTTGCAGATTTTTTGTGTCCTCCTCACACTTTGCTTTTCCTCCCATCTTTGTATCGTCAGCAAACTTGGCTACGTTACACTCAGTCCCTTCTTCCAAGTTGTTAATATAGATTGTAAATAGTGGGGTCCCAGCACTGATCTCTGAGGCACACCACTAGTTACTGATTGCCAACCCGAGATTGAACCATTTATCCCTCTTGAAACAATCTTTTCCTCAGGCGGGCAAAGGCTGCACTAGCGCACTGGAGGCGGTGTTAGATCTCGTTGGCGATATCTGCACTTGTTGATAGGAGGCTCCCGAGATTTTGGACGTGGTCCACGGTGTCCAGGGTTGGCAGTGGATCTTGATGACTGGGGGGCAGTGCTGTGCGGTGCGGACAGGCTGGTGGAGGCCTTTTGTCTTACGGATGTTTAGCGTAAGGCCCATGCTTTCGTTCACCTCAGTAAATACGTCGACAATGTCCTTGAGTTCAGCCTCTGTATGTGGACAGCCGCAGGCGTCATCTGCGTAATGGGACATTTCACTACCTTAAAGGCACTATATAAATACTAGTTGTTGTTGTTGTAGCTACAGCAGACAAATATGGTTCACATTAAGGGTGAAATTAAGAGATGGGTCCAATACTCATGGAATCATCTAAACTTGCAGCACAGAAGCAAGCCATTCAGCCCATCATGGCTGTGCTGACTCTTTGAAAGAGCAGTCATGTTTAGTCCCACATCCTCGTTTTTTGTCTGTAACCCTGTAAGTTCCTCATCCTCACATTCCTGTTCAACTCCTTTTTAAAATTATTTATAGAATCAGCTTCCACTGTCTTTTCTGGGAAAGCGTTCCAGATCCTAACAATATTGATGAATCAATGAGCCAATAGGCCTTGAGTTCCTGCACCATGAAATAACCGAGAATCTGATGCATATTATAGGAAGACAATGTCATGATAAAGTTAGGGAAGGCCAGCTTAACTTTTCATTCCTGTTTGGCTTGTCCATAATTGTAAGGAATAAAATGGAACCCTGTGAGCATTTACAAAATAGTTAAGCCAAGCAGCCTGCCATGCATTCAACTATTATTGTAACCCATGTATAAGCTGACCTAAGTTGTACACCTTGAGAACATTGACCACAAGGGGTGCACTTTTGGGAGACACTCCTAACCTGGACTTTCAGGTATAAAAGGGGAAGCTCCATCCACCTTCATCACTTGAGGTCTTGGTAATAAAGCTAACTGGTCACAGAGTGACATTCTCTCAAGTATGGGCCTCGTGTGCATTTATACTGTATAGTAAGGACATATCATTGGCGATGAGAAACTGGATTTAAACCACACGAGCATGGCAACTAGCAGCATAGAAGAGAGGTACTGTGTTGGTGATGATTAGGACGATATTGACAGACTACAGCAAAGTTTTGTCACTAAGGAATGGTTGGGACAGGATTCGGCCGACAAACGCAGGGTTCATCTCCTGACGGTTTGTGGATCCAGAACGTACTCCCTGATGAAGGACCTTCTAGCGCCAGAGAAGCCGGCAGACAAGACGTTCGACGAGCTCAGTAAGTTGATCGGGGAACACCTTAAACCGGCGAGCAGCATGCACATGGTGAGACACCGGTTTTACACGCACCGGCGGCGAGAAGGGCAAATCATTCCTGACTTCGTGGCAGATCGCCGGCGACTGTCGAGCCTATGTAAGTTCCCAGATGCATGTAGAGCGGAGATGCTGCGAGACTTTTTTATTGAGGGCTTCGGGCATGCTGGGGTTTTCAGGAAACTGATTGAGACCAAAGATATGACCTTGGAAGCGGCGGCTCTGATAGCCCAGACATTTATCTCAGGGGAGGAAGAGACCAGAATGATGTATGACAAAAATCTTGGCTCAAATGTGGCAAACGATCAGGGAGTCAACATTGTTAACGCGGCACACAGTTCTCTAGGCAGACAAGGGCAATCGGACATGCCCCAGCATGTAGTCGAACCCAGAGGGGGAATTCAACAGAGACAATGGCTAGCTGAACGGCGATTCATGCCATCGCAATGGACAATGTGGCCAGTAATGCGGCCATCAACACCTGTCAATGGTGCACTTAAGGACAGTTACAGAGACAGTCAAAGACCATCGACTGGTAATGGACCTTTTGTTTCGAACAACGGGGCCTCCAGCTCATGCTGGAGGTGTGGAGGCAAACACCCAGCCAGAGCTTGCAGGTATCAGCAATATACCTGCAGAAACTGCAATGTCAGCGGTCACTTGGCGCGTATGTGCAAGAAGCCTGCAGCCAGGTTATTGTATCAGGTGGATGGGCCCGATGTAAGCCCTACGAGGCGAAATGAATACTGGGAGAAATCGCTGGAAGCTGAAGTTCAGCGAGTTCATGTGGAGCACATATACAGTTCATATACCAGGATGCCTCCGATAATGATGAAAGCGCACCTCAATGACATCCCAGTATTAATGGAGCTAGGCACAAGGACCAGCCAGTCCCTGATGAGTATCAAACAGTTCGAAAGGTTGTGGGTGTTCAAGGCTCGGAGGCCAAAATTATTACCGATTGACGCACAGCTACGGACAGAGACAAAGGAGATCATTCCGGTGCTCGGCAGCGTCACGGTAGTTGTGACCCACAAAGATTCGGAGAACAGGTTGCCACTCTGGATTGTCCCAGGAGACGGTCCCGCACTACTGGGGAGGAGTTGGCTTGCTGTCATGAACTGGAAATGGGGCGATGTCAATGCAATCTCTTCTGTGGAGCGAGTATCATTCTCACAGGTCCTGGACAAATTTGACTCATTATTTCAACCTGGCATCGGCACTTTCATGGGGACCAAGGTCGTGATTCACATAAACCCGGACACCAGGCCAGTACACCACAAGGCCAGAGCAGTGTCGTACGTGATGCGGGAAAAGATAGAATGCGAATTGGACCGCCTGCTGAGGGAAGGCATCATCTCGAAAGTTGAATTCAGTGACTGGGTGAGCCCGATCATGCCGGTGCTCAAGGCGGATGGGTCGGTCAGGCGATTACAAGGCCACCATCAATCGGGTGTCACTCCAAGACTAGTACCCACTACCGAGAGCGGAGGACCTCTTTGCTCCGCTATCCGGTGGCAAACTATTTTCAAAATTGGACCTGACCTCAGCTTACATGACCCAGGAGCTGGCGAGTGAGTCGAAGAAGCTGACCACCATCACCACACATAAGGGTTTGTTTGAGTATAACAGATGTCCGTTCGGGATTCACTCGGCCGCCGTGATCATTCAGCGAAATATGGAAAACCTCCTCAAGTCCATTCCAAGGACGGTGGTTTTTCAAGACGACATCCTCATCACAGGTCGCGATACGGGAGAACACCTCCACAACCTGGAGGAGGTGCTACGCAGATTGGACCGGGTAGGGCTGCGACTGAAAAAGGCGAGGTGCGTCTTCTTAGCTCCAGAGGTAGAATTCCTGGAGAGGAGGGTCGTAGATGACGGAATCAAGCCCACTGCGTCCAAAACAGAAGTGATCCAGAGAGCACCCAGACCCGTAACACGACAGAGCTGTGTTCGTTCCTGGGGCTCCTGAACTATTTTGGTAACTTTCTTCCCAAATTGAGCACGCTGTTAGAGCTGCTACACGTGCTCCTACGCAAAGGTCGCGATTGGGTCTGGGGGGACAGTCAGGAAAGGGCTTTTGATAGAGCACGCAATTTGTTATGCTCCAACAAACTGTTAACGTTATATGGCCCGTGTAAGAAACTTGTTTTAACGTGCAATGCATCGTCCTATGGTGTCGGGTGTGTGTTGCAGCATGTGAATGCCAATGGTCAGTTTCAGCTGGTAGCTTATGCCTCCAGAAGTCTGTCCCAGGCAGAAAGGGGCGATGGGATGGTAGAAAAGGAAGCGCTAGCATGTGTATATGCAGTAAACAAAATGCACCAGTACCTGTTTGGCAGGAAATTTAAGCTGGAGACAGATCACAAACCCCTAACGTCCCTTTTGGCTGACAACAAGGCCATGAATGCAAATGCATCGGCCTGCATACAGAGGTGGGCAATTACGTTAGCCGCCTATGACTACACAATTCAGCACAGACTGGGCACTGAAAATTGCGCCGATGCACTCAGCAGGCTCCCACTAGCCACCACTGAGGGGCAACTGAGCATGATGCTGAGATGGTCATGGCTGTTGAAGCTTTCGAAAGTGAAAGCTCACCTGTGACAGCCCGTCAGATTAAAGTCTGGACAAATAAAGACCCGCTACTGTCTTTAGTTAAGAAATGTGTCCTGAATGGGGACTGGGCAACCCGTAGGGGGCATGCCCTGAGGAATTTAAACTGTTTCATGGGCGCAAGGATGAACTCTCGATTCAGGCCGATTGCCTACTGTGGGGAAACCGAGTAGTCATGCCCCAGAGGGGCAGAGAGGTGTTTATCAGAGAACTTCACAATGAGCACCCAGGCATTGTCATGATGAAGGCAATTGCCAAGTCACAAGTTTGGTGGCCAGGGATAGATGCAGACCTGGAACTTTGTGTTTGCAGGTGCGACACGTGTGCTCAGCTGGGCAACGCACCCAGGGAAGCCCCCCTTAGCCCCTGGTCCTGGCCCGCCAAGCCATGGTCACGCATCCATGTGGAATACGCAGGTCCTTTCATGGAAAACATTTTTTTGGTTGTAGTAGACGCCTACTCCAAATGGATTGAGTGTGCCATTTTAAATTCAAGCACATCCTCTGCCACGGTAGAAAGTCTACGGGCAATGTTCGTCGCCCATGGTCTACCGGATGACTTGGTCAGCGACAATGGCCTGTGCTTCACAAGCACTGAATTCCAGGACTTCATGGCAGACAATTGAATCAACCATGTCAGAACGGCACTGTTTAAGCCGGCCTCAAACGGCCAGGCGGAACGAGCAGTGCAGATAATCAAACAGGGGATGCTCAGAATCCAAGGGGGTTCCCTACAAAGCCGCTTATCACGCCTCCTGTTGGCCAATAGATCCCGACCACACTCACTCACAGGGCTTCCACCCGCAGAGCTGCAAATGAAAAGGACGCTCAAAAACAGATGAGCCCTTATATACACTACTCTGAAAGAAATTGTTGAGAGCAGGCGTCAGTCACAATGTCACTACCATGACAGGAATACGAGGGCGCGATGTATTGATGTCAATGACCCTGTTTTTGTCCTTAATTATGCTGCAGGGCCCAAATGGCTTGCAGGAACTGTGATTGCCAAAGAGGGGCATAGAGTTTTGGTAGTTAAACTTACCAATGGAAAAATCTGCCGCAAACACGTGGATCAAACTAAAAGGAGGTTCAGCAACCCCATAGAAGAAGCAGAGGAAGAAGACGACGTAGAGTTTACTCCACCACAGGTGACCGAACACCGGAACCAAGTGGAGGAGAGCCCAGTCACTGTGGGCAGTCCGGACAGCCCTGAGGCACTGCAAACAGCAGACACTCAGGCCAGCGCCCAACAACCGGAGCCACAACTCAGGCGCTCCACAGAGAGACTTAACCTGTGATCCCAACAAGACTTTGGGGAGGTGATGTCATGTATTCAAATATCATTGTAACCCATGTTTAAGCTGGCCTAAGTTGTACACCTTGAGAACATTGACCACAAGGGGTGCACTTGTGGGAGACACTCCTAACCTAGACTTTCAAGTATAAAAGGGGAACCTCCACCCACCTTCATCACTTGAGGTCTTGGGAATAAAGGTAACTGGTCACAGAGTGACCTTCTCTCAAGTATGGGTCTCGTGTGCATTTATACTGTATAGTAAGGACATATCACAACCGACATGCAATTAAATATATGTAAAGTTTAATCTGAGTGTGCCATACTATGCATTATATTGTTCATTCATTTTGTTGGATACCAAGGTCGCACAGAAATTATATCGGCTTTTACCATTTATGTCCACAGTTTCATGATGGCTAAAAGATCTTGATTCTAATAAGTTTTACCAGAAACACATTTCCCTTTATAGAAACATGGAAACATAGAATCATAGAAAATAGGTGTAGGAGTAGGCCATTCGGCCCTTTGAGCCTGCACCACCATTCAATAAAATCAAGGCTGATCAATTCCTCAGTACCCCTTTCCTGCTTTCTCTCCCTACCCCTGGATCCCCTCTTGAATATACCCAATGCACTGGCATCAACAACTCTCAGCGGCACGGAATTCCACAGGTTAACACATCTCTGAGTGAAGAAGTTTCACCTCATCTCAGTCCTAAATGGCCTACCCACTATCCTACGGCTATGTCCACTGGTTCTGAACTTTCCCAACATCGGGAACATTCTTCCCGCATCTAACCTGTCCAGTCCCGTCAGAATCTTATACGTTTCATTCATGTATTCAACCAGCATTGTAACCCAATTATAAACTGACCTAAGTTGTACACCGTGAGAACACTGACCACTAGGTGGGAGACACTCCTAACCTGGACCTTCAGGTATAAAAGTGGAAGCTACACCCACCTTCATCACTTGAGTGCTAAGGAATAAAGGACAGGTCACAGACTGACCTTCTCTCAAGCATGGGCCTCGTGTGCATTTATACTGTGTAGTAAGGACGTATCAATGGCGACAAGAAACTGGGATTTAAACCACGCGAGCATGGCCACTAGCAGAACAGGCGAGAGGTACTGTGTTAAGGAAAGGTTGGGACAGAGATTCAACATTGTTAAAGCAGCACACAGCTCTCCAGGCAGACAAGGGCAGTCAGGCATGCCCCAACATGTAGTCGAACCCAGAGGGGGAGTTCGACAGAGACAATGGCAAGCTGAACAGCGATTCACGCCATTGCAAGGGACAATGCGGCCAGTAATGGGGCCATCAACACCTGTTAATGGTGCACTCAAGGACAATAACAGGGGCAGTCAGGGACGATCGACTGGCAAGGGACCTTTTGTTTCAAACCGCAACTCATGCTGGAGGCGTGGAGGTACACACTCAGCCGGAGTTTGCAGAGATGAGCAAAATACCTGCAGAAATTGCAGAAATGGACACTGGGGGAAATCGCTGGAAGCTGAAGTTCAGCGAGTTCGTGTGGAGCACGTATACAGTTCATACACCAGGACGCCACCGATAATGATGAAAGTGCTCCTCAATGGCATCCCAGTATCAATGGAGTTAGACACAGGTGCCAGCCAGTCCCTGATGGGTATCAAACAGTTCGAAAAGTTGTGGGCATCCAAGGCCAGGAGGCCAAAATTATCTCCGATTGACGCACAGCTACGGACTTACACAAAGCAGATCATTCCGGTGCTCGGCAGCGCCACGGTAGTCATGACCCACAAAGATTCGGAGAACAGGTTGCCACTCTGGATTGTCCCAGGAGACGGTCCCGCACTACTGAGGAGGAGTTGGCTTGCTGTCATGAACTGGAAATGGGGCGATGTCAATGCAATTTCCTCTGTGGAGCGAGTATCATGCTCACAGGTCCTGGACAAATTTGACTCATTATTTCAACCCGGCATTGGCACTTTTATGGGGGCCAAGGTAGTGATTCACATAAACCCAGACGACAGACCAGTACACCACAAGGCCAGAGCGGTGCCGTACGTGATGCGGGAAAAGATAGAAGGCGAATTGGACCGCCTGTTGAGGGAAGGCATCATCTCGCCAGTCGAATTCAGTGACTGGGCGAGCACGATTGTGCCGGTGCTCAAGGCGGATGGGTCGGTCAGGATATGTGGCGATTACAAGGCCACCATCAATTGGGTATCACTCCAAGACCAGTACCCGCTACCGAGAGTGGAGGACCTCTTTGCGACGCTATCCGGTGGCAAACTTTTTTCAAAATTGGACCTGACCTCAGCTTACATGACCCAGGAGCTGGCAAGTGAGTCGAAGAAGCTGACCACCATCACGACACACAAGGGGTTGTTTGAGTACGACAGATGTCCGTTCGGGATTCGCTCGGACGCCGCGATCTTCCAACGAAATATGGAAAGCCTCCTCAAGTCGATTCCAGGGACGGTGGTTTTTCAGGACGACATCCTCATTACAGGTTATGATACTGAAGAACACCTCCACAACCTGGAGGAGGTGCTACGCAGACTGGACCAGGTAGGTCTGCGACTGAAAAAGGCGAAGTGCGTCTTCCTAGCTCCAGAGGTAGAATTCCTGGGGATGAGGGTAGCAGCAGACGGGATCAGCCCGACTGCATCCAAGACGGAAGCGATCCAGAGAGCACCCAGACCCCGCAACACGATGGAGCTGCGTTCGTTCCTGGGGCTCCTGAACTATTTTGGTAACTTTCTTCCCAAATTGAGCACGCTGCTAGAGCCGCTACACGTGCTCCTACGCAAAGGTCGCGAATGGATCTTGGGGGGACAGCCAGGAAAAGGCTTTTAATAGAGCACGCAATTTGTTATGTTCCAACAATCTGTTAACGCTATATGACCCATGTAAGAAACTTGTGTTAACGTGCGATGCATCGTCCTATGGTGTCGGGTGTGTGTTGCAGCATGTCAATGCAGCTTGAAAAGTCTATGGGCAATGTTCGCCGCCCACGGTCTACCGGACATCTTGGTCAGCGACAATGGCCCATGCTTCAAAAGCACTGAATTCCAGGACTTCATGGCAGGTAAAGGAATTAACCATGTTAGAACGGCACCGTTCAAGTCGGCCTCAAACGGCCAGGCAGAACGAGCAGTGCAGATAATCAAACAGGGGATGCTCAGATTCCAAGGGGTTCCCTACAAAGCCGCTTATCACGCCTCCTGTTGGCCTATAGATCCCGACCACACTCGCTCACAGGGGTTCCACCCGCAGAGCTACTCATGAAAAGGACGCTCAAAACCCGATTATCCCTTATACACCCCACCATGAAAGAAATTGTCGAGGGCAGGCGCCAGTCACAATATCACTACCATGACAGGAATGCGAGGGCGCGATGTATTGATGTAAATGATCTTGTTTTTGTCCTCAACTACGCTGCAGGGCCCAAATGGCTCGCAGGCACTGTGGTTGCCAAAGAGGGAAATAGGATTCTGGTAGTTAAACTTACTAATGGACAAATCTGCCGCAAACATGTGGATCAAACAAAAAGGAGGTTCAGCAACCCCATAGAAGAAGCAGAGGAAGAACACGAGATAGAGTTCACTCCACCACAGGTAACCGAACACCGGAACCAAAGGGAGGAGAGCCCAGTCACTGTGGGCAGTCCGGATAGGCCTGAGGCACTGCAAACAGCAGGCACTCAGGCCAGCGTCCAACAACCGGAGCCCCAACTCAGGCGCTCTACAAGGGAGCGTAAACCACCAGAGAGACTCAACCTGTGATCCCAATAAGACTTTTGGGGGGGAGGTGATGTCATGTATTCAACCAGCATTGTAACCCATGTATAAACTGACCTAAGTTGTACACCATGAGAACACTGACCACTAGGTGGGAGACACTCCTAACCTGGACCTTCAGGTATAAAAGGGGAAGCTCCACCCACCTTCATCACTTGAGTGCTAAGGAATAAAGGACAGGTCACAGACTGACCTTATCTCAAGCATGGGCCTCATGTGCATTTATACTGTGTAGTAAGGGCGTATCAGTTTCTATGAGATTGCCTCTCACCCTTTTAAACTCCAGTAAATAAAGGCCCAGTTGATCCAGTCTCTCCTCATATGACAGTCCAGCCATCCCTGGAATTAGTCTGGTGAACCTTCGCTGCGCTTCCTCAATAGCGAGAACGTCGTTCCTCAGATATGGAGACCAAAACTGAACATAATATTCCAGGTGAGGCCTCACTAAGGCCCTGTACAACTGCAGTAAGACCTCCCTGCTCCTATACTCAAATCCCCTAGCTATGAAGGCCAACATACCATTTGCCTTCTTCACCGCCTGCTGTATCTGCATGCCAACCTTCAATGACTGATGAACCATGACACCCAGGTCTTGATGCACCTCCCCTTTTCCAAATCTGCCGCCATTCAGATAATATTCTGCCCTCGTGTTTTTGCCCCCAAAATGGATAACCTCACATTTATCCACATTATACTGCATCTGCCATGTATTTGTCCACTCAGCTAGCCTGTCCAAGTCACCGGACAGCCTCTTAGCATTCCCCTCACAGCTCACACTGTCACCCAGTTTAGTGTCATCTGCAAACTTGGAGATATTACATTCAATTCCTTCATCCAAATCGTTAATGTATATTGTAAAGAGCTGGGGTCCCAGCACTTGAGCCCTGCGGCACTCCACTAGTCACTGGCTGCCATTCTGAAAAGGACCCGTTTATCCCGACTCTCTGCTTCCTGTCTGCCAACCAGTTCTCTATCCACGTAAGTACATTACCCCCAATACCATGCACTTTGATTTTGCACACCAATCTCTTGTGTGGGACCTTGTCAAAAGCTTTTTGAAAGTCCAAATACACCACATCCACTGGTTCTCCCTTGTCCACTCTGCTCGTTACACCCTCAAAAAATTCGAGAAGATTCGTCAAGCATGATTTCCCTTTCATAAATCTATGCTGACTTGGACCAATCCTGTCACTGCTTTCCAAATGCGCTGCTATTTCATCCTTAATGATTGATTCCAACATTTTCCCCACTACTGATGTCAGGGTAACCGGCCTATAATTCCCCATTTTCTCTCTCCCTCCTTTTTTAAAAAGTGGTGTTACATTAGCTACCCTTCAGTCCATAGGAACTGATCCAGAGTCGATAGACTGTTGGAAAATGATCACCAATGCATCTACTATTTCTGGGGCCACTTCCTTAAGTACTCTGGGATGCAGACTATCAGGCCCCAGGGATTTATTGGCGTTCAATCCCATCAATTTCCCTAACAAAATTTTCCGCCTAATAAGGATATCCTTCAGTTCCTCCTAGTATATTCGGAAGGTTATTTGTGTCTTCCTTCGTGAAGACAGAACTGAAGTATTTGTTCAATTGGTCTGCGATTTCTTTGTTCCCCATTATAAATTCACCTGAATCTGACTGCAAGGGACCTACATTTGTCTTCACTAATCTTTTTCTCTTCACATATTTATAGAAGCTTTTGCAGTCAGTTTTTATGTTCCCTGCAAACTTCCTCTCCTACTCTATTTTCCTCCTTTTAATTAAAACCTTAGTCCTCCTCTGTTGAATTGTAAATTTCTCCCAGTCCTCAGGTTTGTTTCTTTATCTAACTAATTTATATGCCTCTTCCTTGGTTTTTACACTATCCTTAATTTCCCTTGTTAGCCACGGTTGAGCCACCTTCCCCGTTTTATTTATACTCCAGACAGGGATGCAGAATTGCTGAAGTTCATCCATGTGATCTTTAAATGTTTGCCATTGCTTATCCACCCTCAACCTTTTAAGTATCACTCGCCAGTCTATTCTAGCCAATTCAGGCCTCATACCATCGAAGTTACCTTTCCTTAAGTTCAAGACTCTAGTTTCCAAATTAATTGTGTCACTCTCCATCTTAATAAAGAATTTTACCATATTATGGTCATTCTTCCCCAAGGGGCCTCGCACAACAAGATTGTTAATTAGTCCCTTCTCATTACACATCACCCAGTCTCGGATGGCCAGCTCTCCAGTTGGTTCCTCGACATATTGTTCTAGAAAACCATCCCTAATACACTCCAGGAAATCCTCCTTCACCGCATTGCTACTAGTTTGGTTCGCCCAATCAATATGTAGATTAAAGTCGCCAATGATAACTGCTGTACCTTTATTGCACACATCCCTTATTTCTTGTTTGATACTGTTTGGTGGTCTGTACACAACTCCCACTAGCGTTTTCTGCCCTTTGTTATTCCGCAGCTCCACCCATACTGATTCCACATCATCCAGGCTAATGATCCTCCTTATTATTGCATTAATTTTCTCTTTAACCAGCAACGCCACCCCGCCTCCTTTTCCTCTCTGCCTATCCTTCCTAAATGTTGAATACCCCAGGATGTTAAGTTCCCAGCCTTGGTCACCCTTGAGCCATGTCTCCGTGATGCCAATTACATCATATCCATTAACTGCTGTCTGCGCAGTTAATTCGTCCATCTTATTCCGAATGCTCCTCGCATTGTGGCACAGAGCCTTCAGGCTTGTCTTTTCAACACACTTTGCCCCTTTAGAATTTTGCTGAACTGTGGCCATTTTTGTTTTTTGCCTTGGGTTTCTCTGCCCTCCAATTTTACTATTCTCCTTTCTATCTTTTGCTTCTGCCTCCATTTTCTTTCCCTTTCTCTCCCTGCATCGGTTCCCATCCCCCTGCCATGTTAGTTTAACTCCTCCCCATCAGCAATACCAAACACTCCACCTAGGACATTGGTTCTGGTCCTGCCCAGGTGCAGACCGTCCGGTTTGTACTGGTCCCATCTCCCCCAGAACTGGTTCCAATATCCCAGGAATTTGAATCCCTCCCTTTTGCACCACTCCTCAAGCCACGTTTTCATCTGGGCTATCCTGCGATTCCTACTCTGACTAGCACGTGGCAATGGTAGCAATCCTGAGATTACTACTTTTGAGGTCCTACTTTTTAATTTAGCTCCTCGCTCCCTAAATTCGTCTTGTAGGATCTCATCCTGTTTTTTAACTATATCGGTGGTACCTATGTGCACCACAACAACTGGCTGTTCACCCTCCCTTTTCAGAATGTCCTGCACCCGCACCAAGACATCCTTGACCCTTGCATCAGGGAGGCAACATACCAACCTGGAGTCTCGGTTGTGGCCGCAGAAACGCCTATCTATTCCCCTTACAATCAAATCCTCTATCACTATAGCTCTCCCACTCTTTTTCCTGCCCTCCTGTGCAGCAGTGTCACCCACAGTGCCATGATCTTTGCTGCTGCTGCCCTCCCGTGATGTATCATCCCCCTCAACAGTACCGAAAGTGATGTATCTGTTTTGCAGGGGGATGACCGCAGGGGACCCTTAGCTGAACTTAATTTGGCAACAACAATGCTAAATGTAACTTACTGATATAAAATTGAAAAAGAAAAACTACTTACCAATCACCAACCAATCACTTACCCCCTTGGCTGTGACGTCACCTTTCGATTTCTTTCTACTTCTTTTTTGCCTTCTCTCCCCGCTGCAGCTGCACCGGCTGGTTATTTAATCTCTTCATCTTTTCTCCCAAAGTTTAAATCAAAAGACAGGAATGCTAATTTATTTCCCTCAAGGCCTCATTAGGACATCATCAATGTGATCAGTTAAAGACCATGGCACATAAACCTACTTTTGTACAAATTAAAAAATTGGTGCAGTAACTCCACGAAGAAGTTTTGTAAGGATTAACCCTTTAACTTGATTATATTTAATAACATGCTTAACCTTATTGGACTTAAAACTTTCACTGGTGGGGGACATTTTGTCGATGGTATCGACTCAGACTTCAGCAGCATACAGCTCCCTCACCTTCTACCTCAATGACATGCACACAATGACTGGCTAGAACTATGGAATGGTGACTCATGTTAATGCATGTTAATATGGTTTGCATTGCATCTGCAATCTGTGAAGCCCCAACTCAAGCAAGCCAAAGACCTTAGTTGCTCCGGATAGATTGGCTGTCAGAGCGCAAGAAGCTATCAAAACAAATTATTTACTCTGGGTTAGTTGAGAGTAACTTTGGGGGGGGCGAGGCATATGAGACCATGGACCTTACGATAAACATCCATCAGTCAACGATCCTCTACCAACCTGACCCTGCCACACAGCACTGCCTTCCAATTATCAAATTCCACGACGAGGCCTTGGACAAGGGGGACCATTTTCCATGACTCAGGAGCCTACTGTCAGCAAGAGCAGACATTGACGATGAGGTCCAACACCACCTTCAGTGTGCCAGTGCAGCCTTGGGTTGCCTGAGGAAGAGAGTGTTTGAAGACCAGGTCCTCAAATTTGGCACCAAGCTTATAGTCTCAGGACAGTCGTGATACCCACCCTCCTATATGGCTCAGACACGTGGACAATATACAGCAGACACCTAAAAATGCTGGACATTAATGATTTAGACGAGGGGATTAAATGTAGTATCTCCAAATTTGCGGATGACACTAAGTTGGGTGGCAGTGTGAGCTGCGAGGAGGATGCTATGAGGCTGCAGAGCGACTTGGATAGGTTAGGTGAGTGGGCAAATGCATGGCAGATGAAGTATAATGTGGATAAATGTGAGGTTATGCACTTTGGTGGTAAAAACAGAGAGACAGACTATTATCTGAATGGTGACAGATTAGGAAAAGGGGAGGTGCAAAGAGACCTGGGTGTCATGGTACATCAGTCATTGAAGGTTGGCATGCAGGTACAGCAGGCGGTTAAGAAAGCAAATGGCATGTTGGCCTTCATAGCGAGGGGATTTGAGTACAGGGGCAGGGAGGTGTTGCTACAATTGTACAGGGCCTTGGTGAGGCCACACCTAGAGTATTGTGTACAGTTTTGGTCTCCTAACCTGAGGAAGGACATTCTTGCTATTGAGGGAGTGCAGCGAAGGTTCACCAGACTGATTCCCGGGATGGCGGGACTGACCTATCAAGAAAGACTGGATCAACTGGGCTTGTATTCACTGGAGTTCAGAAGAATGAGAGGGGACCTCATAGAAACGTTTAAAATTCTGACGGGGTTAGACAGGTTAGATGCAGGAAGAATGTTCCCAATGTTGGGGAAGTCCAGAACCAGGGGACACAGTCTAAGGATAAGGGGGAAGCCATTTAGGACCGAGATGAGGAGGAATTTCTTCACCCAGAGAGTGGTGAACCTGTGGAATTCTCTACCACAGAAAGTTGTTGAGGCCAATTCACTAAATATATTCAAAAAGGAGTTAGATGAAGTCCTTACTACTAGGGGAATCAAGGGGTATGGTGAGAAAGCAGGAATGGGGTACTGAAGTTGCATGTTCAGCCATGAACTCATTGAATGGCGGTGCAGGCTAGAAGGGCTGAATGGCCTACTCCTGCACCTATTTTCTATGTTTCTATGTTTCTAAGTACCACCAGCGCTGCCTCTGCAAGATCCTGCAAATCCTCATCATCATAGGTAGTCGCTTGGAATCGAGGAAGATTTGCTTCTACTCCTGAAGTGAATTCTTTGGTGGCTGAACAGTCCAATACGAGAGCCACAGACTCTGTCACAGGTGGAACAGATAGACGCTGAGGGAAGGGGTGGGTGGGACTGGTTTGCCGCACACTCTTTCCGCTGCCTGCGCTTGATTTCTGCATGCTCTCGGCGATGAGACTCGAGGTGCTCAGCGCCCTCTCGGATGCACTTCCTCCACTTAGGGTGGTCTTGGGCCAGGGACTCCCAGATGTCAGTGGGGATGTCGCACTCTATCAGTGAGGCTTTGAGGGTGTCATTGTAACATTTCCGCTGCCCACCTTTGGCTCGTTTGCCGTGAAGGAGCTCCGTGTAGAGCACTTGCTTTGGGAGTCTCGAGTCTGGCATGCGAACTATGCGGCCTGGCCAGCAGAGCTGATCGAGTGTGGTCAGTGCTTCAAAGCTGGGGATGTTGGCCTGGATGAGGATGCTGATGTTGGTGAGCCTGTTCTTCCAGGGGATTTGAAGGATCTTGCTGAGTCATCGTTGGTGATATTTCTCCAGCGACTTGAGGTGTCTGCTGTACATGGTCCATGTCCCTGAGCCATACAGGAGGGCAGATATTACTGCAGCCCTGTAGACCATGAGCTTAGCGGCAGTTTTGAGGGCCTGGTCTTACATAAAAACATAAGAACATAAGAAATAGGAACAGGAGTAGGCCTGGGGCAGTGAGCTCCACAGATCTGCAACTCTCTGAGAGAAGAAATTTCTCCTCATCTCAGTTTTAATTCTGCGACCCCTTATTCTAAGATTTTGCCCTCTAATTCTAGCCTCCCCTATCTGTGGAAACATCCTCTCTGCATCCACCTTGTCAAGCCCCCTCATAATCTTATACGTTTCGATAAGATCACCTCTTATTCTTCTGAATTCCAATGAGTAGAGGCCCAATCTGCTCAAACTTTCCTCATAATACAACCCCCTCAAAGAACATAAGAACATAAGAAATAGCAACAGGAGTAGGCCTTACGGCCCCTCGAGCCTGGTCCGCCATTCAATAAGATCATGGCTGAACTGATCCTGGACTCAGCTCCACTTCCCCGCCCGTTCCCCATAACCCCTTATCCCCTTATCATTTAAAAAACTGTTTATTTGTGTCTTAAATTTATTCAATGTCCCAGCTTCCACAGCCCTCTGAGAGAGCTCTCATATCCGGAATCAACCTTGCGAACCTTCCCTAAACTGCCTCCAATGCAAGTATATCTTTAGTAAACATGGAAACCAAAACTGCACACAGTATTCCAGGTGTGGTCACACCAATACCCTATACAACTGCAGCAAGACTTCCCTGCTTTTATACTTCCTCCCCTTTGCGATAAAGGCCAAGATTCCATTGGCCTTCCTAATCACTTGCTGTACCTGTATACTAACCTTTTGTGTTTCTTACACAAGTACCCCCAGGTCCCGCTGTACTGCAGCACTTTGCAATCTCGCTTCATTTAAATAATAACCTGCTCTTTGATTTTTTTTCTGCCAAATATATGACCTCACACTTTCCAACATTATACTCCAACTGCCAAATTTTTGCCCACTCACTTAGCCTGTCTATATCCTTTTGCAGATTTTTTGTGTCCTCCTCACACATTGCTTTTCCTCCCACCTTTTTATTGTCAGCAAACTTGGCTACGTTACACTCAGTCCCTTCTTCCAATATAGATTGTAAATAGTTGGGGTCCCAGCACTGATCCCTGTGGCACACCACTAGTTACTGATTGCCAACCCGAGATTGAACCATTTATCCCTCTTCAAACACTCTTTTCCTCAGGCGGTCGAAGGCTGCACTGGCGCACTGGAGGCAGTGTTGCATCTCGTCGTCGATGCCTGCTCTTGTTGATAGGAGGCCCCCGAGATATGGGAAGTGGTCCATTGTGTCCAGGGTCACATCGTGGATCTTGATTACTGGGGGCAGTGCTGTGTAGTGACGACAGGTTGGTTGAGGACCTTTGTCTTTCGGATGTTTAGCGTAAGGCCCTTGCTTTCGTACGCCTCAGTAAATACGTTGATTATGTCCTGGAGTTCAGCCTCTGTAGGTGCTCAAATGCAGGCGTAGTCTGCGTACTCTAGCTCGACGACAGAGGTTGGGGTGATCTTGGACCTGGTCTGGAAACAGCGCAGGTTGAACAGTTTCCCATTGGTTCTGTAGTTTAGTTCCACTCCAGTGAGGAGCTTATTGACTGTGAGGTGGAGCATGGCGGATAGATGCACCAACATCAGTATTTTCGCGCAGGCCAACATCCCCAGCATTGAAGCATTGACCATGCTCGATCAGCTCCATTGGGTGGGCCACATCGTCTGCATGCCCGACACGAGACTCCCAAAGCAACTGCTCTATGCGGAGCTTCAACACTGCAAGCGAGCCCCAGGTGGGCAGAGAAAACGCTTCAAGGACACCTTCAAAGCCTCCTTGATAAAGTGCAACATCCCCACTGACTCCTGGGAATCCCTGGCTCACGACTGCCCAAAATGGAGGAAGAGCATCCGGGAGGATGCTGAGCACCTCGAACCCCATCACTGAGAACAAGCAAAACTCAAACGTAGACAGCGTATGGAGCATGTGTTAACCCAGACTCCCCACCCACCCTTTCCTTCAACCACTGTCTGCCTCACCTGTGACTGAGTTCTGCATTGGACTCCTCAGGCACCCAAGAACTCACTTTTAGGGCTAGGTTTTCCACAACAAGTTTTGACAGCGCACTGACCTCAACCGCGCTGACTTTGCTCGCTGGAAACGACGCCGGCAAAAACCCACCCCATCCTCAACTCAAAGGGACTGCCTATGATGATGATGCTGACTCTGGGGGAAAGAGTGGAGAGCCATGGGGAGGCAATGCAGAAATTTCTGCAGCAGGACCTGCTGATACAGGACAGCTGAATTCTCTAATCGACCACCCTGCTGGCTAGTCTGCGATACAACCATGAGGCTGCATTTTTGGCTTTGCCATTTTCAGAGCGAAAACAGAGGCGGGGCGGTAAAGTTACCGCCCGATTAACGTTGGTACTATGTGGAGTAATTTTTGTCATTATGCCCTGTGAGGGGCGTAGCGCAAAGGGAGGCGTTGTACGACTTTCGCAATGCAAAAACAGGAACACCGCCGGCAGGGCTGGACCGCGGTGGTTTCCCTGGAGGTCATTGCGGTGTGCGTTTTGGGGCATATGGGTCGGGTGCAAATCGAAACTACTGCCGGTGTCGCAACAAGAGCCGTTGCACACTCAACGCACCTCTTCCCAGCGGTGCTTCTAAGCATCGCCACAAAACCCAACCGGAGGATCTCACCCGGATGCAAAAGACCTCACTGCCCCATTTTTCGCTGCGTACAGTCAAAACCTGACGAAACCCGGAGCACAAGCGACCCGAAAATCCAACCCTACGAGTTCTAAGCAACTGACTGGTTTATGCAGCTTAAAATCCTTGCGAGAAGGGCAACAACATCCCAGGTCAGTTTGCACTTAAAAGCAGCAGATCTTCATCCAGTAATTCTTAGCTTGCAGCAAATATGGCTGAGATATATTTTGCACCAGGAAGTACTTGGAGGCAAAGGTACTGACAAATACTTATACAAATTTGCAAGCACAACAGGAGGGCAGCATAGAGTGACCTTCACACAACACTTTGTACCATAAGCTCTTGGTGTCCACCCTTAACACACACTAACATTTGCACTGCACAAGTACAATACATTAAAGGGTTTTGTGTGAGACACAAGATAGGCTAGCCCTTTATAAGCAATTAGGAGACATAAGAACATAAGAACATAAGAAATAGGAGCAGGAGTAGGCCATATGGCCCCTTGAGCCTGCTCCGCCATTTAATATGATCATGGTTGATCTAATCATGGACTCAGCTCCACTTCCCCGCCCGTTCCCCATAACCCCTGATTCCCTTATCAGTTAAGAAACTGTCTATCTCTGTCTTAAATGTATTCAATGTCCCAGCTTCCACAGCTCTCTGAGGCAGCGAATTCCACAGATTTACAACCCTGTGAGAGAAGAAATTCCTCCTCATCTCAGTTTTAAATGGGTGGCCACTTAATCTAAGATTATGCCTTCTAGTTCTAGTCTCCCCTTTCTGCATCCACCTTGTCAAGCCTCCTCATAATTTTATATATTTCAATAAGATCACCTCTCAATCTTCTGAATTTCACTGAGTAGAGGCCCAACCTACTCAACTTTTCCTCAAAGGTCATCTCCGGAATCAACCTAGTGAACCTTCTTTGAACTGCCTTAAAAAGCAAGTGTATCCTCTCTTAAATATGGAAACCAAAACTATACGCAATATTCCAGATGTGGCCTCACCAATACCTTATATAGCTGTAGCAAGACTTCCCTGCTTTTATATTCCATCCCTTTTGCAATAAAGGCTAAGATTCCATTGGCCTTCCTGATCACTTGCTGTACCTGCATAATAACCTTTTGTGTTTCATGCACAAGTACCCCTAGGTCCCGCTGTACTGCAGCACTTTGCAATCTTTCTCCATTTAAATAATAACTTGCTCTTTGATTTTTTTCTGCCAAAGTGGATGACCTCACACTTTCTAACATTATACTGCATATGCCAAATTTTTGCCCACTCACTTAGCCTGTCTGTCCTTTTGCAGATTTTTTGTGTCCTCCTCACACATTGCTTTTCGTCCAATCTTTGTATCATCAGCAAACTTGGCTACGTTACACTCGGTCCCTTCATCCAAGTCAATATAGATTGTAAATAGTTGGGGCTCCCAGCACTGATCCCTGCGGCACCCCACTAGTTACTGATTGCCATGCCCGAGAATGAACCATTTATCCCGATTCTCTGTTTTCTGTTCGTTAGCCAATCCTCTATTCATGTTAATATATTACCCCCATCCCAGTAAACGTTTATCTTGTGCAGTAACCTTTTATGTGGCACCTTATCCAATGCCTTCTGGAAGTCCAAATACACCACATCCACTGGTTCCCCTTTATCCACCCTGTTGATTACATCCTCAAAGAATTCCAACAATAGTGAAGTCAGTGCCATCCCATGGAAATACTACTTTTAGATGCTGGGGCGCACCTGATAGTCATCAATTCCAAAATAGATCATAGCCTTTCCTATTAACTCGTAAACTTTCCTATCAAGGTAACATCAGCACTGTAAAGTGTAAGTGATGGTCCCGGGGGTCAGGTTCGCCTCTGACTTATTTGAGTGGTTCGAATCGCTCCCACTCCCTTGGGTTCTAGACTCTGGATTTATTTGGGGGGTGTGATAAAGTGCAAAGAACAATTGGTTTGATGTAAAAGAACTTTGACTTTATTACAGACAAGAAAGTACAATGTCAAATTTATAATCACTCTAATAAAGAACGATACATTACACATTCAAAGGGGGTTACAGTAAAAATTAAACCTCCCACCTCCCAATACCTAATCCTAGCAAGGTTAGACTCCAGGGCAGGCAGGGACTATGCTTACCAATCCTTTCTGGTCAGTTAGCGCTAGTTTGCGATTTCGGGGTTCGTTGAATTCTGTAGGTTCTGCTTGCCGTATCCCGAATGTCGGAGAAGACGTCTTACTGCACAATCTTCAGTTGGGTTGAGTCCGCTGATGCGGTAAGGCATGTTTTGGATATATGGGGTAAGTGCCTGGTTTCCTTCGTTAGAAATAGGTTCAAAGTCTCTTTAGGTAATGTTTTCACCTGTTAGTAGTCATGACTTAGATTGTAGAGTGGAAACTTTCGATTCTTCGGTTCTTTCTGTTGGAGTTTTGTTTCGAAATTGGTCGATTGCGGTGATTTTTCGGTGGTACCACGTTGGCTGTGGTTGGTTGCTGCCGCGATGGTGATATTCTTCCTTCCTGTTTGGACTTCAGGACTTCGAGGCTGGAGAAGTTAGTTTTCAATTGTCGCATTGATTTCTCTCCATTCTTGATGACCTAGCCGCAATATGACTCAGGAGTATTATGGCATACCCTTTGTTAAAACAGGGGGCCAGTTATACAGTTTAAGTTGTCCTAATCTTCACGCCAAATCTGTCCAGAATTCTTTGTTTTAATTTGGCGGGCTTGACATTTCTTTGTAATATTTTGGCGGGCTCATTAAAAGTTAATATGTCTTGGGTGGGTTGCTCTTCTAAATCTGTTTCATGATGGAACTATTAGCTTGTTAATCGCAATGTCCTTTTTTGCTTGGATTTTGCATACAGGCTGTAGTGGGCCCTTTGTTTTTATTCATGCTGAAAATGGCTTTTCTCAGTTCAGTTTGATGGCTGGCCATCTCTGAATTATTGTTGCAATGTTAATGTCTCTTGTGAAGAAGGGTTTTCGAATATCCATTTCTCCAGACAATTCACTTTAGTCCCAACATCCAGACAGTTCCAATAATCAGGCCGGCTCCTTTAGTTCCTTCGGCCCGCCCACAGACTTGAATTTGTCTTGAAAAAGTCCAAACTTCGATTAAAGTTCGGAGTTTCTTCTATAAGCAATTTAGGATTTCAAACTTTCCGGTAGATATTCCCAAATTAAATTTCCTTTCCAATGAGCCCAAACACTGGGTGGGTTCCCGTGAATTTTGACTCTTCAGTGCCCCCTGTGACACTCTACACTCTTGGGTATTAAGCAAGGTAAGCAAAATTCCTGATCCCGAGAGTCAGCCTTCCCCGCATTTATACTAGCTAGACATTTGAAATGCAATGCAATTTACAGGCGAATACAATCACTACAATTCAGTTACAGCACAGAGGGGGTCCGATGCCCCTCCTTTACTGTGTTTTCATAGTAAAATAACACTATACAGTCAAACACAACTTTAAGTACAGAAAAAAAGTAAAAGGTACATAGTTAAACAGATTTTTTTGTGAGATAATTACAGCTTTTAGCAGAGCAGTGAGATGTTCGGGTAGAGGGGGAATTGCATAGTCAAAATATGCAACATAATCCTGCAGGTTTGTACTGTTTTCCTTCACAGTGAGGTGGACAGTGGAGGGTTCAGGAATGCGGACAATCCGTTCCTGGGCCACTTGAACTGATGCCTCAGGTTTGAAGCAAAAACTGCTGTCCCTTACCGGACACCAGAAGTGTCCATGTTGGTAGTGGGGCGCACTGGTGGTGACACAATATGTCCCACCCCCTATGTATGCTACCTGTGGAGGGACGTGGCCTTGTGCCATAGACTGTGCGCCAGCAGCTTTAAGCCCACACTGTGACTTTGAATGGGCACTCAAGTACTGGGGACACAGTATTACGTATGCACCCCGGCTCCAGCACCTGGAGAGATCATAGGGTGGGACCGCTGCGAAACAAATGTGTGCACCTCCCTGAATAACTCCAATGTTCTCCACCCGGTATTCCGGTGCGGGTCCCACCCATGACCGGCACCCTTAGTACTATTCCCATAATGGTGTGGTTAGATTTCTCACAGTCCACTGGGACAGGGTAGACTTCAGAGGTTAGGCAGAGCTGGCACAGGCTTAGTGAATTGCTGTACGGGTGGAGAGCTGCGAGGTGTTTGTTACTGATCCAGGAGGGAATTAAACCTTGTTTTAAATCCTCCAGGGGCCAGGTTGTTGCAGCCCTCGCCTAACAATCGTGCCCCATACAGCACGCACACCTCGTTCTGTGCAGCCTGGTCCAAAGCATTTCTATCCTCCCATATGAGTGCATTCACTGTCTGTGCATGTTTTTCCAGCTCAGACACTATTTCTTTTAAGTGGACAGTCATAGCCTGGTCCTCATGTAGTTCTGAGCCTACTACTGTGTTCTCTTGTTTCAGGATTTTCCTCAATTGGTTCTTTAAACCGTTTATCTGTGTTTGCAGTTCTATGTCATCTAGGCTATTTATTACAGAGGATCCTGTATTGTAGGCAGTGAAAACGTCATTTATGATTCCCCTTCTAGGTCTCCCTTAGTGCCTGGTGTCCCTGGTCCCATACGTCTGCTTTATCTACATTTCCAAAGTCTAACTCATAAAATTCCTTGAACATTTCTCGAAGTAGGGTCTGGTATAGCAGCTCTGTTTCCTTCGGGCACCTGCAGGTAGGTGTACCTCGGTAAGGATTAAAAGTACTGAAGCTACTGCATAATGTACCCCCTGGTATAACACCTTTTCAGTCGGTACCAATATTAATCCATTCCCTTGTCCCTTGGTGGTGCTGGGACACCTTTCTAGTATTGTGCATATGGGCGGGGTTGTGGGCACGGGTTTCTTAATGTGTGCTCTTAGTTCGGTGACGTTAATTGGGAGTGGGGAGTGCGGGACCGCGCACCCGTGTAGGCTGGAGTCCCACCCCATCCCTTCCCCTTCATCTTGCCTTTGCCTGGCGAAGGCGATAGATATGCCTGTGGGACAAATACTCTCTGATCCCCACCATATACTGCAAATATATATTCCTTGTTCAGATTCCCACCATTTGTTCCAACACACTTTTATTCCTCCCCGGGTCCCCGTGATGGTGCAGTACGTATCATTTCCCAGTCCGATTCCTGGTCCCATGCATCCTTGCTGAGTTTTCTGAGCCACCACCATCTTCCCAGGGGAATCTTTCATTTGCAAGTCAAACATACACGTTTTCCCTCTGTAACACTGACTCGGGCAGCGACGATCCGTATCCGGGGGCAGGGAACTGAGGCCTCCCCGTAGGTAAAACCTTCCTAGTTGGAATAGCGGGTAGAATTAGATCCCAGCCACCCTGGCCACCTTCCCTCGTGGGCATAAATGGCAAGTTCTTCCATGCCTGGGGTGCCACCTCCTGCAGTCACAATTGATGCTCCCTCTCCTGAGCACCCATAAATGAGGGATTCTTCCACATCTCCTCGGCCGCCGCTGCTCATCCTTATCAGGGGGAGCAGGAACAGGACCCTTCTCATGTTGTTCTCTTTGCTGTAGGGGCATATAAAACAGATTGTCTAGCCCTGAGAAGGCTCTCTGGCTTGACAAAAATGACTGAGTTCCAATATGGGCTCTCTTCCTTTCAGACATAGTATAGTCTTCAATCGACTGGCTGTCTTATTCAGTTCCTTATGGACTGATGTCTGCTTCTAACTTTTACCTCACAGCCGTTTTGCTTGTTATCTCACCGGTGCTTCCCTTAATAATTATACTGATAGATTCTTCTTACTCCCAGGTATTACCCGGTGTGTGCCTCTTTTAATAGCTACAAAGGTAGATTCTTTTCCTTACCCCAGTAACTAATACATATATCACTATCATTACATAGACGAATATTACACTACTCTAAATTACTCACTAGACATTCTTAAATTCATATTGTACTATATATGTACATCTGCCACCATCTCTGGGTGACCAGGTTAATTCCTGCCTTCTTTCTTTTGCCTCTGGGTGTCCAGCGGGGCCAGTAGTAAGTCGGCCTGTACTGCAGGATCCGGAGTGTCCTGACCGGAGGTGCGTTTGAGTCCCACACTATCGGGGGAACGTCCCCTCCGGTGCTGCAGCACACCGCTCCTTTGAGGGTGGCTGCCTGGTTCGTTTCTTCCCCTGGGGGTTCTGCCTGGTCGAGGGTTGCGGGCTGGGGACTCCCACTTGTTAGCTGGTCCACCGCTATCTCTTCTGGGGGTCCCTCGTTGCCTGAGGCTACCGGCTGGGTGTCCCTGCTTGCGGGCTGGTCTCAGACCTTAGGTACCCTTTTGCAGCTGGTCCCTTTCCCGGGGCTGAACCATTCAAATTGGGGTGCTGGTGACCACGGTGTCTTTGGCCGTGATGTGCGGGGAGTCCTTTTTAAGGCTCTGGCTACTGGGGGTGCGTCCGAGTCCCAAATGATTGGAGGAACAGCTCCTCTAGTAACACAGTCCACCGCCCCTCTATGTGCAGTCTGTGGGTCTGCCAGGTCCCCTGTGGGATTTCCACAGTCGGGGGCTGATGGCTGGGGGTCCCTGTCTTTAGTATGGTTTACAGTTTTTGGCTGTCCCCTACGTTTTGTTGCTGCCCCTGGGTTGAAAAGTTTGCACTGATTTATGTGGAACCACTTTGTACGGCGGGGCAATTTTATGGCATAGACCATGGGGCTTGCCTTATCGACAATGTGGTACGGTCCCATGTACAGTGCCTCAAAGACTCCTACTCTAGCGTAGTTCCTCACCATGACCTGGTCCCCTATCTCCCACTCGTGGTGCTTGCGGGGCTCTAGCAGCAGTCGATTGCTCCGATGCTGTTTTCCCATGTTGTTAGCAGCCCTCCAATGAATCTGTTTAAGGTGTTCAAACAGATTCCTGACAAAGCTGTCCTAGTTCGCTTCCCTAAGCTGACCTTCTGTGAGCACCGGGGCTAACACATGGGTGGGGGTTCGCATGGCTCTGCCAGTCATGAGCTCGTACGGGGAGTACCCCGTGCTCTTTGTCTGGCTGGCCCGGATCACCGTGAGGACCAGTGGTAGGACCTCTACCCACCCTTTGGGTGAGTCCCCTGTTTCTTTGCGCAGCCTTTCTTTGATAGTGCTGTTTAAACGCTCCACAGGCCCGGATGACTGCGAGTTGTGGGCGACATGCAATTTTCTTTTAATGCCGAGCACTTTAAGGGTCTCCTGCATCGCCTGCCGGTGAAGTGACTCCCCTGGTCGGACTCCATGTATTGGTGTGGTAGTCCCCATCAGGAGAACACTTCTCTGACCAGGATCCTAGCTGTTCCCAGGGCAGTGGCTGTTCGGCATGGGAAGGCTTCCACCCATTTGGTGAATACTTCCACCAATACTAGGCAGTACTTGTAGCCCCCCTGGACAGTGGGTAGGGGCCCGATGTAATCGATTTGGATCGACTGCCAGAGTCCCTCTACCCTCCTGATATGTCCCATCGACACCTTTCTTTTCTGGGGTTCGGGGTTGTTGGCCGCGAACACCAGACAGCTAGCACAGAACTCACGGACGTCTTCCCTGAGTCCTGGCCACCACCCTGCCTGTTCCACTCATTGCCAAGTGGTCTCAGGTCCGGGGTGTCCTGCTCCTGGGCCCTCGTGGGCCAGCTGGAGGAATTCTCTCCGGTGTTGTTGCGGTACTACCCATTGCTCCCCGCTGAACAGCATGCCTTCTTTATTGGCAATTGCTGCGGTGCTGTATGGGCTGTCTACCTTTTCCCCTTTTGCTAGCGTGTTCAGGACAGTTTTGAGGACGGGATCTTGGGTATGAACCGTTTTAAGGTCCGGGGGCAATGCTACCCCTGCTCTACCTGTCGTCCCAATCCTGCCCCTAACCAGTGCAATGAGTCCTGGGTTGTACGGATCCCAGAACTTGCCCGTGCAGGCCCCCTGCTTGGCTTACATGTCAGCCTGCTGGTTTCCCTCGCTACGGGGTTCTGTGGCAGGAATGTGCCTTCACTTTATGTATGTAAATGTTCCCATCCTCCCCTTCAGCTTTCATGATCTTTTCCAGTAGGGGCTTAATTGCCAGGGGTCTCCCGTCTGCAGATGTGTATCCGCGGCGGGACCAAATAGCCAGGTACTCCGTACTCGAATTGCATGTGAACATACTGTCCGAGCAAATCGTGTATGGGGTAGGGAATTCTTCGGACATTTCAGCGTGCTGGGCGCTCATGGTACTGGGGAGTTTAATCACCAGGGCAATGCCTGCCTCAGGGTCATAAACTTCGCAGCATGTGAGTCGTTCACTCGCAGATACTGTGCTTGAACCATCCACATAGATCTCTCGGCCTGTGGGGTGTAACCCAACCCGAAAGCCGATGTTAATTTCCTATATCCCTTCTACGGGTGGGCTGTCCCTGGATAAATCATGTTGGCTGCGAGTCTTGGCTCGCAGAAACCCTTTACCCTTAGGTCAATTTGATAGAGGAGCAGGGTCCAGCGAGCAATGCGGGCACTGCTCACTGTCCCGTCCTTGATTCTCCCGTCCAGGAGCATTTGGGTGGGCCTATGGTGGGTAAAGAGTGTGATAGGGGACCCCACTGCGGAGATCAGTGATTTTTTCACAGCCCAGTGAGTGGCTAGGAGGTGCCGCTCACAGTTGGAGTATCTCTTCTCCATGTCCGTGAGTATCCTGGAGGAGTAGACCACTGGCCTCAGCCGGCCGTGCCGCTCTTGGAGCAGTACTGCACTCAGGCTGTCCCCACTGGCTGCTACCTCCAGGAAAAACTCTTTACCCCCATCTATGGCCCCTAGAGCTGGCGCGGTCTGCAGGTCTTTCTTGAGTTGGATAAATGCTGCCTCGCAACCTTTGTCCCATTCCCACTCCACTCCCTTGGGTAGGAGTCGAAGCAGAGGGGCTGCGGTGGCTGCATAATCCTCAATGAAATCTCGGCAGTACCCGGTTAGCCCTAGAAAAGATCTTACTCCCATTGCTGTGTTGGGGGCTGGTAACGTCTGCACTGCTTCCCTTCTAGCTTTGTCAATAGCTCTTTCCCCAGCGCACACAACCAGTCCCAGGAATTTTATTTCCTTCAGGCTGATCTGTGCCTTCTTGGGGTTTACTTTAAACCCTTTTTCTTTCAGCAGCTCCAGCAGCTCAGCCAGCAGTGGGCCATGCTCCTCCCACTTATCGGTGAACAGGAGCAGGTCATCCACAAACTGTACTAATTGCTGGGGTCTGCTGAAGCTCTTTAAACAGTTGGCCATACACTGATGGAAAATACTAGGGCTGTTGTGGAAGCCCTGAGGGAGACAATTTCAAGTGTATTGCTGTACTTTAAAGGTAAAAGCAAACATGTACTGATCATCCCTTCTTAAAGGTATGGACCAGAACCCGTTGGAAATATCCAGCACCATGAAGGTGGTCGCGGAGGCTGGGATACTTCCAATGAGGTCGGCGACAGCAGCAACGGTGGGTGCACAGGTGGAATGTTACGGTTGAGTACTCGATAGTCCACCGTGACTCTCCAGGAGTTGTCCGGCCACAATGGAGAGTTCACATGGGTAGCTATTGGTCTCAATACCACCTATTTAACCAGAGAACCCAGACGAGGGTGCTTGAGGCACTGGTGTCCAGCAGGTAAATCCCTTTCACCTTTTCCACTTCCATCTGAATGGTCGGTCTCCCCTCGCATCATACTCGAGGGAACACAGGTGGACAGGCTGCGCCTGTCCTAGTCACAGTTTTGGTTGGGATGAGGTAGATGGGATTTCGGTGCCGCTGGCGGTGGCTACCCTCCCAGGGCCATCTAACATGGTTCGGGGTGCAGTTAGAAAGGTATCGAACGAGTGGGGAGGGACTGGCTTATCGGTCTCGGCCCTTTTGGCCGGGGCTGGAGAACTCTTTCCTGTGCTACTCTTTCAATGATTTCTACAATCCTTTCTCCAGTGCCCACTTTTTCCGCACCCGAAGCAGGTACTTTTTGTATCAGCGGGGTTGTCCCCCCTCGTGGCGCCATTCCCTCTTATCCTGGCTTGGTCGGACTTTTGTGGGTGCTCTTCCGTCCCTCTGCCGTTCCGGTAAGCTAAGGTCAGTTGCCTAAGCACTCCTTGTTCGGTGGTTTGGGGATCTCTTGTGTCGAACCAGGCTCTTATTTGGGATAAACTGTTAACCACTAGGCTTCATCCAGGCTTAAGTGATTTCAGTTGATCTGGTACACAGGCCAAAATCAGTCTGCGAAAGCCTGTGGGGTTTCCCTTGTGAGCTGCACCATTTTCTCTACTCTGGAGAAGGGACTCCCGTCATTGCAGCCCATGGCTTCTAAAATGTCATTTTGGATGGCGGCAAATGTTTCCTCCTTCTCTTCCAGGTTTACCTGGGGCGTACCCGGGCTTATTAGGCATACCATGCCTTTTGCCTTGGACAGAGCAAGATTTAAACTTTTGATTAGTTGCTGGCAGGAACCGTGGTCTCCTGATTCAAACCCATTAGTGCTAGCTACTTTATACGCTGCCTGCACATCTTTTAATTTTTCCTGGAGTTCTTTTACTTGTAGGGTGAAACGAGTGTGTTCCTTTCGCAGTAACTTTTCATTAATTTTGGCCTCGGTTACCTGACATTGAAAATAGTCCTGGCTGTTTATAAACCTTTCCATTAGCTGGGTCTTTCCCTCTTTTAGCTTACGGAGTTCCCGTAATTCCCATAGTTCTGCCTGAGTGACTCATTGGTTTTGTCTAGGAGTTGGACCTGTCGCTGTAGACAGATCAACCAAACTGCCATCTCTACTACTTCTTTGTAATCCTTGCTTGCTGTCCACTGGGCTGCAGCGTCCGCTGGACGCTCAGTGCGCTATAGACCAAGCACCCATTCTTTAGTGACATTGACCTTCTTACACACATAGGAGGAAATTCTCTCTTCCATCTTGGTTCTTTCCCCCAAACCAGCATTCTCCGCATCACACCCCTTGTACAAGAGTCCTTCCGCGGTCGCCATTTTGTAAAGGTTGATCCCGGGGGTCAGGTTCACCTCAGAACCTACTTGAGTGGTTGGAATCGCTCCCACTCCCTTGGGTTCTAGACTATGGATTTATTTGGGGGTGTAATCAAGTGCAAAGGACAACTGGTTTGATGCAAAATAACTTTGACTGTATTACAGACAAGAAAGTACAATGTCAAACTTATAATCACTCTAATAAAGAACAATACATTCCACATTCAAAGGGGATTACAGTAAAAATTACACCTCCCACCTCCCAATACCTAATCCTAGCAAGGTTAGACTCCAGGGCAAGCAGGGGCTATGCTTACCAATCCTTTCTGGTCAGTTAGCGGTAGTTCGCGATTTCAGTATTTGTTGAATTCTGTAGGTCTGCTTGCCTTACCCCGAACATCAGAGAAGACGTCTTACTGCGCAATCTTCAGTAGGGTTGAGTCCGCTGATGCGGTAAGGCGTGTTTTGGATATATGGGGTAAGTACCGGTTTCCTTCGTTAGAAATAGGTTCAAAGTTTCTTTCGGTAATGTTGGTAGTCAGGACTTAGATTGTAGAGTGGAAACTTTCGATTCTTTGCTTTCTTTCTGTTGGAATTTTGTTTCAAATTTGGTCGATCGCGGTGATTTTTCGGTGGTACCACATTGGCTGTGGTTGGTTGCTGCTGCGATGGTGATGTTCTTCCTTCCTTTTTGGACTTCAGGACTTCGAGGCTAGAGAAGTTAGTTTTCAACTGTCACGTTGGTTTCTCTCCCTTCTTGATGACCTAGCTGCAGTATGGCCCAGGCGTAGTATGGCATACCCTTTGTTAAAACAGGGGGCCAGTTATACGGTTTGAGTTGTCCTAATCTTCGCTCCAAATCAGTCCAGAATTCTTTGTTTAATTTTGGCAGGCTTGACATTTCTTTGTAATAGTTTGACAGGCTCGTTAAAAGTTAATATGTCTTGAGTGGGTTGCTCTTCTAAATCTGTTTCTTGATGGACATATTAGCTTGGTAATCGCAATGTCTTTTTGTGCTTGGTTTTTGCATACAGGCTGTAGTGGGCCCTTTGTTTTTATTCATGCTGAAAATGGTTTTTGTCTGTTCAGTTTGAGGGCTGGCCATCTCTGAGTTATTGTTGTAATGTTAATGTTTCTTGTGGAGAAGGGTTTTCGAATATCCATTTCTCCAGACAATTCACTTTAGTCCCAATACCCAGAGAGTTCCAATAATCAAGCCGGCTCCTTTAGTTCCTTAGGCCCGCCCACAGTCTTGGATTTGTCTTGTAAAAGTCCAAAATTCGATTAAAGTTCATAGTTTCTTCCATAAGCACTTTAGGATTTCAAGCTTTACGGTAATTAGTGCCAAATTAAATTTCCTTTCCAATGAGCCCAAACACTGAGGGGGTTCCCATAAATTTTGACCCTTCAAAAGCACAAGCAGAGGAACATTCATTCTTCCTTGGCCCCATGACATTTCAACAGTGACATTATTGGAGTTCATTCAAAGAATGCTGCAGTGATCTGCTGAAGCAGCTGGCTTTTTGGCTGTACTGCCTCACCCACATCTACCACATCCTTGAGTCTTCTTTCATCATGCTGATTAGCATGCAGCTCATTGGTCACCACTATGCTAATGCTTCTCTCTCACTTGTGATATTATGTAGCACACAGCACACAGATATTATTTTGGACATCTTCTCCTGGTTGCTCTGCAAGGTGCCCTTGAGTGAGGCTCCAAAACCTTGCTCATGGTTTTGTCATGGGCCTCATGCTATAGGTTACCTTGAGTAACTGGCACCATTAGCTAAGATCAAAGAGGATAGACAGAATCCATCAGGGGCCATCCATTCCACCTGCTGTGTCCTTGAATATTGATATATTGCTGGGTGTGAGAGTCATGTTAGTTCTCAGGATACATGGGCATTAACATGGAGGCTCATGTTGACATCGCACACTATCTACACATTGATTTAGCACAACCAGCTATCCTTTTCTATCTTTGTATGGCACGGCTTGGCCTGGTGGAACCTAAATGGCAATGTGCCAGAATGTACTGCACACTTGGGGAATGATCTATACAGTCGGGACCTCTGCGGCTTTGCCTCCATATCAAACCAAGTTCTGAAGTTTGGCCATTCTTCAAGTTATCCTGACTCTACCCACGGAGATCGGTGAATTTTCTGATACCCTCTGCCATTAACTGCTTGGGGAGTCAGTGATGAGGAGTTACCAATTTCAAATTGTTACTGAGAATGAGGAGGGAGGTTAGGAGAAACGCAAAGATTTGTTGGACAGTGGAGTGCTTGGTCACAGGAAGTGGCTGAGGCAGAGATCATTGCATCTTTTAAGGAAAGAGTAGATACACATTTGGAACAGAGGAAGATAAAGGGCTATGAAGATAGAGTCGGGCAGTGGGATTAGCTTAGGATTGCTCTAGCAGAGAGCCGACATAGACATAAAGTGCTGGATTTTTGGTTGTAATGCCTCAGTTAGCAGCCAGAGGGGGCGTTAATGGGAGCGTAAGTGGTTACCGACCGAGAGCATAGCTTTTAGGGACCCGACCGAAAATTAATTAAAGGCTCACCGGGGGCGCAAACCAGTAGCGCCTGGCTGCTGAGGATCAGTCCTGACATCAGTCCTGGTGCTTGCGCCAGTCTGTAAATTAGATACGGCTGCCTTATTTAACAACCGCCAAGAACAATGTCTGGAAAAACAATCGGTACAGGCTTGCAGAGTCGTTAACTGATGGCTACTTAAAGGGATGAGGAAGTGCTTCCCTCGGAGGTCACAGTCAGTGCAACGTTTACACACAGCATGGTGCGTGAGCTTCCAAATTTGCAGCGGCAGACAGACATTACAATACAGCTTGAAAACAAATGATTTTGAAAACTATGCCATGCCTTTAAGATTCGGCTTTTGCTGGGATCTGAATCGGAATGCGCAATGGGTCTGCAAAATTTACCAACCACACTTTCGTTATGGCCCTCCCTCCAAGCTGTAGTGTGCAATGGCTGATTTAGCACCCCTGTCAGCTCTTCGACCAATTCTGACGAATTTCTGGATGGAAGGCGCAAACTTTTTCAAGGCTCGAAAATTTCCGCTCTGCCTGGGTGACCGCCCCAGATGAAACGCGACCAAATTTCTTCCCCAAAGAGCCAAATGGCCTCCTTCTGTATTGAAAACCTTTTATATGTCTTCAAATGGATTAATTCAGAATGATTCAATGCCTGCCTCCAAATTATAACGTTTGCTGGAAGCACACAGCAGGGCTTCTGGAGAGAAGAGACAAGTTATAATTTTGATTTCTGGCATTCCTTCAAAAAAATGAAAGATGAAAAAGTATTTCAATAGAATCAGAACAAAGCAGAGGGACAGAGATAAAGTATCAGTGCATAAAAGTAAAACAGGAGATGGATGGATCACTGAGAGGGTGATTACATCAGGCAATAGCCAGAAGAGGAAGGGTGAAACTTCAGATGGAGTTCGAGTGGAATGAGTTAGAGCAGTAGACAGGTGCTGAGAAAAGAGATGGAGCTTAAAAGGGGTTTTTAAAGTGGTCATAATATCAAAAAGTAGACACAGCAGGGAAAATATAATAAATAGCAGCAAATATTTTTATGGACCTTATGTGGTTTCCACTGGAGATATTGAGGTAAATGCAGAGGGCCAGAGTGAATCATCTAAGCATGACAGCAACACAGTCTCAAGAAAAATCACAGCTACAGCAGCAGAGGCAATGTGATGGAGACTGCTGTGCAGACTGGAAATTATAAAAGCCCGATGTGATGGCTACTCCACACAGCACATTTGGGAACCATACTGTGCCTAAGGGCTGGATCTCAATGTTTGTGTTATGTTGCATACCTTTTGCAAATCATGCTTGATGAGTGTCAGTGACAGCAATGCAAATCTTGCCTGACGTTACCCTGCGCTGGATTGAAAGTCATAAGCCAGTGCAGTATCTGTGACAGGGTTATTCTTCTGTGTCATTATTCGCAAGAATAATGGTGCACAGAATTAAAGGCAAGCCTTGGAAATTGGTTGGGAGGTAGAAGACAGAGAATAGGGATAAAGGGTACGCACTCTGATTGGCAGGATAGAATCATAGAAAATTACGAAACAGAAGGAGGCCATTCGGCACATTGTGTCTGTGTTAGTCGAAAAAGAGATACCCAGCCTAATCCTACCTTCCAGCTCTAGGTCCATAGCTCTGTAAGTCACGGCTTTTTAACTGCACATCCAGGTACTTTTTAAATGGGTTGAGGGCTTCTGCCTCTACCACCCTTTCAGACAGTGAGTTCCAAACCGCCACCACCCTCTGGGTGTAACATTTTTTCCTCATCTCCCCTTTAATCCTTCTACCAACTACTTTAAATCTATGCCCCCTGGTTATTGACCCCTCAGCTAAGGGAAATAGGTCCATCCTATCCACTCCATCTAGGCCACTCATAATTTTATACACCTCAATTAAATCTTCCCTCAGCCTTCTCTGTTCCAAAGAAAACAACCCCAGCCTATCCAATCTTTCCTCATAGCTAACATTTTCCAGTCCTGACTACATCCTCATAAACTTCCTCTGCACCCTCTCTAGTGCAATCACATATTTCCTGTAATGTGGTGACCAGAACTGTACACAGTACTCAAGCTGTGGCCTAACTAATGTTGTATACAATTCTAGCATAATTTCCCTTCTCTTATATTTTATGCCTCGGCTAATAAAGGAAAGCATTCTGTATGCCTTTTTAACTACCTTACCGAACTGTCCTGCTACCTTTAAGGATCTGTAGATATACACTCCAAGTTCCCGCTGTTCCTCCACACCTCTCAGTATCCTCCCATTCACAGCTACAGTGTCTAAAGCTTTCCTCCTCACTGTCAACCACATGGCCAATTGTTGTACCATCTGCAAATGTCTTTATCATGCCCCCTACATTTAAGTCTAAATCATTAATATATACTACAAAAACCAAGGGACCAAGGACTGAGCCCTGTGGAACCTCACTGGAAATAGCCTTCCAGTTGCAAAAACACGCATCAACCATTACCCTTTGCTTCCTGCCACTGAGCCAAATTTGGATCCAATTTTCCACTCTCCCTTGGATTCCATGGGCTTTTACTTTTTTGATCAGCTTGCCATGTGGGACCTTGTCAAAAGCCTTGCTAAAATCCATGTAGACTACATCAAATGCACTGCCCTCATCGACCCTTGTTAACTCCTCAAAAAATTCAATCAAGTTATTCAGAAATGATCTACCCTTAACAAATTCATGCTGACTGTGCTTGATTAATCTGTTTATGCTCCAAATGAGCCTCCTTCCACCCTTCTTCGTCTAACCCCATTAACATATACTTCTCCTTTCTCCTCATGTGTCCATTTAGCTTTCTCTTAATGCATCTATGCGAGTCACTTCAGCTACTCCTTGTGGTAGCGAGTTTCACATTCGAACCACTCCCTGGGTAAAGAAGTTTCTCCTGAATTCCCTATTGGGTTTATCTTATATTTATGACCCCTAACTCTGGTCTCCCCCACAAATGGAAACATCTTCTCAACTCTACCCTATCAAACACATTCATAATCTTAAAGACCTCTGTCAAGTTACCCCTCAGCCTTCTCTTTTCTAGAGAAAGGAGCGACAGCCTGTTCAAGCTTCACTGATAGGTATAACTTCTCATTTCTGGTATCATTCTGGTCAATCTTTTTTGCACTTTCAGCAGTGCCTTTTTATCCTTTTTATAATATGAAGACCAGAACTGTTCACAGGAATCCAAGTGTGGTCTAACCAAGGTTCGATACAAGTTTAACACTACTTCTCTGCTTTTCAATTCTAACCCTCTAGCAATGAACCCTAGTGCTTTGGCCTTATTAACCTGCATTACTACCTTTAATGATTTGTGTATTTGTATCCCCAGGGCCCTCTGCTCTTCTACCCCATTTAGACACTTTCTCAAGGTGTATGTGGCCTCCTAATTCTTCCTACCAAAATGTATACCCCGTAATTTGGTTTTATCTGCAAATTTTGAAATTGTATTTTCAATTCTTAAGTCCAACTCATTTATGTAAATTGTGAGCAACTGTAATTCCAGTGCCGTTCCTTGTGTAACACCATTTCCAACTTTTTGCCAGTCTGAATAGCTGTGCTCTGTTTTCTGTTTTGTAGCCAGCTTGCTACTTGTCCCCTGACTCTGCATGTTCTGACCTTAGTCTTGAGTCAACTGTGTGGTAGCTTATTGAAGTTCTTTTGAAAATCCAAATATATTACACCTACTGCACAACCCTTGTCTACCCTTTCTATTACGTCTACAAAGAATGAAATAAGGTTGGTCAAGCCTCACCTTCCCTTGTGAAATTTGTCCTGACTGCTCTTTATTATATTTTCCCCCCTCCTAGGCTCAACCCGCAGCCTCGGTCGAAATTTGAGTAATTACTGCCCATTTTGATTAAGAACCATCCAATTTGCCCCAGGATCGCGTTTTCTGCCGGGAATCTGCATGTAAGACCCATTTTTCTCGGCGGGTGGTATTTTTTCCATTTTTTGTGCAAGTTTTCACCAGCGTTAATTTAAGAATCGTAGTGATCTTTTCGGCGGCAATCCGGCGGTGATGGATTTTATGGAAATTCTAGCCCTAGATGTTTTTCTATTGCATCTTTGAGTAAGGATTCCATTATATTTCCTACCCCTGATGTTAAGCTAACTGGTCTACAGTTCCCTGGATTTCTTCAGTCTCCCTTTTTAAATATAGGCAGACATTAGCTGTCTGCCAGTCCTCTGCCACTATTCCCTTTTCTAATGAATTGTTTTATATATACAATAGTGTCTCTGCTATGTTTTTCACAACTTATTTTAATTTTTGAAGATGCAATACATCTGGACCAGGGATTTTATCTTCACTAAGTTTGATTAGTTTATCAATTATCTCTGCCTTTCCATCTTAAATGTCTTTATATATGTTTTGATCACTTCTTCATGTCCACCATGTTAGCCTCCCTCGCAAATACTGAAGCAAAGTAATTATTTCATATTTCTGCCATTTCACTTTCTTTATCTCTGAGTTTATTGTATGTATCCCTTACTAGCCCTGTACCTATCTTGATTTTTCTTTTGTTATTTAAGTTTCTGCAGAATATTTTACTATTTCTTTTTATATTCCTTGATAAATTATTTTTGTAGTTTCTCTTTGCTTTCCTAATTGTTTTTTTGACTTCTATCCAAATCTTTTCATTTTCCCTTTTGTCATCTTCTCCTTTGTTGTCTATGTACTTAGTGTATGCCTTTTTCTTTCGTTTCAATTTTGGCCTTATTCATTTATCCAAGGTATGTCATTACTGGCTAGTTTGTTCCTGCTTTTTAGTGTGATATATTTCTCCTGAACTTCATTAATCACCATTTTAAATGTTTCCCACTGCTGTTCTATTTCTTTGTTTGTCAGTAATTTTTTTCTGTTTTTATTCCCTAGTTCCATTCTCAGCTCCTTAAAATCTGCTTTCTTACAATTTATTACTTTGGTCTTTGTCTTACTTATGTCTTTCTCAATCTTTATCTTAAAACTTGGTTTATATTCCCTTGAGATAGAAGACTAATGGTGATCTAGTCGAAGTTTTTAAAATGATAAAAGGATTTGATACGATAAATAAATAAATATAAACTATTTCCTCTGGTGCAGGAGGCCAGAACAAGGGGGTATAATCTTAAAATTAGAACCAGGGCATTCAGGAGTGAAATCAGGAAACACTATCTCAAAGGTAGCAATCTCAGGATTGCTACCAGTGCCATGTGCTAGTCAGAGTAGGAATCGCAGGATAGGTCAGATGAATACGTGGCTTGAGGAGTGGTGCAGAAGGGAGGGATTCAAATTCCTGGTACATTGGAATCGGTTCTGGGGGAGGTTGGACCAGTACAAACCGGACGGTCTGCACCTGGGCAGGACCGGAACCAATGTCCTAGGGGGAGTGTTTGATAGTGCTGTTGGGGAGAGGTTAAACTAATATGGCAGGGGGATGGGAAACTATGCATGGAGACAGAGGGAAGTAGAATGGGGGCAGAAGCAAAAGATAGAAAGAAGAAAAGTAAAAGTGGAGGGCAGAGAAACCCAAGGCAAAAAGCAAAAAGGGCTACATTACAGCAAAATTCCAAAAGGGCAAAGTGTGTTAAAAAGACAAGCCTGAAGGTTCTGTGCTTCAATGCGAGGAGTATTCGTAATAAGGTGGACAAATTAACTGCACAGACAGCAATTAATGAATATGATATAATTGGCATCACGGAGACATGGCTCCAGGGTGACCAAGGCTGGGAACTCAACATCCAGGGGTATTCAACATTCGGGGAGGATAGACAGAAAGGAAAAGGAAGTGCTGGTTAAAGAGGAAACTAATGCAATAGTAAGGAAGGACATTAGCTTGGATGATGTGGAATCTGTGGGCCCAAGTTTCGGGCCGCGCCTAGAACGGCACAGCCCCGACCTGGACGCCTGTTTTTCGCGCCACAAAGTGCGCCTAAAAAAAACTTCCAGATTCTCCAGCTCCCTGCTGGTCCTCTTGAGCCTGACCTGACCTCCCTCTCCCTCCCTCCCGACCGGAACCGAACCGACCTCCCTCCCACCACCCCCGCCGACCCGACCCGCACTCCCGACCCCCCCCGCCGACACGAACCGACCTGCGCTCCCTCCCTCCCCCCTCCCTACCCGAACCAACCCGACCTCCATCCTGCCCCCCCCCCGACCCGAACCGCGCTCCCGACCTTCCTCCGCCCCCCCCGACCCGACCCGCGCTCCCGACCTCCCTCCGCCCCCCCCCGACCCGACCCGCGTTCCCGACCCCGGACCCGACCCGACCCAACACCACCTACCTGTAAATCTGGTGTTGGGGACGGGCCCTGCCCGAAGTCTTGGGCCCAGCCGGGCCCGGCCTGTTCAACCTCCCCCCACCTTCTCCTTCCCCCCCACTTCTCCTTTTCCCCCCCTTCTCCTTTCCCCTTCTCCTCTCCCCCTTCCCCTTCTCCTCTCCCCCCTTCTCCTCCTCCCCCCTTCTCTCCCCCTCTCCCCCTTCTCCCCCTTCCCTCCCCCTTCGCCTCCCTCCCTCCCCTCCCCCTGCCCCCCCCTCTCCCTCTAACCCCTCCTCCCCCTCCCCTCGCTGTCAGAAACACAGACACTGACAGACAGAGAGTGAGAGACACAGACAGACAGACAGACAGAGAGATAGAGACACTGACAGAGACACACTGAGTGGTGGGGGGGAGGGGCATCCCAGCACGCTGTTGGAGAGCTCCCGATGCTGGAGTCGGTAAGCAGAAAATGTTTTATTTATTGATTTTTTTTTTTTTAATTCTTATTAATTTTTTTTGATTGATTTATTGGTTGATTTATTGATGTTTTATCATTTATTATTGATGATGGCTCTTTATTTGTAAAACTGAAGTGTTTAATGTTCGTAAACTTCCCTTTAAACCCCCCCATTCCCTCCGCCTGATTTGTAACCTACGCCTGATTTTCTAAAGTGTAGACAAGGTTTTTTAAAGCGCACAAAAATCTTCACTTATTCCATTCTAAGTTAGTTTGGAGTAAGTTTTCACTGCCGAAACTTTGAAAACAGGCGTAAGTGGCCGGACACGCCCCCTTTTGAAAAAAAATTTCTGTTCCAAAGTGAAACTGTTCTAACTGACTAGAACTGTAGCAAACTAAATGCCGAGAATTTGAATTTCTAAGATACTCCGTTCTACACCATTTGCTCCAAAAAATCAGGAGCAACTAAGGCCGAAACTTGGGCCCATTATGAGTAGAACTGCGGAATACCAAAGATAAGTAAACGTTAGTGAGAGTTGTGTACAGACCAAGAAACAGTAGTAGTGAGGTTGGTGACAGCATTAATCAAGAAATTAGGGATGCGTGCAATAAAGGTACAGCAGTTATCGTGGGTGACTTTAATCTACATATAGATTGGGCTAACCAAACTGGTCGCAATACAGTGGAGGAGAATTTCCTGGAGTGTATTAAGTATGGTTTTCCAGACCAATATGTCGAGGAACCAACTAGAGGGCTGGCCATCCTAGACTGGGTGATGTGTAATGAGAAAGGACTAATTAGCAATCTTGTTGTGCGAGGCCCCTTGGGGAAGAGTGACCATAATATGGTAGAATTCTTTATTAAGATGGAGAGTGAAACAGTTAATTCAGATACGAGGGTCCTGATCTTAAGGAAAGGTAACTTCGACGGTAGGAGGTGTGAATTGGCTAGAATAGATTGGCAAATGATACTTAAAGGGTTGATGGTGGATAGCCAATGGCAAACATTTAAAGATCACATGGATGAACTTCAACAATTGTACATCTCTGTCGGGAGTAAAAATAAAACGGGGAAGATTGCTCAACCGTGGCTAACAAGGGATATTAAGGATAGTATTATATCCCAGGAAGAGGCATATAAATTGACCAGAAAATGCAGCAAACCTGAGGGCTGAGAGAAATTTAGAATTCAGCAGAGGAGGACAAAGGGTTTAATTAGGAGGGGGGAAAATAGAGTATGAGAGGAAGCTTGCTGGGAACATAAAAACCGACTGCAAAAGCTTCTATAGATATGTGAAGAGAAAAAGATAAGTGAAGACAAACATAGGTCCCTTGCAGTCAGATTCAGGTGAATTTATAATGGGGAACAAAGAAATGGCAGACCAGTTGAACAAATACTTTGGTTCTGTCTTCACGAAGGAAGACACAAATAACCTTCCAGAAATACTAGGGGACCAAGGGTCTATTGAGATGGAGGAACTGAAGGAAATCCTTATTAGGCAGGAAATTGTCTTCGGGAAATTGATGGGATTGAAGGCTGGTAAATCCCTGGGGCCTGATAGTCTGCATCCCAGAGTACTTAAGGAAGTGGCCATAGAAATAGTGGATGCAATTGTGATCATTTTCCAACAGTCTATCGACTCTGGATCGGTTCCTATGGACTGGAGGGTAGCTAATGTAACACCACTTTTTAAAAAAGGAGGGAGAGAGAAAACACGTAATTATAGACTGGTTAGCCTGACATCAGTGATGGGGAAAATGTTGGAATCAATTATTAAAGATGAAATAGCACGCATTTGGAAAGCAGTGACAGGATCGGTCCAAGTCAGCATGGATTTATGAATGGGAAATCATGCTTGACAAATCTTCTGGAATTTTTTGAGGATGTAACTAGCAGAGTGGACAAGGGAGAACCAGTGGATGTGGTGCATTTGGACTTTCAAAAGGCTTTTGACAAGGTCCCACACTAGAGATTGGTGTGCAAAATCAAAGCGCATGATATTGGGGGTAATGTACTGACGTGGATAGAGAATTGGTTGGCAGACAGGAAGCAGAGAGTCGAGTTAAACGGGTCCTTTTCAGAATGGCAGACAGTGACTAGTGGAGTGCCGGAGGGCTCAGTGCTGGGACCCCAGCTCTTTACAATATTCATTAATGATTTAGATGAGGGAATTGAGTGTAATATCTCCAAGTTTGCAGATGACACTAAGCTGGGTGGCGGTGTGAGCTATGAGGAGGATGCTAAGAGGCGGCAGGGTTACTTGGACAGGTTAGGCAAGTGGGCAAATGCATGGTAGATGCAGTATAATGTGGATAAATGTGAGGTTATCCACTTTGGGGGCAAAAACATAAAGGCAGAATATTTTCTGAATGGCGACAGATTAGGCAAAGGGGAGGTGCAACGAGACCTGGGTGTCATAGTTTATCAGTCATTGAAAGTTGGCATGTAGGTACAGCAGGTGGTGAAGAAGGCAAATGGTATGTTGGCCTTCATAGCTAGGGGATTTGAGTATGGGGGCAGGGAGGTCTTACTGCAGTTGTACAGGGCCTTGGTGAGACCTCACCTGGAATATTGTGTTCAGTTTTGTTCTCCTAATCTTAGGAAGGACGTTCTTGCTATTGAGGGAGTGCAGCGAAGGTTCACCAAACTGATTCCTGGGATGGCTGGACTGATATATGAGGAGAGACTGGATAAACTGGGCCTTTATACACTGGAGTTTAGAAGGATGAGAGGGGATCTCATCGAAACATATAAGATTCTGACGGGACTTGACAGGTTGGATGCGGGAAGAATGTTCCCGATGTTGGGGAAGTCCAGAACCAGGGGACACAGTCTAAAGATAAGGGGTAGGCCATTTAGGACTGAGTTGAGGAGAAACTTCTTCACTCAGAGAGTTTTTAACCTGTGGCATTCCCTATCACAGAGAGTTGTTGATGCCAGTTCATTGGATATATTCAAGAGGGAGTTAGATATGGCCCTTACGGCTAAAGGGATCAAGGGGTATGGAGAGAAAGCAGGAAAGGGGTACTGAGGTGAATGATCTTATTGAATGGTGGTGCAGGCTCGAAGGGCCCACTGGCCTACTCCTGCACCTATTTTCTATGTTTCTATGTTCCTATGTTTCTATGAAGAATACATTTTGGCCTAGATATCAGGAACACTTCCTTACTCTTCGAATAGTGCCATGGGATCTTTTATATCCACCTAAGAGGGCAGAGGGTTCAATGTCTCATCCATAAGAAGGTACCTCCGGCAATGCAGCACTCCCTGAGTACTTTCCATCATATGATTAGTATTTGAATACACCAGGCTATATTTGGAGTGCTCTGTAGTCTGTACCATCCTCAACTACTGGTGGAGTAGCTCCCAAGCAATCTCGTGCCAAATTCTATCTGTGTAATGCTGGAGAACCTGGCATACTCTAGCAGAACATCGCAGCCTTGTGTTCAATCACTCTTTTCAAAAGGAATGCATATCTTTGCCTTCTAATTATGTTATATTTTAGAAGATTACAGCACAAGGAATGTGGTTGCAGTAAATGCTGGGTCAATTCCTTCAAAAAAGGAACTGGATAAACATCGGGGAAGGTTGGGATTATCGTTTTTAGGGATAAATTATAGGAATAAGATTTCATACTCCACTTGGATGCAAAGCTACTCCTGCTGATGGGATTGTGGGGAGTCTCATCTGTGGAGGGCAACTGGCCTGGGTTGACCAATAGAAATGAAAGAGTGGGTAAATATTATGGGCTAAACTTTCCTGAGAGCCCCTCAACACGTGATTGTCTGCCCAGAAAAACCGTTAACATTTGGTAAGTAACGCTGGCGGAAATTTACACTTTTAAGTTAAAACTAATTAAAACTCCCGGCGAGAAAATGGGCCTTGCACCTTTATTCTTGGCAGTTTTCTCAGCGATTAAGGGGAAACTAAGTAAAACGGGCAGTTTTTAAAAAATTTAATCCGAGGCTGCAGTTGGGCCTAGGGAGGGGGGAATACTTAAAAAAAAATTAAAAAACTAAAAAACATTCCCAAGACATTTTTACACCTAATTGCTGTTTTAAAATTAAAAAAATAAAAAATAAAAAACCTTTAACTTACCTGTCTTTGCAGAGTACTCACCGACTGCCCTGTTTAAGTAGCTTTCACAGGGCGGTTCCCTTGGCGATTTGAACAGGCTTCCGTTGAGGCCAAACTTATGCCCTGGCGATTTTCACAGCGGTGCACATCGGTCGTTTGGACCTGGCGGGTGCTTTCAGATTTGGGCGATACCACTAAAAAAATAATGGGGAAAAAGAGCTGTACCGCCGAGAAAAATCAGCAAGAACCCACCGAAAATAATAGGAAAGTTTAGCCCTATAGGATTTTGCTTGGATCTCTTTGGTGATCGTGAAACAACTATGATAAACCTTTCTTCTGTAGTTTAATGGGAGAGATAGAGTTCACGATAGAGTAAATTATTTATGGTCTGAGGAATAAGTAGATTTTATGGGCTGAATCACACTTTCTTTTTCCATGCTTTTTAATGGTTTTATTATTTTATTTTTGTAGTGTCATAAAACTAAAGATGGGTTTTCAAGACAGTCTGCACAACAAAATAAGATTTTTTTCCTCCACTATGGTTACAGAGTGTCAGCATCAAGTACCCCAGGGTCGAATATAGCACAAACATGCAGAACAATGTCCCCTTGATCCAATTCCTGTAGAGCAAATAAAATACTGCATCATATTACATCAGCCGAGTATAATTTAGAAGATGTCATGCTGAAACTTTGTAGTTTCTGGTCAGACTGCATCTTGGGCAAGCTCCCAGGTGAGTGCCAGTCAGAGAATCAGAGCTACAGTATTGTAACAATATCTTCAAACCATGCTCCATGTGAGTGCAGCTACCTGCTGCTCGACTAGGATTGGGAATTTACCTCTTTTGGCCACTGAGAAACATTCAAACTGTGGAGGCAGTGCAGTGAAGATCCTTAAGGTCAGAGTATTAAGTTATTAGGAAAAACTGGAGAAGCTTGGGCTCTTCTTCCCTGAAAAGAAATGACTGAGAAGGAATATAAGTGTATAAGATAAAGCAGGTAAACCCAGAATGTCAATGCAAAGCAAACTGACAGTAAGAGGAGGAAACACAGGTTCACATTCGATGATACTCAGCTCTACCTCAGCACCACCTCTACCTCACCACCACCTCTACCTCACCACCACCTCTACCTCACCACCACCTCTACCTCACCACCACCTCTACCTCACCACCACTTCTACCTCACCACCACCTCTACCTCACCACCACCTCTACCTCACCACCACCTCTACCTCACCACCACCTCTACCTCACCACCACCTCTACCTCAGCACCACCTCTACCTCAGCACCACCTCTACCTCACCACCACCTCTCTTGACTCCTCAACCACATCTGATTTATCCTGTTGTATGTCCGACATCCAGTATTGCAACAGCAGAAATTTTCTCCAAATAAATATTGTGAAGGTGAAAGCCAATGCCTTTGGCCCCCACCACAAACTGTTCTATAACCACCAATTCCTTCCCCTTCCCTGGACACTGCCTGTTCCCAACCTCGGAGTCCTATTTGAAGCTAAGCTGAGCTGGCGACCCCAAATGTTATCCATCACAAAGATTGCCTACTTCCACCGCTGCAATCTCGCTCATCTCTACCCCAGCCTCAGCCCATCTGCTGCTGAAACCCTCATCAATGTTTTTGTTACATCCAGACTCGACTATTCCAATATTCTCTTGGTCAGTCTCCCATCTTCCATCCTCCACAAACATTAGCTCATCTAATGCTCTGCTACTCTTATCCTGACTTGAACCAAATCCCATTCACCCACCTATGCTTACTGATTTACATTGGCTCCTGGACCAGCAATCCCTCAAATTCAAAATTCTCATTCTTGTGTTCCAGTCCCTCCCTATCTTGGTAATGTCCTCCAGCCTTACAATGCTCCAAGAACTTTCAGCACTTCCTGTTGTATCTTGCATAAAGAGTCAGACTAGATACTGCAAGCTCAAAGTAAGGTGTGACCGTAGTCCTTTATTACAGATCTCAGCGTGCCTCCCCAGCCTGTGAGACCTCTTTATATACAGGTGCTCCCAAGGGATTGTGGGATCCCTTGGGACTCCAGTGGATAAGCCCTCTGGTGGTTAGACATTGTATTTACAAGTTTACATACATAACAACACTCCGCCCCCCCCCCCTGCCCACAAGACAATAATGTAACTATTTACAATGTGAGTCGATCTGGGACCTTCCTTTCCCTAGTTGATCGTCTCAGTGCAAATGCTGGTGTTGGTGAGTCGTTTGTTGGGCCTTCGCTGGGCTGCTGCACAGCTGCTCTTGCTGGACTGCTGGGGGTGGTGAGTCTTGCTGGGCTGCTGCTGGTGATGGGTTCTGCTTCGAGGTCAACCGCTGGGTCGGTTGCTACTTGTGTGTGTGTTGGGGGTTTGGAAAAGGTAGCGTCTACTGTGGGTTGTTCTGGATAGTCCGTAAATCTGAGTTTGGTTTGGTCCAAGTGATTTCTGAAGGTGAGTCCATTTGCGAGTTTGACCACAAACACCCTACTCCCATCTTTGGCCAAAATAGTGCCAGCAATCGACTTGGGACCTTGTCCATAGCTCAATACAAATACAGGATCATTTACTTCAATTTTGCGTGACACACTTGCACGATCATGATATGTATTCTGTTGAAGCCGCCTGCTCTCTACATGTTTGTGTAGGTCAGGGTGGACTAACAAGTCTTAAGTGCCCTTTTCATGAGCAGTTCAGCGAGAGAAACCCCAGTGAGCGAGTGGGGTCTTGTGCGGTAACTAAGCAGGACTCGGGATAAGCAAGTCTGCAGTGAGCCTTCAGTTACCCTTTTCAAATTCTGCTTGATTGTTTGAACTGCTCGTTCTGCCTAAGCGTTGGACGTTGGCTTAAACAGAGAAGACGTAACATGTTTGACCCCATTGCGAGTCATGAACTCTTTGAATTCAGCACTGGTAAAGCACGGCCCATTGTCACTTATAAGGACATCAAGAAGGCCGTGCATGGCAAACATGGCCCGTAGGATTTCAATGGTGGCAGCGGACGTGCTTGCCGATAATATCACACAATCAATCCATTTGAAGTACGCATCGACAACCACTAAAAACATTTTTCCCAAGAATGGGCCTGCATAGTCGACATGAACCCTAGACCACGGTTTGGAGGACCAGGACCGTAAACTTAGTGGTGCCTCCCTGGGTGCATTGCTTAACTGGGAACATGTATTATATTTGTGCACACAGGATCATTTACTTCAATTTTGCGTGACACACTTGCGCGATCATGATATGTATTCTGTTGAAGCCGCCTGCTCTCTATCTGTTCGTGTAGGTCAGGTTGGTCTGCATCGATACCAGGCCACCACACATGGGATCTGGCTATCGCTTTCATCATTACAATGCCTGGGTGGGTACTGTGGAGATCACCAATGAAAGTGTCCCTGCCCTTTTTTGGCACAACTACCCAATTACCCCATAGGAGGCAGTCTGCCTGTATAGACATTTCACCTTTGCGCCACTGGTACGGCTTTATTTCTTTCTGCATTTCTAACGGGACACTAGACCAACTCCCGTGAAGCAAACAGTAATTTATTAAGGACAGTAAGGGGTCATGGCTCATCCAGGTTCTAAACTGCCGGGTGGTAATGGATGATTGCTCACTCTCGAATGCTTCCATTACCATAACTAAATCTGCAGGCTGTGCCATTTCCACCCCGGTGGTGGGCAATGGTAGCCTACTGAGAGCATTGGCAAATTTTTCCGTGCCTTGCATGTGGCGGATGGCGTAGTTGTATGCGGACAACATGAGCATCCATCTCTGGATGCGGGCCGATGCATTCGTATTTGTCCCCTTATTTTCAGAAAAGAGGGATATAAGCGGCTTATGGTCGGTTTCCAATTCAAATTTGAGCCGAACAGATATTGATGCATTTTCTTTACCCTGTAAACACACGCTAACGCTTCTTTTTCGATCATACTGTCGGCCCTCTCAGCCTTAGACTTCTGGATGCAGAAGCAACCGGTTGCAATTTCCCAAATTCATTAGCTTGTTGTAGTACACACTCGACCCCATGCAACGATGCATCACATGCTAGTACCAAACGTTTACATGGATCGTACAACACAAGCAATTTGTTTGAACATAACAGCTTCCTAGCTTTCTCAAAGTCATTTTCTTGGCTTTTACCCCATACCGATACATCTCCTTTACGTAGGGATGAGTGCAGGGGTTCTAACAATGTGCTTAGACCCGGTAAGAAGTTATCAAAATAGTTCAGGAGTTCTAGAAACGACCACAGCTCCATCACGTTCTGTGTTCTCGGTGCATTCTTGATTGTCTCCATCGTCGAATCGGTGGACTGATGCCTTCCGCCTGATGCCATCTGCTGCGATTCTTCTACCCAGGAATTCCACTTCAGGTGCCAGGAAAACGCACTTCGAGCATTTTAGCCTGAGCCCCACATGACTAAGAACCTCCTCCAGGTTCTGCAGGTGCTCAACGGTGTCCCGACTTGTAACCAAGATGTCGTCCTGAAAGACCACAGTGTGTGGGACTGGCTTCAGCAAGCTTTCCATGTTTCTCTTGAATATCGCCACGGCCGATCGAATCCCAAACAGCATCTGTTGTAAATGAAGAGACCTTTTTGTGTGTTGATGCAGGTGAGGCCTTTCGATGATTCCTCCATCTCCTGCGTCATGTAGGCCGAGGTCAAGTCCATCTTCGTGAATGTTTTCCCTCCCGCCAGCATCGCGAATAGGTCGTCTGCTTTTGGTAGCTGTTATTGATCCTGCAGTGAGAAATGATTGATATTTACTTTGTAATCACCACAGATTCTGACGGTGCCGTCTCTCCTGAGGACTGGAACAATTGGACTGGCTCACTTATTGAATTCAATCGGCAAAATGATGCCCTCTCTTGCAGCCTGTCCAGCTCGATCTCCACCCTCATTCTCATCATGTATGGAACCACTCTCGCCTTGTGATGGATGGATCGCACCCCCGGACTCAAATATATCTGCACTTTTGCTCCTTGGAACTTCCTGATGCCTGGTTCGAACAGCAAGGGAAACTTGCTTAGGACCTGGGCACATGAGGTGTCGTCGACGGACAAAAGCGCTCGGACATCATCTCAGTTCCAGTGTATCTTTCCCAGCCAGCTCCTGCCGAACAGCGTGGGGCCATCGCCTGGTACCACCCATCGTAGGAGACCTTTACGGTAGCACTGCCCATTACGGGAATCAGTTATTTTTTGTACATTCTCAGTTTTGTACGAATCGGTGTCAGGACTGGCCTTGAAGCCTTGCTGCACCACAATTTATCGAAGGTCTTTTTGCTCATTATGGACTGGCTTGCGCCCGTGTCCAGCTCCATGGACACCAGGAGTCCATTTAATTCAACCTTCAGCATTATCGGGGGACACTTTGTGGTAAATGTGTGCGCCCATATGCCTCTGCCTCCTCAGTCTGAGGCTCTGGTTCATCGTGATCCACCATGGATCTGTCCTCCTCTGCAACATAGTGGTTTGCAGGATTAGTAGGTTTTGCTGCTCATCTGCACATACGTTGGAGGTGTCCCATTGTTCCACAGCCCTTGCAAACGTATCCTTTGAAGCAACATAAATGGAAACGATGATCACCCCCACAGCGCCAACAAGGTGTTAATGGCCTTGTATTCACCACCCTTGATGGTGGACTCTGAGTCATCTGCGGACGTGCAGTTGCAGGCGTGTAAGTCCTGCCATGTACATTTCGATTCGAAAACAACGTTACTTTGTTCATAGTACTTGCGGCAGCACTAGTATGCTGAGAAATTTGTTTGGTGTTGTCACTGGTGACGATAAATGCCTGGGCTATCGCTATGGCTTTACTCAAGGTTGGGTTCTCTACAGTCAAAAGTTTGCGAAGTATTACTTTATGGCCAATGCCAAGTACAAAGAAATCCCTGAGCATGTGCTCCAAGTGTCCTTCAAATTCGCAATGTCCTGCAAGATGCCTTAGCTCGGCGACGTAGGTCGCCACTTCCAGGCCTTCAGATCTCTTGTACATGTAGAACCGGTACCTCGCCATCAGAACGCTTTCCTTCGGGTTTAGATGCTCCCGGACCAGTGTGCACAACTCATCGTTCGACTTGTCTTTGGGTTTCGCTGGAGCGAGCAGGTTTTTCATGAGGCCATAAATTGGTGCCCGGCAAACGGTGAGGTGGCTCGCCCTTCATTTGGCAGTGTTCGCTTCTCCTTCTAGCTCGTTGGCCACGAAGTATTGGTCGAGTCACTCCATGTAGGTTTCCCAATCATCTCCCTCTGAGAATTTCTCCAGGATGCCCACAGTTCTCTGCATTGTTGCGGTGGGGTTCATCATCTATATCTCGTCGCCAGTTGTTGTGTCTTGAATAAAGAGTCAGACTAGATTCTGCAAGCTCAAAGTAAGGTGTGACCGTAATCCTTTAGTAAAGATGCCAGAGTGCCTCTCCAGCCTGAGGCCTCCTTATATACAGGTGCTCCCAAGGGATTGTGAGATCCCTTGGGACTCCAGGGGATAAGCCCTCTGGTGGTTAGATATGGTATTTACAGGGTTACATACATAACACCTCCAATTCTGGCCTCTTGTGCAACCCCGATTTCCTTCACTCCATTGGCATCTGTGCCTTCATCGGTTTAGGCCTTAACTTCTGGAATTCCCTCCCTAAACCTTCATGCCTGTCTTTCCTCCTTTAAGATGCTCCTTAAAACATACATCTTTGATCCAGCCTATGGTCACCTTTCCTAATATCTCCTTATGTGGCTTGGTGTCAAATTTCATCTGATAATGCACCTGTGAAGTGCCTTTGGATATTTTGCTACATTAAAGGTGTTGTCTTTTGGATGAGACGTTAAATCGAGGCCCTGTCTGCTCTCTCAAGTTGATGTAACAGATCCCGTGGCACTATTTCGAAGAAAAGCAGGGGAATTTATCTCCAGTGTCCTGACCAATATTCATCCCTCAATCAACATAACAAAAAAACAGATTATCTGGTCATTATCACATTGCTGTTTGTGGGAGCTTGCTGTGTGAAAATTGGCTGCCACGTTACGACGTCCGGTAGTTGTGAAGGGCGCTCTATAAATCCAACTCTTTCTTTGTTTCTTTAAATGTAAGTTGCTGTTGTTTATTGAAAAGCAAATTTAGGACTGATATCAGGAAGTTCTTCTTCGTGCAAAGAGCAAGCAAGGCTTGGAAAGGACTTCCAGATTGAATATTGGAGCTAAATCCTTGGAGTCACGTAAAGAGTAGTTGGATGATATGATGGGGAGCTGCAGATTTTTGTGGATGGATGAGGTAAGAAGGGCTTCGTCATCTCTGAATGAGGCTGCCAATTTGTTGCAAGTTCGTTCCGACTGGGAAATTGAGAGAGATGGCCCCAAATCATTTAATTTGGGATTCCCACAGTCACTGGAGATTCCAACAGTTTTGTAGCTAGATTCAGCAAAACTCCCTGAGGTGAAAGGACTGTGATTGAGACAACAGAATTATCCAGTCTCTCCATGAAATGTCTTTCAGTGTTGAGTGGTCAATGATTAAAAAAAATCCAGCTGATTTTCATTGTTACTGTAATTATAATGCAAGGAGGCTGTAGAAATATGTTTATGTGATTACAAGGATAAAGCTGTTTCTTATGCTGAATGCAGTCATACATTACCGAAAACATAAACAACAGTTCTTTTATCTCTCTTTCAACTAAAATAAATATTTTAAATATATTTGAAGATTGCTATTAAGTGGGATAATGCTAAGCGCTTGCCCAATAAGCCCTCCTCAGTGTGAGGTCTAAACCATTTTGTCAGCCGGCCCTCATTTCCATATTCCCAATGCTCACAGGAAGCTGAAATAAAAACAGAAAATGCTGGAAATACTCAGCAGGTCTGGCACCATCTGTGGAGAGAGGCACAGAGTTAACATTTCAGTTCGCTGACTTTTCGTCGGAACTGGGAAAAGTTAGAGATGTAACAGTTTTTAAGCAAGTGCACGGGCAGGAAAAGGCGGGAGGGGAAGAAAGATCAAAATGGAAGGTCTGTGATAGGATGGAAGGCAGGACTAATTAAATGACAAAAGGGATGAGAGTACAAAGCAAAAGGAGGTGGTAATGGGACAAGTAAAGAAACAACTAGAAGAGGTGTAAATGGGAATGGCAGAATCATCAACAGCTGCCATCCAAAAAAATAGGGGCAGAGGTTATGGTCTGAAATTGTTGAACTCGATGTTGAGTCCAGGAGGCTGTAAACTGCCTAATAGAAAGATGAGGTGCTGTTTCTTGAGCTTATGTTGAGCTTTGTTGGAACAGTGTAAGATGCCAAGGACAGAGAGGTCAGAGCGGGAGTGGAACGGAGAATTAAAGTGACAGGCGGCCGGAAGCTCAGGGTCATGCTTACGGTGTTCTGAAAACTGGTGACCCAATCTGCGTTTGGTCTCCCCAATGTAGAGGAGACCACATCGTGAGCAGCGAATAAAGTATACTAAATTGCAAGAAGTATAAGTAACTCGCTGTTTCACCTGGAAGGAGTGTTTGTGGCCCTGGACAGTGGGAAGAGAAGAGGTAAAAGGCCAGCTGTTGCATTGCCTGCGCATACACGGGAAGGTACCGTGGAAAGGGGAGTGGGTGTTGGGGGTGATTGAGGAGTGGACCAGGGTGTCACAGATGGAGCGGTCCCTTCGGAATGCTGAAAGGGGAAGCTTGCTGGTTGGATGATAGGCAAGCATTCCTGATGCGAAGCCGAGCTGGATAGTTTATCCCAGAGGAGGGATGGTGGGAGGCAATCAAGGAGAGGGGCATTAGGATGAGCTGGCTGTGGAACCGGAAGATTTTTGTGGGGCTATTCGTGTCCCTTAAAAAGAAAAACTTACCTTTTCCAGAGCGGTCACATTGAGGATTGCTGATTAGGCCAGGCAACACCTAGTATTAATTGGCAGAGCTTGTGCATTGGCATCTCAAAATAACATCATGGGAACCCAATGACCATTTGATTCGTGCCCTCACCATAGTGCCCTGTAGCGTGCCCTAGTGGCAATGCCAGTGAAGGCTGGTGTTGCAAACTGTACCGGCCAAAGTGATTGAAGAAATGTCTATCACGGGTAAGTGTGATTTTTTAAAAAAATTTTTGCGATTTATGTTAGGGTCGCGCCAGTGATAAATTAGGAGTGTTTTTGGTGATTTTGTTTCAGGTTTATTATTCTCCATAGAAGCCTCTGTTAGGGTGCACCCAAGCTGGCTGTTGAGCTCGGGATTTTCAGTGGCTCAACTGGCCTTGAGCTCTGCTCCAAACTCAGAGGCTAGCTGGTGAATTTTCCAGCTGGTGATGCAAACCATTTCCCGGAGCAATTTTTACAGCTCCGCCTGATTTAACTCTACAACAGATGTGCGACCGAATTTCCACCCCAAAGGATCTTGATATATTGGCTCTGAAATTTCGGCCTCGCCGGGTCCGTACGGAATCGTCGGACCCAGCGAGGCCTCGCAAAAGCCATATCCCTGGGAGAAGGACATCTGCGCGGGCGAGATTGGGCTATTTTTTGTCCATCTCTTGCCCAGCGAATGTTCTTCAAACTCTTACGCCTGGTAAAAGCAGGCGCAGAGCTTACTTTTACCAGCCTAAGAGCTTTAATACATATAAAAATAAAATTTAAAAGCACATTTTTATAGTAAAATCCCTGTCCAGTAAGGTAAGTTTATTTTAAATCCTATTAAAACACATTTTTAAAAAAATCCCCAAAATATATTTTTTTTCTAAAACATTTAATTAACTTTAATTTCAATTAATTTTAAATATGTGTGGTGTTTTTTTAATTTATTATGTTGTGTATAAAATCGGAGTTCCCATTACTATCATTGAGAACACTGTACCGTGATTGGTTGTCCAGGCCCACGTGACTCCAGCATCTTCATCCGTATCTAGAAAACGTAGACATGTGAAGCACGTGGAAAGAAGGCCTCCGACCGGAATCCAGGCATCTCTGGGACCACCAGGTACATTCGTAGAGAAATTTCGGGTCGGAGAAGTTCGTCTGAAGGAAGCCTCTGATTGGAATTTCAGAGCCATTATATAGAGATAGATGGATGCTATAACCAAAATGAAACAATTGAAAGTAACTCTTTAAATTATGGGCCAAAATACTGTTAGGAGTTACAGAAACTTCTGCAGCAATGATTACATCGTTATTTCTACTACTGAATTCCAACAAGGTTTACCTTCTGTCTGCTATGATGAAATATGAATATTAAAAGTTACTATTGTAAACAATTGAATCACAACAATTTTCTCAATATTACCCCCTAATGTTTGTAATTTCAAGGTGCGTCACTTTAGTGTCATAATTGCAGGTTGTGGTGTCACAGGAGTTGGTGTCCCACTGTGCTGAATTGCAGTGGCTGCTGTAATGCACAAAATGTATTATTACAAAGTGTTCTGTATTGTACGCATCCACTGAGTTTAATATGATGAGCATCATGGGTCATTGCTCCGCACTGCCTCTAAAAGATACAAAACTGCTAAACATCAGACTCTTTTGATTGGATCTAATGGGGTAGTTGGAGTGAAGTGCATTCCTGCTAGGTAGAAAAGTTAAATCAAGAAAGCGACTGCAGTTTTCCGAGACCAGCACATGTTCTTGTAGCAACTCTTGTATTTGCTGATCTCATTTTCAGAATATGTATGTCGATGTCTTCGCAGAATTTTCCTTTCCATTGGGTGGCTGATTCGCGACTGTCAGTTTCACACATCTACTGGAGTTGAAAGTTCTGCACATTGTGATCTGGATTATAGATGTAACATTATATCCTGTCTCTCAGCTACCGACTCACTTCTGTATTGTGCCACCCAAAAGCTGTCCTATAAGTTTATCTCATTAATGAAGCTCAAGGGACAGAATGTTTCATGGTCTATTTAGACAAAACAAGGCAGGGTCACATGCCACATTAACTCTGTTCATCTAACTTCCACCATTAGATTTACATACCTTTCTTGTATTCCTATAAATATCCTGGCCTTTGCTTGCTTCTCTGTCTACCTGCCTTTCATTTTCTACAGGGTCTCCCTGGAGAAGGCCTGCTGGCCAATATGTCCTCTAGCTGGTGTCCTTATCTGTCTGTATCCAAGAACTACCTGTGTCACATCTTACTTCAATCGCACTGTTGGATTTTTCAGAAGCAGCATCTAATTATTAATGTTCCTATTAAGGGGATGACATTTCTATTTTTCTTTCCAAAAAATGGGTAAACTGCCTGATTTTTGTTGAAGTTAATGAGCCACTAATGAAATAATGGGAATAATTTTTAAAAAATATGTAATGGCTCAGAAATCAATTTCATTAACTGCAGCATAAAGTAGCAGCCAATGTTAAATGTGCCTAAAATAATGATCTTTTAACACTGCTCAAACAGCTAACAAACCACATAGCTGGCTGAATGTCAGAAACTTCATCAGCTGGAGCAAGCAATTGCAGTAGACAATAACACAATCAATGATATTAGCAGAGAAAATCACATTTCATCAACTAGCATAAAATTGGACAAATCATATTGGCAAAGCTAGCCCTGAGGACAATGTTCATAGGGCTAGACTTTCCACTATGATCGCTATCGTCCAAAAATGGGTGATATTTCTGGCCTTACTGCTTTTTTTATTTTTGAGGACCGCTAGTTTCACCTTTTTAATTTGGGCAATAGCCCTAGCGATGTGAAATGGGCAATAGCGATGTATTCAGTCATGCAAGGCTGGCATCCATAGCAATGGCCATTTTGTGCATGTGCAGTTTTTTTCAGGCAAAGAACTTTTCGGGAGGTCAGGGGTCATCTGCGCATGCTCAGAAGGCAAAGGGACGCAGAGAGAGAAGCAAGGTTTTGTTGAAGTGATTTTTGGAAGTGCTTGAGAGGACTTATGATGGAGATGGAGCACGAGGAGTCGGGAGAGAGTGTGGAGGAGGTATCAGGGAGAAGGAGGGCGAAAGCCTTTTCCGAAGAGGCAAACGAGGCCTTAGTGCACGAGGTCGAGACTTGGTGGTGCAGTCGTCTCGTCTGTATCCCACAATAGGCAAGAGGCAGACCAGTGCTGCAAGCGCTGGAACAGTCTTGTTGCATCGGCAAGAGTAAGTATTCAATTATTAAATTTGTAATGGTAATGATGCACTGACTTATTTAGAATGTAAATCTACTGGATTGTAAATAAGCTGGGGGTAGGGGCCAATGGAATGACTGGAAACAGACAGACTGCAAACACTCCGTATTTGTACCATTTTAGTTTATAAGGAGAATTATTAAATTATATCGCTGCTTGTGTGCTATGAGCAACTCTTTTTAACTTGGGCATTGTCTCCTTTTTGGTTAGGTTGGTGGATGGGGACACGACTGAGCACTCAGGAGTCAGGTCAGTTTTGTTCACACTGTGTGAGTCTCTCCGGCTACTGTCAGTCACACAGTGGCCCAGCCTGGACTGGGGAAAAGCTGCCCTGGCTCTCTGCCCTGGGACACTTTGGGACATTAGCTCCGGTGACATGGAGGTCTCTGAGCACAGCCCAGGGACACGGTGCTCCCTCCCATTATGGTGCTATCATTGCGAGCTCACCAGCTCAACAGCGATCCTGATTCCCCCCCCCCACTCGGGGACCTCCATCGATTGCAATAAACCGCCTCCCTCCCCTCAGGCACGGCCCATGGATGGGGCCTTTCCTGGAGATTGTATGCAAGATGTTTGGTGTTAAGCATTAGTTCCAAAACATGATTTTATTAAATATTTTCTCTGAAATTAGATGTTATAACCATGCATCCATTGGATACAAATTGTTTTAGCATATAACGTTAATGTTAACGATGAATAGCATGTGGGGTGACTAATTGTGAATTACTATATCTATTCTGCTTCTGTAATATACTTAGTCAAATAGCATATGCCATGCTCTTGTCATGTTTGCAGAGGAAGATATCTAAGAATCATGCAGAGGGTCTGCTGACCTGCACCCTCTAACTGACTTGGAAGAGAGTGCTGCAGTCTTAGTCATTCTGTGACCCATGGTGGTGCAGATCCCATAGTTGTGCCATGTGAGTAATGTGTAAACGAGTGCTAAACTAGTGGTAATTTAAAGTAATTTAATGTCATTTGATTATAATATATGAATGATATAATGTTATGCATGCAGCTTCTGTATGCTGAAAGCTGCAATTCGAAAGCAAAAAGTAGAAAGTGAGTTTGAATGACAGAGGAAACAAGCAGGAAAAAAGGGTAAAGAAACAAATGTAAAAGCTCTTTGTCTAAATGCATGCAGCATTCGTAACAAAATAGATGAGTTGATGGCACAAATAGATACAAATGGGGATGATCTGATAGCCAATACAGAGAGGTGGTTGCAAGGTGCCCAGGACAGGGAACTAAATATTCAGGTGTATTTGACAATTCGGAAGTACAGACAGAAAGAAAGAGGAGGTGGAGTAGCACTGTTAATAAAGGTTAGGATCAGTGCGTTAGTGAGAAAACGATATTGGCTCAGAGGGTCAAGATGTTGAATCAGGATGGGTGGAGATAAGGAATAATAAAGATAAAAAGTCGCTGGTGGCCGGGGTCGATAGGCCCCCAAAGAGTAGCTACACTGTTGGATGGAGTATAAATCAAGAAACAATGGAGGCTTATAATTAAGGAATGGCAATAAGCACGGGTGATTTTAACCTTCATATTAATTGGTTAAAGCAAATTGGCCAGGGTAGCCTTGAGGAGGAGTTCATAGAGTGTATCCGGGATAGTTTCCTTGAACAGTACGTTGTGAAACCAACCAGGGAGCAGGCTATCTTAGATCTAGTACTATGTAATGAGGCAGGCTATCTTAGATCTAGTACTGTGTAAATGATCTTGTAGTAAAGGATCCTCTAGGAATGAGTGACCGTAATATGGTTGTATTTCAAATTCGGTTGGAGGGTGAGAAAGTTGGCTCTCAAACCAGGGTCCTAAGCTTAAATAAAGGAGACTACAAAGGTATGAGGGCAGAGTTGGCTAAAGTGGACTGGGAAAATAGATTAAAGAATGGGGCGGTTGATGAGCAGTGGCAGACACTTAAGGAGAGATTTCATAACTCGAAACAAAAATATATCCCAATGAGAAAGAAAGGCTGTAAGAAAAGGAATAACCATTCGTGACTAACTCAGGAAATAAGGGAGGGTATCAAATTGAAAACAAAGGCATACAATGTTGCCACTACTAATGGGAGGCCAGAGGATTGGGAAATGTTTAAAAGCCAGCAGAGAACGACTAAAAAAATGACTAAGAGAGGGAAGATAGATTATGAAAGTAAACTAGCACGAAATATAAAAACAGATAGTAAGAGTTTCTACAGGTACATAAAAAGGAAAAGTGTGGCTAAAGTGAATGTTGGTCCCCTAGAGGATGAGACAGGGGAATTAATAATGGAGAACAGAGAAATGACAGAGACGTTGAACAAATATTTTGTATCGGTCTTCACGGTAGAAGACACTAAAACATCCCAATAGTGGATAATCAAGGGGCTATAGGGAGGGAGGAACTTAATACAATCATTATCACTAATGAAGTAGTACTCAGTAAAATAATGGGATAAAAGGTGGACAAGTCCCCTGGACCTGATGCATTACATCCTAGGGTCTTAAGAGAAGTGGCTGCAGAGATAATGGATGCATTGGTTGTAATCTACCAAAATTCCCTGGATTCTGGGGCGGTCCCAGCAGACTGGAAAACCGCAAATGTAATGCCCCTTTTTAAAAAAGGAGGCAGAAAAAAAACGGAAACTGTATACAAGTTGGGAAAATGCTGGAGTCCATTATTAAGGAAGCAATAGCGGGACATTTGGAAAAGCATGATTCAATTAAGCAGAGTCAGCATGGTGTTATGAAAGGGAAATCATTTTTGACAAATTTGCTGGAGTTCTTTGAGGATGTAATGAGCAGGGTGAATAAGGGGGAACCACTGGGTGTGGTGTATTTGGATTTCCAGAAGGCATCGATAAAGTGCCACATAAGAGGTTACTGCACAAGATAAAAGCTCATGGGGTTGGGGGTAATATATTAGCATGGATAGAGGATTGGCTAACTAAGAGAAAAAAAGAGAGTCGGGATAAATGGGTTACTTTCCGGTTGGCAAACAGTGACTAGTGGGGTGCCACAGGGATCGGTGCTGGGTCCTCAACTACTTACAATCTATATTAATTACTTGGATGAAGGGACCAAGTGTAATGTAGCCAAGTTTGCTGATGATATAAAAATGGGTAGGAAAGCAAATTGTGAGGATGACACAAAAAATCTGCAAAGGGATATAGACAGGCTGTGAGTGGGCAAAAATTTGGCAGATGGAGTATAATGTTGGAAACTGCGAGGTTATAGGCAGAAATAATAGAAAAGCAAATTAAAATTTAAATGGAGAAAATTGCAAAGTGCTGCAGTGCTGCGACCTAGGGATCCTTGTGCATGAAACACAAAAGGTTAGTATGCAGGTACAACAGGTAATCAGGAAGGCAAATGGTATGTTGGCCTTTATTGCAAGGGGGATAGAGTATAAAAGCAGAGAAGTCCTGCTACAACTGTATAGGGTATTGGTGAGGCTATACCTAAAGTACTGCGTACAGTTTTGATCTACGTATTTAAGGAAGGATATACTTGCATTGGAGGCTGTTCAGAGAAGTTTCACGAGGTTGATTCCAGAGATGAGGGGGTTGACGAATGAGGATAGGTTGAGTAGGTTGGGCCTATACACATTGGAGTTCAGAAGAATGAGGGGTGATCTTATTGAAACTTATAAGATAATGAAGGGGCTAGACAAGGTGGATGCAGAGAGGATATTTCCACTCATAGGGGAAACTAAAACTAGGGGGACATCGTCTTAGAATAAAGGGCCATCATTTAAAACTGAGATAAGGAGAAATTTCTTCTCTCAGAGGGTTGTAAGTCTATGGAATTCTCTGCCACAGAGAGCTGTAGAGACTGGGTCATTGAATATATTTAAGGCAGAGATAGACAGATTTTTGAGCGATAAGGGAGCAAAGAGTTATGGGGAGGGTGCAGCGAAGTGGAGCTGAGTCCATGATCAGATCAGCCATGATCTTATTGAATGGTGGAGCAGGGTCGAGGGGCCAAATGGCCTACTCCTGCTCCTATTTCTTATGTTCTTATGTTCTTATGTACTCTTCTGTACTCTCATGTTAATCACGTCTCTCATTCACATTTATTGTAGCAGTGTTGCTCCTCGAACATATGCCTGTGCAAGCATTCTCATGTCTCTCCTTCTCTTCTACTAACCTCAATTCTGTTTTCCAGCTGCCCAGGCACAATGGAAGGCCCCTGCAGCATCACCAATACCGCTGCAGGTTGTGCTCACCACTGAAGAAAATACCACCGAGGAGGAGGAGGATGATGAGTCGGATATATCATCTGTGGTACCTGTGGCCACCTCATCCTCAACGGATGAAGTAGCGGGGCCAAGCAGCTTGCAGCAGAGCACCAGTGCCCACGCCGACCCCGTGGAGGTTGAGTCGGCGAGGTAGGCACACGCTGCGATGGACAGATGTCAACGAGGACTTGGTCGAGGGCGAGCGTCGACATAGGTTGAGAGCTCCTCCAGGTGATTGGTGGGTTGACTGGCTACATTGCCACACTATCTTTCAGAATAACAGAGGGCATGGGGCAGATAGTTCGGGCAATGGGGCGAACGACCGATGTTGTTGATGCCTTGCGGCATGGGTTAGTTTCGGGATATGGCACTGTACCCCAAGATGCCGTATTACCATTCAGCACGACAGATGCAAGACAGGGGGAAGAACTTCCTTCTGACTTGGAAGTTCTTCGCAAACGTCTTCTCCTCAATCCCCTGAGATCATTCTGCCAATGTCACCCCCGCCCCCACCCCCCCAACCCCCGCCCTCGCTCCATGCCCCACAGCTTCAACTCTTGAGGTGCTCTGCTGCAAGATGTCTTGCCCCGTTAGCTGGGGATTGTGGGAAAGTAACGGTTACAACCCGGGGGGGTTAAGTCAGAGTAGGAAAACATGGCTGCAGGTAGGGAGTGAGGGGGGGGGGGGCTTTATTATTCTTTTATTATTATTTTTAAAAATGTGTTCATTGTTGACTGTTGGGGATGGTGGGAGGGTGTTCTCTTTATATTGTTGTTTCCAAAATTTTGTTCACTGTTGGGGGTTGGGGGGACAGGGGTTTATATAAAGTTTGTTAAAAATATTTTAAATAAGTTGTTAAATTATTATTGAACTTTCCAATTGTTGTGAAGTGTCTTTACAATTTTACCACTTTACAATTGTAAACTACCACAAGGTTTTTCCATGCAAACATGGGTTCATCGCCAGGCTGATTGTCCTCCCCAAGGTCCTCGTCCTCCTCTTCCATCGCCTCTCTCTCCTGAGGTGGACCGGCGATCCCATCTGGCAATTTTTTTCCTCTGCTGATAGCTAGGCTATGTAACATGCAGCACACTACAATGAACTCAATGACCTGGTCAGGGTGGTATTGTAGGTTGCCTCCTGAGTGGTCCAGGCACGCTGCTTCAGAACTCCAATTGTTTTTTTGCCGATATTGCGTGTGGCTATATGGCTTTCATTGTAGCGTTTCTCGGCTTCTGTCTGGGGCTTACGCAGGAAGGTCATGAGGCAGCTGGCAAGGCCATATCCTTTATCCCCCAGCATCCAACCGTGACCTTGTGGCTGACTCTTAAAAAGGTCAGAGACAGTGCTCTCACGCAAGATGTGGATGCTCCATGGAAAATTTGCATTTACTGCCATGATTATTTGCTTGTGGTCGACAATGAGCTGCACATTCAGGGAGTGGAATCCCTTTCGGTTCTGAAACACCTCTGCATCCTGAAAAGGTGCTAGCAGGGCGATGTGCATACAGTCTATTGTTTCCTGCATCTTTGAAGTTTGCCCCCTCACTCTGTGCCTCTCTGGTCATAGGGAAGTTTATAAAGTCCATCCTGCGAGCGTAAAGGGCTTCAGTCACCTGTCGAACGCAGCAATGTGTGGCATGCTGAGAGATACCACAAATGTCGCCAGCTGAGGCCTGAAAGGAGTCTGATGTGTAGAAGGAAAGTGCCGCAGTAACCTTAACCTCAATGGGCAGTGTGGTCCTGATGGTGCTGGTAGGCTGCAGATTTCCCTTAATTAAGAACATAAGAACATAAGAAATAGCAGTATAAAAATATGAAAGTCTTGCTACAACTGTACAGGGCGTTGGTGAGACAACACCTGGAGTTTTGCTCCCCTTATTTAAGGTAGGATATACTTGCATTGGAGGCAGTTCAGAGAAGGTTCACTAGATTGATTCCTGAGATGAAAGATTTGTCTTATGAAGAAAGGTTGAGCAGGTTGGGCCTATACTCATTGGAGTTTAGAAGAATGAGAGTTGATCTTACTGAAACATTTGAGATTCTGAGGGGGCTTGACTGGGTAGATTCTGAGAGGGTGTTTCCCCTCATGGGGGTATCTAGAATTAGGGGGCATAGTTTCAGAATAAGGTGTCGCACATTTAAAACGGAGATGAGGAGGAATTTCTTCTCTCAGAGGGTTGTGAATCTTTGGAATTCTCTACCCCAGAGAGCTGTGGCAGCTGGGTCATTGTATATATTTAAGATGAGATAGCCAGATTTTTGAACTATAGTGGAGCCAAGGGTTATGGGGAGCAGGCAGGAAAATGGAGATAAGGCCAAGATCAGATCAGCCATAATCTTATTGAATGACGGAGCAGGCTCAAGGGGCCAAATGGCCTACTCCAGTTCCTATTTATGTTCTTACGTTCTTGATGCTAGAGGAAGGTGTAAGTCATTTTGTCCTTGGTGGTTTCGAATCACCCCTTATACAATAGTTCCAGACACTGAAACATAGAAACATAGAAAATAGGTGCAGGAGTAGGCCATTCGGCCCTTCGAGCCTGCACCGCCATTCAATGAGTTCATGGCTGAACATTTAACTTCAGTACCCCATTCCTGCTTTCTCGCCATACCCCTTGATCCCCCTAGTAGTAAGGACCTCATCTAACTCCTTTTTGAATATATTTAGTGAATTGGCCTCAACAACTTTCTGTGGTAGAGAATTCCAAAGGTTCACCACTCTCTGGGTGAAGAAGTTCCTCCGCATCTCGGTCCTAAATGGCTTACCCCTTATCCTTAGAATGTGACCTCTGGTTCTGGACTTCCCCAACATTGGGAACATTCTTCCTGCATCTAACCTGTCTAACCCCGTCAGAATTTTAAATGTTTCTATGAGGTCCCCTCTCATTCTTCTGAACTCCAGTGAATACAAGCCCAGTTGATCCAGTCTTTCTTGATAGGTCAGTCCCGCCATCCCGGGAATCAGTCTGGTGAACCTTCGCTGCACTCCCTCAATAGCAAGAATGTCCTTCCTCAGGTTAGGAGACCAAAACTGTACACAATACTCCAGGTGTGGCCTCACCAATGCCCTGTACAACTGTAGCAACACCTCCCTGCCCCTGTACTCAAATCCCCTTGCTATGAAGGCCAACATGCCATTTGCTTTCTTAACCGCCTGCTGCACCTGCATGCCAACCTTCAATGACTGATGGACCATGACACCCAGGTCTCTTTGCACCTCCCTTTTTCCTAATCTGTCAGCATTCAGATAATAGTCTGTCTCTCTGTTTTTACCACCAAAGTGGATAACCTCACATTTATCCACATTATACTTCATCTGCCATGCATTTGCCCACTCACCTAACCTATCCAAGTCGCTCTGCAGCCTCACAGCATCCTCCTCGCAGCTCACACTGCCACCCAACTTAGTGTCATCCGCAAATTTGGAGATACTACATTTAATCCCCTCATCTAAATCATTAATGTACAGTGTAAACAGCTGGGGCCCCAGCACAGAACCTTGCGGTACCCCACTAGTCACTGCCTGCCATTCTGAAAAGTACCCATTTACTCCTACTCTTTGCTTCCTGTCTGACAACCAGTTCTCAATCCATGTCAGCACACTACCCCCAATCCCAATAGCTCTAACTTTGCACATCAATCTCTTGTGTGGGACCTTGTCGAATACCTTCTGAAAGTCCAAATATACCACATCAACTGGTTCTCCCTTGTCCACTCTACTGGAAACATCCTCAAAAAATTCCAGAAGATTTGTCAAGCATGATTTCCCTTTCACAAATCCATGCTGACTTGGACCTATCATGTCACCTCTTTCCAAATGCACTGCTATGACATCCTTAATAATTGATTCCATCATTTTACCCACTACCGATGTCAGGCTGACCATAGAAATTACAGTGGTGAACAGAAATACACAGTTATAGCCAGATCTTTTGGTCGCAACTGTCACAATGCTTTTATTCAAGTTAAAGCACACACCTGCACCCAATAAAACACACCCTGGTGTGTAAAACAAAAAACACAGTACAACACACAACTCTGGCCCAGCTGAACAGGCCCCTAACGCGAAGTACCCACGTCTAAAATACCCCTGCTGAGATTCAACATTGCACCATCGAATCTGTCCAACAGAATGTGCGTACGCTTATGATCCTTTCAAAAACATCCCACTAAAACCCCTAAGTCTTGGTTGGGACACACGACACCCTTTCACACTATGCGGTAGTCATCAGGATTAATGTGGGCTGGGATTAATGATCACCAATTACCCCTCTAGCTTCCTCACTGCTTCTCCCGATGAGGCGTATCTTCTGGTTCTGTACCAATCTGTGGTATTCAAGTCCAATTTCAAGGTCAGTTTCCCAGTCGAAATAGTGAGGCTCTCTTTGGTCATAGATGGTGTTTCTTCTGTCCGTCCCAGACGGAGTGCTCAATCCTTGTGCATTGAACAAAGCAAGCAGGCATAGAAGAGGGGAGAGAGAGAGAGCGAGATGGCTACAAACTGCCATCTCTTATACCTGGAAAAAGCTTCTTCTCGCCCAAAAGTTCAACTGTTCTTCTCCTGAGGTTGTGCAACTGAAAGAGCAAAATCATGTCTTTGGCCTGGTCCTTTGTCAACTGGGCTTCTTCGTGTGGGTCTGGCTCCAAAAAATCTAGCAGCCACATTTTTTCCTTTGTCTTTCAATGGCCTGAACACCGGCCATTTTACTTAATATCTCACTGACGGGTTCCCATTATATGACAAAAGGCGCCCATCAACCATGATATTCCTGCTTTCAGCCATTGATTCATTCCTGCCCAGCTGATGTGTATTCAAGTGGGGCATGTTTGGACCTGTCCCAAGTCAGTGCGTCTGCTCTTCTGCAGTAACAGTGAAATATAGCAGCAATGTCCTAAAAGTCCAAAAAGTTTGTTTTTGCCAAATTCATACAAAGGCCACCAATTAAGCAAAGAAGATGACAAGCATGGAGTTCACCATAAGTGCAATTTTCCAGATTTCCACTCTTGGCGTGGAGTCTCACCCATTCGGAGCACACACCTGAAATTCGACATTACCTGTATATGATTTTCTGACCACTTAAGCTAATGGTCAGAAAATCATGCACAGCACATGCTTTAATTCCCTACATGTACTCAACAACAACTTGCATTTATATTGTGCCTTTGACAGAGTAAAACATTAAAGACGCTATAATCCCAGCAGGCAATGCTCCCTCCAAAAATGCGATCAGAAAATTACTTTTTCTAAATCAATCATCAGTAGCAGCCAGACGTAAATGTCAAAGAAGCCATAGAACTTAAAAAAGAGCTCAAAACTAATGCTCAAAACTGGAGCATCCACACTGCTGAGAATAATGTGAATAGCACGTTTAGTGAGTTGGTCTTACCGCAGGTAAAGGTTACACAGCCAGATAGGGAATGGGTGACCAACAGGAAGAGCAGTGCAAGGAAGGTAGTGCAGGGATCCCCTGCGGTCATCCCCCTGCAAAACAGATACACCACTTTGGGTACTGTTGAGAGGGATGACTCATCAGGGGAGAGCAGCAGCAGCCAAGTTCATGGCACTGTGGGTGGCTCTGCTGCATAGGAGGGCAGGAAAAAGAGTGGGAGAGCTATAGTGTTAGGGGATTCTATTGTAAGAGGAATAGACAGACGTTTCTGCGGCCGCAACCAAGACTCCAGGATGGTATGTTGCCTCCCTGGTGCAAGGGTCAATGATGTCTCGGAGCAGGTGCAGGACTTTTTGAAGGGGGAGGGTAAACAGCCAGTTGTCATGGTGCACATAGGTACCAACGATATAGGTAAAACATGGAATGAGGTCCTACAAGATGAATTTAGGGAGCTAGGAGCTAAATTAAAAAGTAGAACCTCAAAAGTAGTAATCTCTGGAGTGCTACCAGTGCCACTTGCTAGTCAGAGTAGGAAATGCAGGATAGCTCAGATGAATACGTGGCTTGAGAATTGGTACAGAAGGAAGGGATTCAAATTCCTGGGACATTGGAACCGGTTCTGGGGGAAGTGGGACCAGTACAAACCAGATGGTCTGCAACTGGGCAGGACCGGCACCAATGTCCGAGGGGGAATGTTTGCTAGTGCTATAGGGGTGGGCTTAAACTAATATGGCAGGGGGATGGAAACCTATGCAGGGAGACAGAGGAAATTCGAAAGGGGCAGAGGCAAAATATAAAAAGAAGAAAAGTAAACGTGGAGGGCAGAGAAACCCAAGGCAAAAAGCAAAAAGGGCCACATTACAGAAAAATTCGAAAGGGGCAAAGGGTGTTAAAAAGACAAGCCTGAAGGTTCTGTGCCTCAATGCGAGGAGTATTCGCAATAAGGTGGATGAATTAACTGCGCAGATAGCAGTTAACGGATATGATGCATTTGTCATCATGGAAACATGTCTCCAGGGTAACCAAGTCTGGGAACTCAACATCCAGGCGAATTCAACATTTAGGAAGGATAGACAGAAAGGAAAAGGAGGTGGGGTGGCGTTGCTGGTTAAAGAGGAAATTAATGCAATAGCAAGGAAGGACATTAGTTTGGATGGTGTGGACTCAATATGAGTGGAGCTACAGAATACCAAAGGGAGTTGTGTACAGACCACCAAACAGTAATAGTGAGGTTGGGGACAGCATCAAAGAATAAATTAGGGATGTGGGCAATAAAGGTACAGCAGTTATCATGGGGACTTTTATCTACATATTGATTGGGCTAACCAAACTGGCTGCAATGCGGTGGAGGAGGATTTCCTGGAGTGTATTAGGGATGGTTTTCTAGACCAATATGTCGAGAACCAACTAGAGAGCTGGCCATCCGAGATTGGGTGATGTGTAATGAGAAGGGATTAATTAGCAATCTTGTTGTGCGAGGCCCCTTGGGGAAGAGTGACCATAATATGGTAGAATTCTTTATTAAGATGGAGAGTGACACAGTTAATTCAGAAACTAGGGTCCTGAACTTAAGAAAAGGTAACTTCAACGGTATGAGGTGTGAATTGGCTAGAATAGACTGGCAAAGGATACTTAAAGGGTTGAGGGTGGATAAGCAATGGCAGATATTTAAAGATCACATGGATGAACTTCATCAATTGTACATCCCTGTCTGGAGTAAAAATAAAACGGGGAGGTGGCTCAACCATGGCTAACAAGGGAAATTAAGGATAGTGTTAAAGCCAAGGAAGAGGCATATAAATTGGCTAGAAAAAGAAAGAAACCTGAGGACTGGGAGAAATTTACAATTCAAAAGATGAGGACCAAGGGTTTAATTAAAAGGGGAAAAATAGAGTACGAGAGGAAGCTTGCAGGGAACATAAAAACTGACTACAAAAGCTTCTATAAATATGTGAAGAGAAAAAGATTAGTGAAGACAAATGTAGGTCCCTTGCAGTCGGATTCAGGTGAATTTATATTGGGGAACAAAGAAATGGCAGGCCAATTGAACAAATACTTCGGTTCTATCTTCACGAAGGAAGATAGAAATATCCTTCCGAATATACTAGGGGACAGTGGGTCTAGTGAGAAGGAGGAACTGAAGGATATCCTTATTAGGCGGGAAACTGTGTTAGGGAAATTGATGGGATTGAAGGCCGATAAATCCCCAGAGCCTGATAGTCTGCATCCCAGAGTACTTGAGGAAGTGGCCCTAGAAATAGTGGATCATTTTCCAACAGTCTATCGACTCTGGATCAGTTCCTGTGGACTGGAGGGTAGCTTATGTAACACCACTTTTAAAAAAAGTGAGGGAGAGAGAAAACGGGTAATTATAGACCGGTTACCCTGACATCAGTAGTGGGGAAAATGTTGGAATCAATCATTAAGTATGAAATAGCAGCGCATTTGGAAAGCAGTGACAGGATCGGTCGAAGTCAGCATGGATTTATGAAAGGGAAATCATGCTTGACGAATCTTCTGGAATTTTTTGAGGATGTAACTAGCAGAGTGGACAAGGGAGACCCAGTGGATGTGGTGTATTTGGACTTTCAAAAGGCTTTTGACAAGGTCCCGCACAAGAGATTGGTGTGCAAAATCAAAGCACTTGGTATTGGGGGTAATGTACTGACGTGGATAGAGAACTGGTTGGCAGACAGGAAGCAGAGAGTCGGGATAAATGGGTCCTTTTCAGAATGGCAGGCAGTGACTAGTGGAGTGCCATAGGGCTCAGTGCTGGGACCCCAGCTCTTTACAATATACATTAACGATTTGCATGAAGGAATTGAGTATAATATCTCCAAGTTTGCAGATGACACTAAACTGAGTGGCGGTGTGAGCTGTGAAAGGTACGCTAAGAGGCTGCAGGGTGATTTGGACAGGTTAGGTGAGTGGGCAAATGCATAGCAGATGCAGTATAATGTGGATAAATGTGAGGTTATCCATTTTGGGGGCAAAAACACAAAGGCAAAAATTATCTGAATGGTGGCAGATTCGGAAAAGGGAAAGTGCAACGAGTCCTGCGTATCATCGTTCATCAGTCATTGAAAGTTGGCATGCAGGTACAGCAGGCGGTGAAGAAGGCAAATGGTATGTTGGCCTTCATAGCTCTGGGATTTGAGTACAGGAGCAGGGAGGTCTTACTGCAGTTGTACAGGGCCTTAGTGAGGCCTCCCCTGGAATATTGTGTTCAGTTTTGGTCTCCTAATCTGAGGAAGGACTTTCTTGCTATTGAGGGAGTGCAGCGAAGATTCACCAGACTGATTCCCGGGATGGCAGGTCTGACATATGAGGAGAGACTGGATCAACTGGGCCTTTATACATTGGAGTTTAGAAGGATGAGAGGGGATCTCATAGAAACACATAAAACTTTGATGGGACTGGACAGGTTCGATGCAGGAAGAATGTTCCCGATGTTGGGGAAGTCTAGAACCAGGGGACATAGTCTTAGGATAAGGGGTAAGCCATTTAGGACTGAGATGAGGAGAAACTTCTTCACTCAGAGAGTTGTTAACCTGTGGAATTCCCTAACGCAGAGAGTTGTTGATGCCAGTTCATTGGATATATTCAAGAGGGAGTTAGATATGGCCCTTGCGGCTAAGGGGATCAAGGGGTGTGGAGAGAAAGCAGGAAAGCGGTACTGAGTTGAATGATCAGCCATGACCTTATTGAATGGTGGTGCAGGCTTGAAGTGCCGAATGGCGTACACCTGCACCTATTTTCGATGGTTCTATGTTTCTTTTGATATTAATGCATATTTTCAGCTCAGGAAATACTTGCATGTATGAGTCAGTTATAAATCTTAATGATACATAAACCTTCTATTTTCAATGGTGCCCTTTTTCAAATTGTACAAACTCTCCCCGATGTCTGTGGGGTGGTGAATGGGTTCACAGTTTTGGTCCATGCATCTTGCCTTCCTGTGCTGTTGTGAGCCCTCATACCATAACAGAAAGTTGCTACCATTTCTCCAGTAAGTCGTCCATTAAGACTGTCAAGGTCTAGTCTGTGATAACATTTCCACTCAGCCTTTACACAAAAATAATGTGCATAGCCCAGCTGGATTACTGAACTTTTTATAATTTCAACTTGTTATGTGGATCGTTAGTTGCTTGAGAAGTGTTAAAGGATCATTATTACAGGTGCATTGTGATGGGCTGAATTTTTGCAGTTCGTGCTAATGAAATTGTACAGCATGAAATCACCCATTTACCGATGATGCACAGCAGCCATTTTGTTAATGGGTCATCAATTCTTCGACTTTTTTTTATTAACCTTTCTCTCAAACAAAGAAGAAAATACAGCCCATAGACATTTACAGGCTCAGAGTAAAGCCCCTCTCACTGTTACATATTCAACAATAACTACCACTGCTTGCATTTACACAGATTTCAGGTGGTTGGCAGAAGAACCAAAGGCGACATGAAGAAAATCTTTTTCACGTAGCGAGTAGTTTGGACCTGGAATTCACTGCTTGAAAGGGTGGTGGAGGCAGATTCAATGCTGGCTTTCAAAAGGGAATTGGATAAGTACCTGAAGGAAAAAAAAAATGCTGGGCTACGGGGAAAAGGCGGGGGAATGGGACTAGCTGAAGAGCTCATGCAGAGAGCTGGCAGTGGCTCGACGGGCCAAATGGTCTCCTTCTGTGCTGTAACCATGCTATGATTCAATGATTCATTTATACTGCGATTTTAAGAAAAAATATTCCAAGGTACATTAAAGAGGGAAAACTGAAAAGGAATCGACGTTGAACCATTTAGGAGTGGCAACAGAAAACTTGAACGAAAAGTTGTGTTTAATAGAGATTTTAAAATGTGGACACGTCGGAGAAGTGAAAAGGTCTAAGGCTAGGGAGTTCCATAGAGTGGCATCAAGTTGCCTGAAAACTGACACCAATAGTCTGGCAAAAAGATGGAGGGCTGCATTGAAGACCAGAATAGGATCGAAAGGTGCGTGAGGGAATGTAAGTGTGGAAGAGGTTCCAAAATTAAGGTCAGGTGAGACCATGGAGGGATTTGAAGATGAGGATTTTAAATTAAAGGTATTGGGAGAGATGGATACCCATGTAGATCAGCAAGGGCAGGATTTATGGGTAACCAGGGCTTAATGCAGAACAAGATACAGGCAGCAGAGTTTTGAATGTATTACTAAGTATTCAAGGATTCAGACACACACATACTCACACACACTCAATGGACCTTCACTGACAGCTGAGTTTAGTATGAGTTGTTATTTATTTATAGTTAGATACTTACCCATATTATCAGAGGACCTTTACTAACTGCAAAAGATGCTCTTTGTTTCCCCATTAAATCTTCAAAGATGTGAACCTAACGTCGAAATGCAATTCATTGGACATTAGGCACCTTGGCAGGTCCTGAAAGACGTGCAAATACCTAACCAAATTTCCCTCAACAATAACTTTCAAAATAGTGCTGAATACAGTTACCATTCCTTATCAATAATCATTCTGAGTCACTACTAAGTGTAATTAATGATGATTGAGAATGAGCTGCACTTCCTCTAAGCTCCAGTTTGTTAGATTGCCTCTTCACTATCTGGTGCCTATGTTAATGCGTCTTTTATTATGTCTACTCAAGAGGGTCTGGTCTGTGGAGCTTTCCACTCTTTCATTAGTCAATCGAAAAGCTGAGTGGATAAGTTATTTTCAAATTGCTGAGCTGGCACATAAGAACATAAGAAATAGGAACAGGAGAAGGCCATTTGGCCCCTCGAACCTGCTCTGCCATTCAATAAGATCATGGCTAATATGATCAAGGACTCAGCTCCACTTCCCTGCCCACTCCCCATAACCTTTATTCCCTTATTGCTCAAAAATCTGTCAATCTCCGACTTATATCCAATGACCCAGCCTCCACAGCTCTCTGGGGCAGAGAATTCTACAGATTTACAACCCTCTGAGAGAAGAAATTTCTCCTCATCTCAGTTTTAAATGGCCAGCCCCTTATTCTAAGACTATGTTCCCTAATGTTAGTTTCCCCTATGAGTGGAAATATCCTCTCTGCATCCACCTTGTCGAGCCCCCTCATTATCTTAGAAGTTTCATTAAGCTCACCTCTCATTCTTCTGAACTCCAATGAGTATCGGCCCAGCCTACTCAACTGATCTTCATAATTCAACCCCCTCATCTCTGGAATCAACTTAGTGAACCTTCTCTGAACAGCCTCCAATGCAAGTAGATATAACGTCCATATATCGCCCATTTAGCTACAAAATGGAAACTGATGTGCATATTTCGGAAACTTATCGCCGAGCGTTACTTTCCCCATGTGCGTAATGCCAGGAAAAAGATAATATCGCCCGCCCACTTTTTTGGGGCGGAATCATCAGAATGGGCGAAATCAATGCCCATAATATCGCCCAGCGTTAGTCTCCGCACGTAATTAATGCCAAGATTCAATAATACCAACCGCCCACATTTTTTGTCGTAAAGATCACATTTGCCAAAACTAACGCCCAGGAGATCGCCCAGTATCACTTTCACCACCTAGCACAGATATCGCCCACAATATCGCTCGCCCAAAAAAACGCCCGGAAAAAGTGGAACTGTTCTGAACTAATCCTAGCGGTGTGGGTGCCATTTTTAAAATCACAGGTCTTTTAATTCAAAAGGCTGCTTCAACTTTGGGGGAGTTTAGATTGACTCTGGAGTTCTTCTCAGGTGAAGTGACAAACTAAAAAGAAATATTTTCAGATTCTGGACTATTGGGGGTTTACTGTAGGTGTATTTTCGTGAGGAAATTATTGCTTTTGATCAATCGCTACTATATTTTCATTGCAGAGGAGACGCGGGAGTTCGAGGTGCGTGGTGAGGCCTATAAAGGCCAGTGGCAGATCGGAGGAGGCGGCAGAGGAGAGACGGGAGTTCGAGGTGCGTGATGAGGCCGAAAAGGCATGGCTTGTGCAGCTGCAGCAGGAAGGCAAAAAAAAAAGTAGAAAGAAATCGAAAGGTGTCGTCACAGCCAAGTGGGTAAGTGATTGGCTGGTGATTGGTAAGGAGCTTTTCTTTTTCTTTTCGATATCAGTAAGTAACCTTTAGCATTGTTGTTGCCAATTAGGTTAATCTAAGGATTAAGACATGGCAGGAGAGCTCGAACACGTGTTATGCTCCTCCTGTACTATGTGGGAAGTCAGGGACATAAGAACATAAGAACATAAGAATTAGGAACAGGAGTAGGCCATCTAGCCCCTCGAGCTTGCTCCGCCATTCAACAAGATCATGGCTGATCTGGTCGTGGACTCAGCTCCACTTACCCGCCCGCTCCCCATAACCCTTAATTCCCTTATTGGTTAAAAATCTATCTATCTGTGACTTGAATACATTCAATGAGCTAGCCTCAACTGCTTCCTTGGGCAGAGAATTCCACACATTCACAACCCTCTGGGAGAAGAAATTCCTTCTCAACTCGGTTTTAAATTGGCTCCCCGCTATTTTGAGGCTGTGCCCCCTAGTTCTAGTCTCCCCGACCAGTGGAAACAACCTCTCTGCCTCTATCTTTCATTATTTTAAATGTTTCTATGAGATCACCCCTCATCCTTCTGAACTCCAACGAGTAAAGACCCAGTCTACTCAATCTATCATCATAAGGTAACCCCCTCATCTCTGGAATCAGCCTAGTGAATCATCTCTGTACCCGCTCCAAAGCTAGTATATCCTTCCTTAAGTAAGGTGATCAAAACTGCACGCAGTACTCAAGGTGCGGCCTCACCAATACCCTATACAGTTGCAAAAGGACCTCCCTACTTTTGTACTCCATCCCTCTCGCAATGAAGGCCAACATTCCATTCGCCTTCCTGATTACCTGCTGCACCTGCAAACTAACTTTTTGGGATTCATGCACAAGGACCCCCAGGTCCCTCTGCACCGCAGCATGTTGTAATTTCTCCCCATTCAAATAATATTCCCTATTACTGTTTTTTTTCCCAAGGTGGATGACCTCACACTTTCCGACATTGTATTCCATCTGCCAAACCTTAGCCCATTCGCTTAACCTATCCAAATCTCTTTGCAGCCTCTCTGTGTCCTCTACACAACCTGCTTTCCCACTAATCTTTGTGTCATCTGCAAATTTTGTTACACTACACTCTGTCCCCTCTTCCAGGTCATCTATGTATATTGTAAACAGTTGTGGTCCCAGCACCGATCCCTGTGGCACACCACTAACCACCGATTTCCAACCCGAAAAGGACCCATTTATCCCGACTCTCTGCTTTCTGTTAGCCAGCCAATTCTCGATCCATGCTAATACATTTCCTCTGACTCTGCGTACCTTTATCTTCTGCAGTAACCTTTTGTGTGGCACCTTATCGAATGCCTTTTGGAAATCGAAATACACCACATTCTTCGGTACACCTCTATCCACCATGCTCGTTATATCCTCAAAGAATTCCAGTAAATTAGTTAAACATGATTTCCCCTTCATGAATCCATGCTGCGTCTGCTTGATTGCACTATTCCTATCTCGATGTCCCGCTATTTCTTCCTTAATGGTAGTTTCAAGCATTTTCCCCACTACAGACGCTTCCGTTGGCCCTGACGACTATGTGTGCAGGAAGTGCATCCGCCTGCAGATCCTGACAGACTGCATTGCGGAACTGGAGCTGAGGGTGGATTCACTCTGGAGCATGAACGATGCCGAGAATGATATGAATGGAACATTTCGTGAGTTGGTCTTACCGCAGGTAAAGGGTCCACAGCCAGATAGGGAATGGAAGACCAACAGGAAGAGTAGTGCAAGGAAGATAGTGCAGGGATTCCCTGCGGTCATCTGCCTGCAAAACAGATTCTCCGCTTTGAGTACTGTTGGGGGGATGACTAATCAGGGGGGAGCAGCAGCAGCCAAGTTCATGGCACCATGGCTGGCTCTGCTGCACAGGAGGGCAGGAAAAAGAGTGGGAGAGCGATAGTGATAGGGGATTCAATTGTAAGGGAAATAGATAAATGTTTCTGCGGCCGCAACCGAGACTCCAGGATGGTATGTTGCCTCCCTGGTGCAAGGGTCAAGGATGTCTCAAAGCGGGAGAGTGAACAGCCAGTTGTCGTGGTGCATATAGGTACTAACCATACAGGTAAAAAAACGGGATGAGGTCCTATGAGATGAATTTAGGGAGCTAGGAGTTAAATTAAAAAGTATGACCTCAAAAGTAGTAATCTCAGGATTGCTACCAGTGCCACATGCTAGTCAGAGTAGTAATCGCAGAATAGCTCAGATGAATACGTGGCTTGCGGAGTGGTGCAGAAGGAAGGGATTCAAATTCTTGGGGCATTGGTACCGGTTTTGGGGAAGGTGGGACCAGTGCAAACCGGACGGTCTGCACCTGGACAGGACTGGAACCAATGTTGTAGGGGGGATGTTTGCTCGTGCTGTTGGGGAGGAGGTAAACTAATGTGGCAGAGGGATGGGAACCTATGCAGGGAGACACAGGGAAATAAAATGGAGTCAGGAGCAAAAGATAGAAAGGAGAATAGTAAAAGTGGAGGGCGAGAAACCCAAGGCAAAAAACAAAAAGGGCCACATTACAGCAAAATTCTAAAGGGGAAAAGTGTGCTAAAAAGACAAGCCTGAAGAATCTGTGCCTCAATGCGAGGGAACATTCGGAATAAGGTGGACGAATTAACTGCGCAGATAGCAGTTAACGGGTATGATGTCATTGACATCACGGAGAAATGGCTCCAGGTGACCAAGGTTGGGAACTCAACATCCAAGGGTATTCAGCATTTAGGACGGATAGACAGAAAGGAAAAGGAGGCGGGGTGCCGGTGCTGGTTAAACAGGAAATTAATGCAATAGTAAGGAGGGACATTAGCCTGGATGATGTGGAATCGGTATGGGTGGAGCTGCGGAATTCCATAAGGGCAGAAAATGCTAGTGGGTGTTGTGTACAGATCACCAGTAGTAGTGAGGTTAGGGACAGCAACAAACAAGAAATAAGGGATGTGTGCAATAAAGGTACAGCAGTTATCATGGGCGACTTTAATCTACATATTGATTGGGCTAACCAAAGTGGTAGCAATGCGGTGGAGGAGGATTTCCTGGAGTGTATTAAGTATGGTTTTCTCGACCAATATGTCGAGGAACCAACTGGAGAGCTGGCCATCCTCGATTGGGTGATGTGTAATGAGAAGGGACTAATTAGCAATCTTGTTGTGCGAGGCCCCTTGGGGAAGATTGACCATAATATGGTAGAATTCTTTATTAAGATGGAGAGTGACACAGTTAATTCGGAAACTAGGGTCCTGAACTTAAGGAAAGGTAACTTCGTCAGTATGAGGCGTGAATTGGCTAGAACAGACTGATAAAGGATACTGAAAGGGTTGTCGGTGGATAAGCAATGGCAAACATTTAAAGATCACATGGATGAACTTCAGCAATTGTACATCCCTGTCTGGAGTAAAAATAAAACGAAGAAGGTGACTCAACCATGGCTAACAAGAGAAATTAAGGATAGTGTTGAAGCCAAGGAAGAGGCATATCATTTGGCTGGAATAAGCAACAAACCTGAGGACTGGGAGAAATTTAGAATTCAACAGAGGAAGACTAACGGTTTAATTAAGAGGGGGAAATAGAGTACGAGAGGAAGCTTGCAGGGAACATAAAAACTGACTGCAAAAGTTTCTATAAATATGTGAAGAGAAAAAGATTAGTGAAGACAAACATCGGTCCCTTGCAGTTGGATTCAGGTGAATTTATAATGGGGAACAAAGAAATGGCAGACCAATTGACAAATACTTTGGTTCTGTCTTCACGAAGGAAGACAAAAATTAGCTTCCGAATGTACTAGGGGACAGTAGGTCTCGTGAGAAGGAGGAACGGAAGGATATCCTTATTAGGTGGGAAATTGTGTTAGGGAAATTACTGGGATTGAAGGCCGACAAATCCCCAGGGCCTGATAGTCTGCATCCCAGAGTACTTAAGGAAGTGGCCCTAGAAATAGTGGATGCATTGGTGATCATTTTCCAACAGTCTATCAAATCTGGATCAGTTCCTATGGACTGGAGGGTAGCTAATGTAACACCACTTTTAAAAAAAGGAGGGAGAGAGAAAACGGGTAATTATAGACCAGTTAGCCTGACATCAGTAGTGGGGAAAATGTTGGAATCAATCATTAAGGATGAAATAGCAGCGCATTTAGAAAGCAGTGACAGGATTGGACCAAGTCAGCATGGATTTATGAAAGGGAAATCATGCTTGATGAATCTTCTGGAATTTTTTGAGGATGTAACTAGCAGAGTGGAGAAGGGAGAACCAGTGGATGTGATGTATTTGGACTTTCAAAAGGCTTTTGACAAGGTCCTGCACAAGAGATTGGTGTGCAAAATCAAAGCGCATGGTATTGGGGGTAATGTACTGACGTGGATAGAGAACTGGTTGGCAGACAGGAAGCAGAGAGTCGGGATAAACGGGTCCTTTTCAGAATGGCAGGCAGTGACTAGTGGAGTGCCGCAGGGCTCAGTGCTGGGACCTCAGCTCTTTACAATATACATTAACGACTTAGATGAAGGAATTGAGTGTCATACTTTAAGTTTGCGTATGACACTAAACTGGGTGGCGGTGTGAGCTGTGAGGAGGATGCTAAGAGGCTGCAGGATGACTTGGACAGGTTAGGTGAGTGGGCAAATGCATGGCAGATGCAGTATAATGTGGATAAATGTGAGGTTATCCATTTTGGTGGCAAAAACACGAAGGCAGAATATTAACTGGATGGCGGCAGATTAGGAAAAGGGGAGGTGCAACGAGACCTGGGTGTCATGGTTCATCAGTCACTGAAAGTGGGCATGCAGGTGGTGAAGAAAGCAAATAGTATGTTGGCCTTCATAGCTAGGAGATTTGAGTATATGAGCAGGGAGGTCTTACTGCAGTTGTACTGGGCCTTAGTGAGGCCTCACCTGGAATATTGGGTACAGTTTTGGTCTCCTAATCTGAGGAAGGATCTTGCTATTGAGGGAGTGCAGCGAAGGTTCACCAGACTGATTCCAGGAATGGCTGGGCTGTCATATGAGGAGAGACTGGATCAATTGGGCCTTTATTCACTGGAGTTTAGAAGGATGAGAGGGGATCTTATAGAAACGTATAAAATTCTGACGGGATTGGACAGGTTAGATGTGGGAAGAATGTTCCCAATGTTGGGGAAGTCCAGAACCAGGGGACATAGTCTTAGGATAAGGGGTAGCCCATTTAGGACTCACTCTTCACTCAGAGAGTTGTTAACCTATGGAATTCCCTGCCACAGAGAGTTGTTGATGCCAGTTCATTGGATATATTCAAGAGGGAGTTAGATATGGCCCTTGCGGCTAAGGGGATCAAGGGGTATGGAGAGAAAGCAGGAAAGAGGTACTGAGGGAATGATCAGCCATGACCTTATTGAATGGCGGTGCAGGCTCGAAGGGCCGAATGGCCTACTCCTGCACCTATTTTCTATGTTTCTATGTTTCCATGTTTCAATGGGGCCAGCCATTTCTCAGCCTGCATCGATGAATACGCAGATGCTGCAGAGTGCAGATGGCTCAATGTGTGATGCACATCATTATTTAAGACGTGCAAGAATGAAGAGGAGAGCCAGACCATACACATCCCGCACGTACAGGGAAAAGCGGTCTTACCTCGACGTGCCCAACCACACCTGACTTCGGAGACTGCGCTTCCACAAGGTGGTAATCAATTAAATATGTGAGCTCATCAGGCCACATATGCAGCCTGCCATCAGGACATCAGTGTCGGTCGAAATCAAGGTCACCGTGGCACTGTCTTTCTACGCGCCCGGTCCTTTCGGGGCTCCACAGTCGAGATTTCCCCTCTGTCCCACTATGCCACCCATCGCTGCATTAGACAGGAGGCCCTGTACACGCGAAGGATGGACTTTATCAGCTTCCCCATGACTACGGAGGCTCAGACTGACAGGGCTGGAGCATTCTACCACATTGCTAAGTTCCCCAGGTTGCTGGGAGCAATAGAGTGCATTCACATTGCCATGCGGGCAGCTTCTCAGGACCCAGAGCTTTTTTGTAACAGAAAAGGATTTCACTCCCTGAAGGTCCAATTAGTTGTCGACCACAACCAGATCATAATGGCAGTGAATGCCAAATGTCCGGGCAGTTTCGATGAGGCTCACATCCTGCTTGAGAGCGCTCTCTGACATGTTTAAGAGTCAGCCACAAGGACAATGCTGGATGCTTGGTGATAACCGATATGGCCTAGCCAGCTGGCTGATGACCCCCCTGCATGACACCCACAGCAAAGCCATGAAGCAATACAACCAGAGTCACAGAGACACACACAATGTGGTCCATAAAACAATAACTGTGCTTAAGCAGCACTTCAGATGTCTGGACCACTCAGGAGGGGAGCTACAATGCAACCCTGAGCAAGTAGGTAAATTCATGGTCGTGTGCTCCATGCTGCACAATCTGGCTATCAGGAGGGGCCAAGAATTGCCAGAAAGGACTGATGTTCCATGTCAGGAGAGAGAGGAAGAGGACGACGAGGGGCTGGATGCTGACCTAGGGCCAGACAATCAGGCTGGTTTTGCAACCATGCTCACGACCCCCTCCAGACCACAGGAAAGGGGCCTTGGTGGCTACATAGCAGCAAGGCTCTTACGTGGGGAGCTGATATCTGAACGATTTGCCTGAAAGAATGTTGCTGTGAGTGACAACGCTGATACATTGCTGTGTGTGTGCAGCTCAGACATCAATGGCGCCCATCAACTTGGTGCCAGTTAAAGTTTACGTTGATTCAAGTTAAGTTTTATTTAACACTTTCATGTTAAGGAATCACTGGTGTGCAACAGTCCAGCTATCTGAGACAATGTGCAACAAGCTTCTGTTCAATAAAAAAAAATTTATGCCAACATTGGTCTGAAATCATAAGTATCACAGGCAAAAACACCCAACCCCCGCTCACACCCTACTTTTTCCACCATTGACATCAATCAAATGTTCAACATGTCCAGCAACAAGAATACAAATGCAAAGCAGGAGGTTGATCCTCTCCCCCCATACATTACAACAAATTACATACACCCAGATGGAGATATAGCACAGCCAGCACCTGCGGGCATGCACCTCACTTTCCTTCCCCCCTCTCCTTCTTCTCCCCACCTCTACCCCTTTCCCTCCTCGCTCCACGCTGCCTGGCCGAAGAGCTCCTCAGGCAGTGCCACATTGCAGGGGATGAAGTCAGATGCGGTGGTTGCACAGGTATGGGAGTGGAGGGTGCCGAGGGGGGATCATTCTCTGATCCAGAAACAGGATCTTGGTCCTGCCTCTCATCTGTCATTCGCAGTGGTGGTGCAATACCTAGGGGAGGAGTGCCATGCTCCGGGACCACGGGAGGCCTGTGCCAGCAGTGTTCCTGGCTATCGCCTCCAGGGCTTCCACGGAATGTACTCAGTCATGGTGGCCAGCTGTCGGGATATGCCCCCCAATGCTTCGAGGAGCTGGTCACCAATGTCTACAGTCCTCCTGGACGACTGTACCATTGCTCCGCTCTCATGTCGCGCTCGTGGACCAGACCTGCCGCGTCCACGAAACCTCTGTGGGGTCAGCATCGTCCTGGGGACAAATGGAGTGCGAGGTGCTTGGGGCCGGTACCTCCAGAGTGGAGGCGGGAATGACCAGAGGAGCACTAGATGGCCTTGGGATGGAATGTATTCTGAAGCGTGGCGATGCAGGTTCCTTGAAGTCGCCGCTCTCATCCGTAGAGAACAGACCCAGCGGATTGACGGACGAGAATTGGAGCTCCTCAGCAGATGTTGGATCGTCCGGCGAGTCCAGCCCCGCGGCCCCATCTTCTGGCCTCTATGGTGTTGCCTGGGGCCGTGCTGCTGGCTGAGCTGCAAAACACAAATGACGTTATTGAAGAAGAAGGGGGTGCTAGGGTCACAAGGTGATTCCAGCGCTACACACAACATATGCACGACAAAAGCACCACTGCTATCAAGATCATCACAGACATCACATTTCATGACCATCAACACATGGTGCATTGCAATGATTTTCATTCGGCCAGCATTATTTCTCGGACAATTTTACAAATCATCTATCATATATGATTGCTTCGATATGAGTGGGTGTGGCATCTATTGACTTTACATCATGCAATGGTGTCAACTTTACTCATTTCAGGGTCTGCAGATGCTTCCATGGCTGTCTGGGGGTGCTTCCCCATGAGTGCGAGCACCCGCTCCTCCATCTCAGTGATGTCACTGGGGACTGGTGGCCCCCCACCCGTTCGCCTCTGCATGGACCTCATTGTCAATGGCTTCTTCTGTAAAAGATGACAGGACAACATGGCATGAGATCATTGCGTGATATCATTGCTAGGTACTGTCACAGAGACTGATACAACACATAACCAACAGATGTAATCATGATTATTATGATAATTATCATTCTTTACCTGAAGACGTGCACCGTGATCATAGGCTTTGAGTACAACATTCCTGGTAAAAGTGAAAGACCTCACATCTGCTGATCGTCACTCATGACTGTTACAAATCAAATTACATAAATACATAAGTATATGTAAATAAATGTAATACTTACTCTTGCGGATCCCACAAGGTCGTTCCATCATTTGTGGCATTGGTTGCCCTCACGCAACTCATTGGTCACCGACAAGACCACCTCAGCTATCTCGGCCCATATCTTCTAGTAGGCCTTTGGGGTGGGCTTCCCACGCCCTCCATGTGCCAAATCACCCTAGCGTGACTCGACCTCCTGCATGAGGGAGGCATTTGCCTCGTCCGAGAACCTCCTCGCTCTTTTGCGCCCTCTAATATGCTCCTCTCCCAGTTCACTGCTCTCACCAGTGTCAGGTCTGCGCAGCATGCTATGATGCCTCCTCCTCTCCCTCCATTATAGGACAAATTCGGGCAAATATGTGGCTGGTACCAGCTAATTTTTGTTTCACTATTTGCTCTAAAGCTCTAAACTCTCCCTTCCTCCTCCCAAAGCAGCCACACCACACCCACACAGCCTTCAGTCCCTCTCGGCTCCCTCTTTCTCTTTCTCCTCTTCTGCGCATGTCATGATGACCCTTGACCTCCTGAATCGCGGGAATCGAGCGTTGCCATGCCATTGCTAAGGACGGCGACACTTTACAGCAAAAGGTCAGAGAGATTTAACGCTACCGCCCATTTCATATCGCTTGCGGTGACGCCCAATTTCAAAAATGGAGACTAGGTGCTTTGAGAATGGGCGAGAAGCTAGCAATCTGAAAACCCATTTTTACCGCCCACGCCGGAAATAACGGCCATTTTTGGGCAATCTGCACAAAAAGTGAAAAATCTAGCCCAATTTGCTGGTCAGTGAGAGAGGAACGGTAAGTAGTGTGAGGCTGTTGATGAATGACTGAGGTTACTCATGTATAATCTGATCATGTAGAACCCTGGCAGAAAGGGGTGGATATTGATGATACAGTTGCAGATGGTTAGGCCAAGGATTCCCTGAAGAAATTCCTATTGTAATATCTTGATGACTAGCCTCTGACAATCACAATTATCTTCCTTTGCATCAGGAATGACTCCAATCACCAAAGGTTTTTCCCTTTGACCCATAATGTTAAGTTTTGCTAGGTCTCCTTGGTGCCCTATACTACCAAATTCTAGCTTTGGTGCACAGAGCTACTATACTTGACCTGATAGTAGCATTGTTATCATGATGGAAAGCTCTGAATGACACCCCAATGGCTGAGTGCATAAAGGCATGTAGTACTAAAACACACAGATTAGAAAGCCCCAGGTTTGATTCCTTGTTGGATGATCTCAACTGGAATGTGTTGTTGGGGAGGGTTTAAAGTAGCTTGAACCGGAGAATAGATTCATTAGGGAGGGAAGTAAAGCTGGAATTGGAAAGCAAAAACGTAGAAAGCGAATTTGAAGGACAGAGGAAACAAGGGCTAGAAAGTAGTCAACAAGGAGGTTTGGCTGTACTAAATGGTATGTACTTCAATGCAAGGAGTATAGCGAATAAGGCAGATGAGCTGAGAGCACACGTAGACTCTTGGGCGTATGATATTATACCTATTACAGAGACATGGCTAAAAGATAGGCAGGTATGGCAGCTCAAAATTCCTGGTTACAGGATTTTCAGATGGGATAGAGAGGAGGATAAAAATGGAAGGGAATCATGGTCTTGATTAAAGAAACTATTACAGCTGTGAGGAGGGATGATATGTTAGAAGGATCATCAAACGAGGCTATATGGGTCAAACTGAAAAACATAAAAGGGGCAATCACACTGCTGGACATGTAATATAGACATCCAAACAGTGAGAGAGTGATAGAAGAGCAAATATGTAGGCAAATTTCTGAGAAGTGCAAAAACCAATAGGACAGTAATAGTCAGGGATTTCAACTATCCTAATATTAACTGGGAAAAAATTATTGTGAAGGATATAAAGGGTGCGGAATTCCTAAAATGCATTCAAGATAACTTTTTTAGCCAGTATATAGCAAGCCCAACATGGGATGGGGCGGTTCTGGATTTAGTTTTAGGGAATGAAGCTGGGCAGGTGGAAGGGGTATCAGTGGGAGAGCATTTGACCATAATGTTAGTGACCATAATTCAGTTAGATTTAAGGTAATGGAAAAGGACAAGGATAGACCAGGAATAAAAGTTCTAAATTGGGGGAAAGCCAACTTTGCTAAGCTGAGAGGTGATTTGGCCATAGTGGACTGGAAACAGCTACTTGAAGGTAAATCAGTGTCAGAGCAGTGGGAGGTATTCAAGGAGTAGAGCCGCAGGGGTTGGGCCAAATATGTGCCCTTAAAGAAAAAAGGTGGGACTAACAAATCTAGAGCCCCCTGGATGTTTAGGGACATACAGGGTAGGAAAAAGAAAAAAAGCAAAGCATATGACAGATGCCGAGGGCTAAATACTGCAGAATCTCTAAAGGAGTATAAAAAGTCCAGGGGTGAGATTAAAAAGGATATTAGGAAAGCAAAGAGAGAGCATGACAAACTCTTGGCAAGTAAAATCAAGGAAAATCCAAAGATGTTTTATAAATATATTAAGAGCAAGAGGATAACTAAAGAAAGGGTAGGGTCTATTAGAGACCATGAGGGTAATCTGTGTGTGGAGACGGAAGATGTGGGTATGGTTCTTAATGAATACTTTCCATGTGGAAAATAATGCTGGGCGATATTATGGGCGTTGATTTTGCCCATTCTGATAATTCCGCCCAAAAAAAGTGGGCAGGCAGCATTATTTTTTCCTGGCGTTATGCACATTGGGAAAGTAACGCTTGGCAATAAGTTTCCAAAAAATGCCCATCAGTTTCCATTTTGTGGCTAAATGGGCGATATCTGGGCGTTATACGTCATTTCAGCGGCAAAATGGACGTTAAATGGGTGATAAGCATGCAAAAATGTGGAAAATCTAGCCCCTAGACTTCAATATAGGGGGTATGATTAAGAAGTTTGCAGATGATACTAAAATCGGCTGTGTGGTTGATGAAGAAGAAAGCTGCAGACTGTAGGAAGATATCAATATACTGGTCAGGAGGGCAGATCAGTGGCAAATGGAATTTAATCCGGAGAAGTGTGAGTTAATGCATTTGGGGAGGGCTTACAAGGAAAGGGAATACATATTAAATGCGAAGTGTAAAGGAACAAAGGGACCTAGAAATGCATGTCCACAGATCCTTGAAGGTAGCAGGCTGGGTTGATAAGATGGTTAAGAAGGCATATAGATTGCTTGCCTTTATTAGCCGAGGCATAGAATATAATAGCAGGGGGGTTATGCTTGAACTGTTTAAAACACTGGTTAGGCCACCGCTAGAGTAATGCGAGTAATTCTGGTCACCACATTACAGGAAGGATGTGATTACACTGGAGAGGGTACAGAGAAGATTTACGAGGATGTTGCCGGGAGTGGAGAATCTTAGCTTTAAACATAAGAAAATAAGAATTAGGAACAGGAGTAGGCCACCTAGCCCCTCGAGCCTGCTCCGCCACTCAACAAGATCATGGCTGATCTGGCCGTGGACTCAGCACCACTTACCCGCCCGTTCCCCATAACCCTGAATTCCCTTATTGGTTAAAAATCTATCTATCTGTGATTTGAATACATTCAATGAGCTAGCCTCAACTGCTTCCATGAGCAGAGAATTCCACAGATTCACAACTCTCTGGGAGAAGAAATTGCTTCTCAACTCGATTTTAAATTGGCTCCCCCGTATTTTGAGGCCCCCTAGTTCTAGTTTCCCCGACCAGTGGAAACAACTGTGAAGACAGATTGGATAGGCTGGATTTGTTTTCCTTGGAACAGAAGAAGCTGAGGGGCGACCTCATTGAGGTGTATAAAATTATGAGATATAGTGGATAGAAAGGAACTATTTCCCTTCACAAAGGGGTCAACAACCAGGAGCATAAATTTAAAGTAATTGGTAGAAGGTTTGGAGGGGTTTTGAGGTGAAAGTTCTTCACGCAGAGGGTTGTGGGGTTCTGGAGCTCACTGCCTGAAAGGGTGGTAGAGGCAGAAACCCTCACCACATTTAAAAAGTACTTGGATGTGCACTTGAAGTGCCGTGACCTGCAGGGTTACAGACCGAGCGATGGAAAGTGGGTGTAGGCTGTTAGCCTCTTGTTGGCCGGCATGGACACGATGGGCCAAAATGTCCTCCCTCCGTGCTGTAAACTTCTATGATTCTATGATTCTATGGCACATCAGTTGCTGTAATTGGTATCAATGCTCTTGACCTCGGGGGTGGAAAGAAATCAACCAGGATTCCTTCTCCTTTTGGTTATCCATAGACTCCTGGTAAGTGTGTATTTTGTAAAAAAACCATTGGGCCTGGCTGACGAGGCAGCTGCAGTTTCCATCGGGCCTTGAGTCAATGTCTTTGGGTAGGTGGCACGATCATGTCACCCATTTTGTGTTAACAACTGGCACTGCTCCAATTTATCCCCTGTGATCCAGCAGGAGCTGCCTCCTTCGGGACAGGATGGCAGAAATATGGACAAAATTAATAATTATGAACTTCAGCCTTTCACTTACAGTGCCGGTTATTATTTCCTAGATTTAGATGCAATGAATACCCCAGCAATATAAATCAAGACTCCAACTCTCAAAAGATCCTATTGTGTCCAATACTGTTCTTATTAGTGTTTCCTTTCCAAAGCTATTCATTCTCAAGGCATCTGAAGGTAGTTGGGAGTCATTTTTTCCATTTAATAGGACTTTACAATTAGGCATCAATTATGCCATAGAAAATTAATTAGAAATGTCTGTAGCTGTTTATGAATATGCAGTTATGCTAAAATAAATAGAGAGCTGAGTCTCTGCTCTAACCCTGTGTGGTTTGCTATTTGCATATGTTTTAGATGACTGCACTGAAAGCCAGCTGTCTTGATCAGCTATGGCAGAATGCATATGCAATGCTCTAATGAGAATTGCAAATTTATTAAAAACCATATTTTTGCAATTTGCTTGCATAAGTGGCTGCAAAAGCAAATGATTCTCTAATATTAAATGGGTAAGAATATTTTTCTGCGTAGTGACATCTTCATTGAAGAGTCTTTCATGACGTTGCTTATGAACTTTTACGGATGGCATCTGTTGTTCTGCACTTGAATGGGAACCCGGTCCTCACACTGTCAACTTGTCAATCAAGGCCATTGTTGGGATTGACATTTCTGCCATGAGATGTTCTATCTGCTGCAGCCTTTTACCAAATGATGCACAATGGATATTACTACTGTGGGTCTGCTGTGTGTCATTCAGTTAGGTAAATACGATGTCAAAACTATGGTGTATCTCACTCCAAAATGTTTTTATTTTCCAATTTTCAGTCCTTTGCTGAAAGTGTTAATTCTTGTTTGGACTTAGACCCTTAAATGCTGGAAGCCCTCAGTCAACCTGTCCAAATGAGCATTCTTCACAAGCGAGCCTAGACAGTGAGTGTCAGCAGGCTAGCTGATCAGTCGAATCTGATTTTATTGTCATAGTGCCCCCGCTCAATCATTTTCCAGGTGATCACTAAATAACATGTAAGGCCGAATCCTGGCTGATGTTTCACCTTCCTCGTTCAGGGCTTGAGGTGCAATTGCAACACCCCGAACACAACCCCAGGTGATATCAGCTAACTCAGTACATGCTGTGGATTGATCCTGAAACTACAGCTCATCATATTGAGCAGTGGATTTACTTACTGGCCCATTAGGAGAGTTTTCTGATCTAACAGGTTTGACACATTTAGTAGAAAATCATTGGGGGTGCAATTACTGTTTGCCAGTAGTGTGAAACATGCTCAACTTGGCAGCCCCTTTTACATGGTGCTCCATTTCCTTTTCCATTAAAGTCAAGGAAAAGAAAATCATACATGATGTTATGAGCATGCTTCGCACTACTGCCGATGACCAATTTCACCCCCATTATGTGAACTGTCTGATACAGCTGGTTAAAACACTGTTCTTTTGTTTCCAGGACTTGGGTATGAATGTCCCGAAGATTGATGAGACCTCTCCAATTGATGTAAAGAGTCCTATGTTGTGTGAGTCTGGGGCAGTCTCATTTTGATTTCCAATGGGTACTAACCAATGTCTGCCACAGCAAATAGTTGACATGGTGGAGCAACGTTATGAGCTACCAGTTTAAAAAAAAATTTAATTTGTTACTAAGACCTCAAAGTGAGTTTGTTTGAGCTCCTCATCTTCCTCAGCTTTCCCTTACTCCCACTATCTGCAGGCTATTAAAACCCAAACCCCAGTGATACTGGAATTATGGAAACTTGGGGCTCTTTTCCCTAGAAAAGAGAAGCCTGATCTGAAGGACGACCAGATCGAGGTCTTTAAGATTATGAAACGGTTTGATAGGGTAGATGTAGAGAAAATGTTATCACTTGAGGGGGAGTGCAAAACTAGGCATCATAAGTATTAGATAATCACCAATAAATCCATTAGGGAATTCAGGAGAAACCTCTTTACCAAGAGAGTGGTTAGAATGTCAATCCGACCTGGGTGGGAATGCAGGAGGAGCAGCAGCCAGCAACACCGGGGATAAAAACCCAGCGATCCGGGACACAGAGCGGCCGTCCCGACCCGACCTGGGTGGGAACAGAAGGGGGAGCACCAGCCAGCAGCATTGGGGAGCAGCACGAGTCTTCCTCAGAGGGCGACAAAGACAAAGAGGACAACTACACCGACGTCACCAGAGTCAAGGGAGCGGATTGGTGGAGTATTGTAGGAGCGAGGCCAAGCCCAGTGGAGGGGTCGGGGCCAGGAGGAGTCGGAGGTCATGGCCCAGGAGGAGTCGGAGGTCGTGGCCCAGGAGGAGTCGGAGGTCGTGGCCCAGGAGGAGTCGGAGAGTCGGGAACCAGAGCAGAGGTCAGAGGTCGAGACCCAGAGCGGAGGTCGGAAGCCCAGGAGCGGCGAGGTCGATGCCAAGGAGTGGCCCAGGAAAGGAACAGCACGGGCCAACAGTGAGGTGCCGTGAGGACTAAACTGTGTATCTCAAGGAGAGAGTTCCTGTGGAAAGGAGAAAGGAGGACAGTAGGAGTATGTGTGTATATGAACTAGGCCCATACAGCAGAGCCTGGATTCCAGTTGTCTTGGATCCCCTTGCCATTGGAAAAAGACCTTGCTCTATCGAGCCCATGTGGTAGCTGATGTGCAACGGCCATCTCACATTTAAAAAATTCACGCACAGGCATCTTCCACACCTGGAATGTCAGGACCCTCATGGACAACCCCAACAGCAACAGACCGAACGCTGCACCACTATCATTGCCCGGGAACTCAGGCATTTTGACATAGACATTGCCGCCCTAAGTGAGACCCAGCGGACAGGTGAAGGCCAGCTCAAAGAACAAGGTGGTGGTTACACCTTCTTCTGGAAAGGCAAACCAGAAGCAGAACGCCGCCTCCATGGGGTAGCTTCACCATAAAAAAACTAGCCAGTGGGCCGTCTCAGAGACTCCCCCTGTGGGATAAATGAACACCTCATGACTCTTCGGCTCACCCTCGCCTGGAAGTAGTGTGCTACATTCTTCAGGCGTAAGCCCCAACACTGGAAGCTACAGACAAGACCAAAGAGGAATTCTATTCCAGCCTCGAACAATCCCTGTCCCGAGTCCCAACGGGTGACAAGCTGATCCTTCTTGGCAATTTCAACGCCAGAGTTGGAAAGAACACAGACTTCTGGGGAGGTGTGATCGGCAGAGAGGGCGTAGAGAAAGCCAACTCCAACAGCACCCTCCTCATGACGAAATGCTGAGAACACGGCCTCGTCATTACCAATGCCCTGTTCCATCAAAAGGACAAATATAAAGCCTCATGGCAACACCCTCCCTCCAAGCACTGGCATCTGCTAGACTACGTCACTGACCGTGCGAGGGACCACAAAGACGTGCGCATCACCCGCACCATGACAGGAGCCAACGGCTGCTGGACGGACCACTGCCAAATTCTGTCAACACCATCAACATTGCCCCAAAGCAGTGAAGACAACAGAAACAATGCCGCAGAAATTCAACGCTGGGGCACTCAAGAATCTTGCTAAGAAACCTCTATTCAGCCAGTGCCTCGCTACCAACCTGATGACTCCCAGTGACCCAGAGACACAGAGTATCCACAGTACCTGGTGTGCCATCAAGGCTTCCATAATTCACATCTGCGAAGAGATGCTCGGTTACTCGACCAGGAAACACCAAGACTGGCTCGATGAGAACGATCAGGAGATCCAGGAGCTAATATGCTGCAAGCGCAAGGCATGCTTGGACTGGAAGCAGCAAGGCAAACTCGAGGGCAAGAAAGCAGCTCTACAGACGTCTGAAGGCTGAGGTCCAACAGAAAACCCGTGACCTAAAGAACAGATAGCGGTTTGAGAAAGTTGAAGAAATCCAGCAGCTAGCCAACAACCATGACGTGCGAGGATTCTTCATCGCAGTCAAGATGACCTACGGCCCGAGCACCCAAGGCCCTATCCCACTACTCTCAAGAACAGCGAGGTGCTCATCAAGGACAGAGAGGCAGTCAGTCCCCGCTAGAAGGAGCACTTCGAGAATCTCCTTAACCGAGATTCTGTCCCCGACTCGATCCCACAGCATGCCACCCGCCACCATCTCAGCAGAACCCCAGCCCGGCACGAGTTTGAGAAAGCCATCCGACACCTGAAGAACAACAAGGCCTCAGGAGCAGATGGAATCTCCGCTGAAGCACTAAAACATGACAGATAAGATCTACTGGCGCGGATTCATGACCTCATCTCTTCTTTCTGGAAAGAGGAGATCATGTCAGGTGATCTCAGCGACGCTGTAATCGTGACCATCTTCAAGAAAGGTGAAAAGTTCGACTGCGGTAACTACAGAGGAATCTCCCTGCTGTCAACTACCGGGAAAGTCATCGCAAGAATCCTCCTGAATCGCCTTCTTCCTGTGGCTGAAGAACTCCTCCCGGAGTCGCAATGCGGATTCCGCCCACTAAAGGGCACAATAGGTGTGATCTTCACCGCACGACAGATACAAGAGAAATGCAGGGAACAGCACCAACCCTTGTACATGGTCTCACAAAAGACTTCGACATTGCCAACCATGAGGGATTATGGAGCGTCCTCCTCAGATCTGGCTGCCCTCAAAAGTTTGTCACCATCCTTCGCTTGCTCCATGATGACATGCAAGCTGTGATCCTGACCAACGGATCCATCACAGACCGCTTTCAGACCAGGGTCAAGCAAGGCTGTGTCATCGCACCAATGCTCTTCTTGATCTTCCTTGCTGCAAAGCTCCATCTCACCCTCAGCAAACTCCCCGCTGGAGAGGAGCTAAATAACAGGACAAACGGGAATCTGTTTGACCACCGCCGCCTCCAGGCCAGATCCATAGTCGTCCCATCCTCCGTCATCAAATTACAGTACGTGCCTGCGTCTGCGCACACTTGGAGGCCGAACTCCAAGCCATCGTCAACACCTTCACCGAGGCGTATGAGAGCATGGGCCTTAGACTGAACATCCGTAAGTCAAATATCCTCTACGTATCTGCCCCACCACACAGCACTGCTCCCCGGTTATCAAAATCCACGATGAGGCATTGGACAACGTGGACCCGCCACCAAGCTCATGGCCTACAGAGCAGTGGTGATATCCACCCTCCTATATGGATCAGAGACATGGACTATGTACAGCAGGCACCTCAAAACACTGCAGAAGTACCACCACAGCTGCCTCTGCAAGATCCTACAATTCCATTGGCAGTATAGGCACGCCAATGTCAGTGTTCTCACTCAGGCCAACATCCCCAGCATCGAAGCACTGACCACGCTCGACCAGCTCCGCTGGACGGGCCACATCGTCCGCATGCTTGACACGAGACTCGCAAAACAAGCGCTCTACTCAGAGCTCCGACACGGCAAGCGTGCCCCAGGTGGGCAAAGGAAACTCTTCAAGGACACCCTCAAAGCCTCCTTGAAAAAATGTAACATCCCCACCGACACATGGGAATCCCTGGCCCAAGGCCCAAAGTGGAGGAAAAGCATCCGGGAAGGCGCTTGGTCTTTGCCGAGACCAAGCTGAAGTCAAGCGTCGACAGCGGAAGGAGCACGCAGCAACCAAGGCCCTTCACCCACCGTCTGCCCTGCCTGTGACAAAGACTGTATGTCCCGCATTGGATTCTTCAATCACCTGAGAACTCATATTTAGTGTGGACTCAAGTCATCCTCGACCCCGAGGGACTGCCTATGATGATGATGGTTAGAATGTGGAACTCACGATCACAAGGAGTAGTTGAGGTGACAACATAGACGCATTTAAGGAGAAGCTAGATAATCACATGAGAGGTAAAGAAATTAAAGTTATGCTGATAGAGTTAGATGAAGATGAGAGGGAGGAGGTTAGTGTAGAGCATAAAAGTGGCAGAGACTAGTTGGGTCGTATGGCCTGTTTCTGTGCAGTAAATAACATGTAATTCTATGCAATTCTGTCGCATAACAGTTAAGGTTGATTATGACCTTTAGAGCCATTGGGGCTGAAATTCAGGGTCTCAAAGAGACCCGTTCATGCCCGTTTGCGGCAGCCATTCCTAAAAATCAAAGGGCTGCCGCTCTGGTGTCAGCAGGCCAACCCGATCTAAATTCAGGTCGGGGATTTTTCGGCCTGGACCCCATCCCACCCAAGTAGATGCAACGCTAAATTAAAATAAAATAAATATTTACCATCTATTATCAGCTCAATCCAGCAGGTTTTTCTGCCGGTGTACCCTTTGAAGATTGTGTGCAGCCGGCAGTGCGGCTGCCCTTAAAGGGGAGGGCCCACTGCCGCAGCCACAATGCAAACATTTTTGCCGGCCGACTTGCTGATTGTCTGGCAAAATACTGCCCCCGGGTTCAGCTGGGTCGCCAACGGGCAGCCTGGCACCCTCTCTTGGGTGCCAGGCAGATGGCCCGGCCGAAACCATCCCTGGTGTCCCAGTAGCCAAAGTTAAAAAAATGATCGAATTTCTTCCCTTTAACGGAGGGGAGAGAGTGTGGTGAAGCACACGCGCTGTGACATCACCACGTGGATTGACAGTGGCGGACGGCCCCACCGACCCATTTTCAGCCAGTCAGCCTGCTTTGAGTCTAAGGACTGCCCCATTATGATCCATTACACGTAGGACTTTGAAAAACATTACAAGTCCTGAAAATGAATCTACTCGCCACACCAAGAGTTCCAGCAGTGAGTACCAGTTAAAATCTCATAGGTGCGCCAGCTTTCTGGTGCACCTGAATTTTGACCCCACTGACTTTGCAATGCACTTGTGGGCTGGACTGCCGGTTGGGTTGCCACAGGTTGCATTATTCAGTGGTGGCTTCCTTTCATGGTAAGTTACATGCTAAAATATTTTATAATAATGAGTATTACACAATGAAACCCTTACTGTATTATTCTTCTCAAAATTTGAGGGTAGTGTGGAATCAATGAGGTGTATGCAGAGATTGATAATATTGAGTTGGGATATTGCAGCATTGAGCAAGGTGTCCCAAGCTACTGTGACATGATACACCCTGACTTGCACTGTTCTCAATCATCAGGTGCCTCCCAGTAGGTTCACAGGCTATCAGCATAGATCTTGGCCTGAAGCCAGCATATAGTCAGTAACGTCTTTTTCACATTTAAATAGGCTGGGACTAGTCAAGGGCATTCCTAGGACAATTATATAAGAACGTGATCAGGTGAGTGCTGCTGGTTAGGAACAAGCCAGGTGACATGGTAGATGTGTATGGGCTGGGAACAGAGATTTGATTCACTTGGGTAGCCTCCGCTTTCAAGCATTAAGTGCTAAGAAGTATTCAAGGAAGTACATGATGGTGCACATTCTACACATCATCTAGTACCTAGAAGGACAAGGGCAGCAGGCACATGGAAACACCACCACATGCAAGTTCCCTTCCAAGTCACACACCATCCTGACTTGGAAATATATCGTCGTTCCTTCAAAATCCTGGAACTCCCTCCCTAATACACTGAGGGAGTACTTTCACCTCATGGACTGCAGCAGTTCAAGAAGGCAGATCACCATCACCTTCCCAATGGCAATAAATACTGGCCTTGCCAGACATCGCATGAATGAATAAAAAGAAAATGATTTGCTGTGGCACTGGGCATGGCGAGTTCAGACTGATAATGGTTTTCCGGTGAAGCTGTGTAAGCGAGTGGGGAATAATTGGGCCAGGGAACAATGGTGTAAAGTAGTCCTCATTTTAAAATCCTTCAGAGATGGACGAGGTGAAAGGCATTAAAACCTGTATCTTCCAGGTGCCTCCTCCAAAATAGATGACACTGAAACTACAAAAAAATACAGGGGAGTGATGGGAATGCCCTCTCCTACTTCATTTGACCGACTATGATTTTCCTGGGCCTATTGAAGGTCCAGGCTGTCATGTATGTATGCTTGAATTTACTAGACACCAGGTGGCGCCACTGTCGGAGGTCATTGTGCTTTGCGTACGTGTGTATAAAAGGCCATCCATCTTGTAACGTTATCACTTTGGCCCCTAATAAAGTAGAGCCAGGTTTGGACCTGTTCTGAGTTTACAGTATTCAGTCTATTGAGTTATTGCATACACAACATTTGGCGACGAAGTCAAAAGAATCTTTGTATGCAAAAATGAGCACAATTGGAATTCTGGAATGATTCATGGAGGTAGAAGATTGGGCAGACTCATGGAGGGAGAAGATTGGGCAGACTTTGTAGCCCGTTTGAACCAGTACTTCGTGGCCAACAAAATGGAAGAAGAGGCAGACGCAGTTCGGAGCCAGGCGATCCTCCTCACAGTTTGCGGTCAAAAATCTATGGACTCATAAAGAATCTCCTGTCACCCTTAAGACCAACGGACAAGGACTATGGAACATTGTCTGCTCTAGTATGTGACCATCTCAAACCAGATGAAGGCATCACCATCTCAAGGTATCAATTCTATACGCACATTCTTTCTGAGGGCCAGGATGTATCGGAATTTGTTGCCGACCTAAAACATCTAGCTGGACCATGTCAGTTCGAAACTGCATTGGTAGACATGCTGCGGGCCTTCTTTGTAATCGGCATCAACCATGAGGTGATCCTGTGTAAGCTACTGGCGGCGGAGACACTGGAATTGAGCAAGGCCATCACGATTGCCCAGGCATGCATGACGACAGACAAACGTTTAAAGCAGATATCATTGAAAAATCGGAACTCGGCAAGTACTGTAAACAAGATAGTATCATCGTTTGGCAGAGCTGCATAAGGCAGGGCCTACCCAACTGTGTATGTGAAACATGTGGCTGCTCAAAGTCCGCCAACTGGAATGAATCTGATATCACCGTGTTGATGTTGTGGGGGAAATCATCGGCATCATCAGTGTCATAGAAACATAGAAACATAGAAAGTAGATGCAGGAGTCGGTCATTCGGCCCTTCAAGCCTGCACAACCATTCACCACGATCATGGCTGATCATGCAACTTCAGTACCCCATTCCTGCTTTCTCTCCATACCCCTTGATCCTTTTAGCCGTAAGGGTCACATCTAACTCCCTTTTGAATATACCTAACGAACTGGCCTCACAACTTTCTGTGGTAGAGAATTCCACAGGTTCACAATTCTCTGAGTGAAGAAGATTCTCCTCTTCTCAGTCCTAAATGGCTTACCCCTTATCCTTAAACTGTGGCCCCTGGTTCTGGACTTCCCCAACATCGGGAACATTCTTCCTGCATCTAACCTGTCCAATCCCATCAGAATTTTATATGTTTCTATGAAATTTCCTCTCATTCTTTTAAATTCTAGTGAATATAAGCCGAGTCGATCCAATGTTTCTTCATATGTCAGTCCTGCCATCCCGGGAATCAGTCTGGTGAACCTTCGCTGCACTCCCTCAATAGCAAGAATGTCCTTCCTCAGACTAGGAGACCAAAACTGCACACAATACTCAAGGTGTAGTCTCACCAAGGCCCTGTACAACTGCAGTAAGACCTCCCTGCTCCCTTATTCAAATCCCCTCTATATTAAGGCCAGCATGCCATTTGCATTCTTTACTGCCTGTTGTACCTACATGCCTACCTTCAATGACTGATGTACCATGATATTCAGATCTCGTTGCACCACCCCTTTTACTAATCAGTCACTTTTCAGATAATAATCTGCCTTCCTATTTTTTGCCACCAAACTGGATAACCTCACACTTATCCACATAAGACTGCATCTACCATGTATTTGCCCATTCACCTAACCTGTCCAAGTTCCCCTGCAGCCTCCGAACATCTACCTCGCAGCTTGCACTGTCACCCAGCTTAGTGTCATCTGCAAACTTGGAATTATTACGTTCAATTCCTTCGTCTAAATCATTGATGTATATTGTAAATAGATGGGGTCCCAGCACTGAACCCTGCGGCACCCCAGTAGTCACTGTCTGCCATGCTGAAAAGGACCCATTTATTCCCAGTCTCTGCCTCCTGTCTGCCAATCAGTTCTCTATCCATGTCAATACATTGCCCCCAATACAGTGTGCCTTAATTTTGCACACTAATCTCTTGTGTGGAACCTTGTCAAAAACCTCTTGAAAGTCCAAATACACCACATCCACTGGTTCTCCCTTATCCACTCTACTAGTTACATCCTCAAAATACTCCAGAAGATTTGTCAAGCATGATTTCCCTTTCATAAATCCATGCTGACTTGGACCGATCCTGTCACTGCTTTCTAAATGCGCCGCTATTACATCTTTAATAATTGATTCCAGCATTTTCCCCACCACCGAAGTCAAGCTAACCGGTCTATAATTCCCTGTTTTCTCTCTTCCTCCTTTTTTAAAAGTGGGGTTACATTAGCTACCCTCTAATCAACAGGAACTGAACCAGAGTCCATGGAATGTTGGAAAATGACCACCAATGCATCTACTATTTCTAGAGCCACTTCCTTAATTACTCTGGAATCTAGACTATCAGGCCCTGGGGATTTATCGGCCTTCAGTCCCTTCAATTTCTCGAACAGCACTTCCTGAGTAATAAGGATTTCCCTCAGTTCCCCCTTCTCGCTAGACCCTCGGTCCCCTAGTATTTTCGGGATGTTATTCATGTCTCCCTTAGTGAAGACAGAACCAAAGTATTTGTTCAATTGTTCTGCCATTTCCTTGTTCCCCATTATAAATTCCCCTGATTCTGACTGCAAGGGACCGACATTAGTCTTCACTAATTTTTTTCTCTTCACATATCTATAGAAGCTTTTGCAGTCAGTTTTTATGTTCCCTGCAAGCTTACTCTCATACTCTATTTTCCCCCTCCTAATTAAACCCTTGGTCCTCCTCTGCTGAATTCTAAATTTCTCCCAGTCCTCAGGTTTGCTGCTTTTTCTGACCAATTTATATGCCTCTTCCTTGGATTTAACACTTTCCCTAATTCTCTTGTTAGCCACGGTTGAGCCACCTTCCCTTTTTTATTTTTATGCCAGACAGGGATGTACAATTGCTGAAGTTCATCCATGTAATATTTAAATGTCTGCCATTGCCTATCCACCGTCAACCCTTTAAGTATCATTCTCCAGTCTATCCTAGCCAATTCACATCTCATATCATCGAGGTTTCCTTTCTTTAAGTTCAGGACCCTAGTCTCTGAATTATCTGTGTCTTAATGAAGAATTCTACCATATTATGATCACTCTTCCCCAAGGGGCCCCGCACAACCAGATTGCTAATTAATCCTCTCTCGTTACAGAAGACCCAGTCTAGGATGGCCTGCTTTCTAGTTGGTTCCTCGACATATTGGTCGAGAAAATCATCCTTATACATCCAGGAAATCCTCCTCCACAGCATTGCTACCAGTTTGGTTAGCCCAATCAATATGCAGATTAAAGTCACCCATGATAACTGCTGTACGCTTATTGCACGCATCGTTAATTTCCTGTTTGATGCCATCCCCAACCTCCCTACTATTGTTTGGTGGTCTGTACACAACTCGCACAACATTTTCTGCCCTTTGGTGTTTTGCAGCTCTACCCATATAGATTCCACATCATCCACGCTAATGTCCTTCCTTACTATTGTGTTAATCTCCTCTTTAATCAGTAAGTCTACCCCACCTCCTTTTCCTTCCTGTCTGTCCTTCAATTTATACAGTCCGAGATACCGGTGGAGGAAGTGTATGGACTGTATTCCTTCCTAACAAAGAGCCAACTGACAATGATTAATGTAAAACTTAATGGTGTGCCGGTATCGATGGAATTGAACACGGGTGCGCGTCAATCAATAATGAGCCAGAGGACATTCGACCAGTTTTGGGATACTAAGGCTGTGAGGCCTAAGCTGAGTCCAGTCAATGCCAAGTTGCGTACGTACACTAAAGAACACATAACGGTGATTGGCAGTGCAATAATCAAGGTGCTGTATGATGGTGTGGTTCACGATTTACCATTATGGATTGTTCCAGGCAATGGTCTAACGCTGTTCGGCAGGAATTGGTTAGAAAAAATCAAATGGAACTGGATCAAAGCGTTGTCATCGTCAGAGGATACTCCATGTGCTCAAGTGTTGAGCAAGTTCCCCTCGCTGTTTGAACCAGGCATCGAAAATTTCACGGGAGCCAAGGTGCAGATCCACGTGGACTCAGATGCAAGACCCGTCCATCATAAAGCTCGGCCAGTTCCGTACGTGATTAGGGAGAAGGGTGAAATTGAACTGTACAGACCCCAGCGTGAAGGGTTCATATCATCAGTCGAATTTAATGAATGGGCCTGCCCCATTGTTCCCATGTTGAAAAGTGATCGCAGTGTCAGGATTTGTAGAGACTACAAGGTTATGATCAACCGAATTTCGAAACAGGATCAATACCCGTTACTGAAGGCTGATGACCTGTTTGCAACGCTAGCCGGGGGGAAGTCGTTCACAAAACTGGCCTACATGACATAGGAGCTGGTCGACACGTCAAAGAAACTTACGTGCATCAACACTCATAAAGGACTGTTTATCTACAACAGGTGCTCTTTTGGAATTCACTCGGCTGCAGCCATAGTTCAGAGGAACATGGAGAGTCTACTGAAGTCCGTCCCCAGAACCATCTTGTTCCAAGATGACATACTGGTCACAGGTCGTGACTCCGCAAACATCTGAACAATCTGGAAGAGGTTCTACTTCATCTGGACAAAGTGGGATTCAGACTGAAATGCTCGAAGTGCGTTTTCATGGCACCGGAAGTCAAATTCCTGCGGAGGATAATTGCTGCTGATGATATCAGGCCTACAGACTCGAAAACCAAGATCATCAAAAATGCACCCAAGCCTCAGAATGTGACGGAGCTGCCTTCGTTCCTTGGTCTACTCAACTACATCGGTAATTTCTTACCTAGATGGAGCACCTTATTAGAGCCACTGCACATGCTGCTAAGAAAAGGTGACAACTGGGTTTCGGGTGCATCTCAAGATAGAGCTTTTGGGAAGCTACTAATCTGCTTTGTTCCAACAAGCTGCTGGTACATTATGATCTGTGTAAGCGTCTAGTATTGGCCTGTGTTGCTTCGTCATATGGAGTTGGTTGTGTGCTCCAACAAGCTAATGAGTCGGGCAAATTACAACCTGTTGCATATGCTTCAAAAAGTTTGTCAAAGGTGACAAAGAGCCTATAACATGGTTGAGAAAGAAGCACTAGCCTGCATGTATGGGGTTAAGAAGATGCATCAGTACCTGTTTGATCTTCGGTTTGAACTGGAAACAGATCACAAACCACTCATTTCATTGTTTTTGGAAAACAAAGGTATCAATACCAATGCATCGTCCCACATCCAGAGGTGGGCGTTAACATTATCTGCCTATGATTATGTCATTTGCCATAGACTTGGCACTGAGCATTGTGCCAATGCATTGAGCTGTCTACCGTTGCCCACACTGGAGGTGGAAACGCCACAACCAGCGGATCTACTGTTAGTCATGGATGCTTTTGAAAGTGAAGCAACCCCTGTCACGGCCCAACAAGTTGAGCCAGGACCCGATATTATCGGTTGTGAAATGCTGTATCCTTAGTGGTGATTGGTCTGCCAGACCCAAGCAAATGTGTGAGGAGACCAAACCTTACAGCCCTCTCAAAGACAACTATTTGTTCAATCAGATTGTATACTGTGAGGTAATCGTGTTGTTATGCCCAAGAAAGGCAGAGAGAAATTTGTGCATGATCTACATATTGTCATGATGAAAGCCATTGCCAGGTCTCATGTATGGTGGCCTGGAATTGACTTTGATCTGGAATCATGTGTGCATCAGTGCAACATTTGCAAGCAGCTTAACAAAGCACCAGTGGAATTGTCGCTGAGTCTGTGGTCGTGGCCATCTAAACCATGGTCCAGGATCCACATCGATTTTGCAGGTCCCTTCCTGGGAAAGATGTTCTTTGTTGTGGTGGATGCTTATTCCAAGTGGATAGAGTGTACAATCATGTCATCCAGCACATCCATAGCTACCATTGAGAGCCTTCATGTCATGTTTGCTACGCATATTCTGCCTGACATTGTTCTAAGCAACGGATCTTGCTTCACCAGCATGGAGTTTCAAGAGTTCATGAAACACAATGATATCAAGCATGTGAGGTCAGCACCATTCAATCCCATGTCCAACGGACAAGCAGAGCGTGAGGTCCAAACCATCAAGCAGAGTATGAACGTGTAACTCAAGGTTCACTGCAAACTCGCTTGTCACGCATATTGCTTAGTTACAGGACAAGACCCCATACATTTACCGGGGTCTACCCTGCTGAGAGAGGAGTCAAGTCCAGGCTCTCTCTTGTCCACCCTGACTTGAATAACCGTATCAAATACGGCCATCAAAGTCAGCAAGTGTATCATGATCGCGCTACTGTGTCACGCGACATTTCTATCAATGATCCTGTGTATGTACTGAATTATGCTCAAGGTCCCAAATGGATCGCCGGTACTGTTACGGCCAAGGAGGGTAACAGAGTGTTTATTGTTAAGCTCAAGAATGGGCAGACATGCAGGAAACATGTCGATCAGATAAAGCTGCGGCACACGGATGAACCGGAACAGTCTGAGGAAGACACAATCAGTGACCAACCAACCTACCCTCCTCAGTCATCAGAGGACTCCGCTGTCATCAATGAATCTGGACTTTCAATCCCTGATGTGGTCATTGCCACTCCCATCAGATCGGCTACCCAGCCCCCAGTCATAACAGACTACTCGCCCAAGGCTGGAGTTAAACTAAGACGTTCAACTCGGGAGCAGAAAGCCCTGGACGACTCAATTTGTAAAAAGACAGTTGCTAATATCTTAACGGAATATTGTCATGTATGCATGCTTGGGCTTACTAGCCATCAGATGGCGCCACTGTCGGAGGTCGTTGGAATGTGCGCACGTGTGTGCGGTCCAGGTATAATAGGTCAGCCGTCTTGTAATGTGATCACTTTGGGCCCCAATAAAGTAGAGCCAGGTTTGTACCTGTTCGGAGTTTACAGTATTCAGTCTATTGAGTTATTGCACACACAACACAGGCAGTCCGCATTGTGTCGGGGGAGAGGAGGCAGGGCGTTCTTGGAAATCCTGGGAGAATGTAAAGGTGAGGAGACCTGGCATCATGGGTCTCCATTCCTATCTCACTTTATTAGCAGCTTGGGGAAAAAGGCACTTATGACTGGAAAGTTGACTCCATGAACTCCAAGTTTGAGAACATTTCTTTTGTGTGCCAACCAAAAGCAAATCAGCAGGATGCCGTGAAGAGAGAAATAATTAATGGCCTATTTATTTTGCAGAACTGCTTTACGAAACAGTTCTGCAATATTGCCTGAGGGCTCCAGTGTTGTGAAAATCACCCCATTTGTTTCATGGATGGATTCCATAGTGCCAGAATAACAGAAAAAGACGACTGCACATTTGTTTTAACATAATGATTCATGACTTTAAAGCTGGCTGTGTACCTTTGCTAATGGCTATATATTTATAGCAGAAAACCTCACTGGCTTGCACTGTTGGGTTAAGCCACTCAACCTGTCAGAAAATAAGGTGGCCTTCATCTCTGACACTGTTTATAACACTTCTGGGGCATAGCTGCCTTCAGAGATGCTGCTGAAACCCAGCTACTTAAGTGGGTCTCAAAGCCTCGGGAGGCAGCATCACTGCTTCACTTACTTTACCATATTGTCACCAATGTCAGAGATGATGTTGGCGGGAGCACAGTAAAATAAATAAGGGATTAACATAATACCCCAGTGATGGATTATCCACCAGGATTTTGTTGCTGGAAGAGCTCATGGAAAGGAAAGACAGAAAGTGGGACAGAAACACGAAGCAAAATTTAGCTTCTGGAATCAATCACATGAACCTCGCAGATCTCAGAATAAGGAAGAATAGTGAAGGGAGACTTACAAAGATAGGAAAATATAAGGACGTTGAACTGGAGCTCAGTGAGCTACTTGATTACTGAACTGGTACTGGGCAACCTTGGTGGATTTCCTGAGGACAGCCATATTGTGTATGCACAACGATCATGTGGCTTGCCAGTGGGACCTCGCTGTCAATGGGAGGGTGGGAAAAAAAAATGGGCGCCTAGCTGGAAATAACTGCTCAAGGATGCAGACCACCTTCGTTCTCGGGAACAGATGAGGGATGACCTTTTTCTGAATCGTGGGGGGGAGTCACTCCCCATTACCTTACAGGGGATCTGTACACTATGTGAGGAGGTCACAAGTAGTATTACTGCTCTATCAGACAGATATGAAAAAGTGTAATAGCCTCAAAAGATCGGCCAAAAAATTCAAGCCAGTATTATACTCTACCAAGTATGTGAGCAAATTATGAAAATCACCATAAGAGTTTCCTCTCACCATACTTAACCATGACTGTGACTGTACACTAAAGGGAAACAACACATCCACACCGTCCAGCCAGCCACACTTCACAAATAAGAATGATTGTGCCAGACACCCATTTCAGCAGCAGACATAGTAAAAGCAGTTGTAGCATAACTTACAGCACAGCACAAGGAGGTGGAGAGCCGCCTCACTTGGAAAAGGTTCCTACTCACACCGAGGAGCTGGCCACTTCACTTCAAGTACCTAGAAGGAGCACAGTATTAGGCAACAAATCATAAAAAACAGTCGGAAGCAAAGAAAAACAGAACATTTCTGGCACAATCCCACTGCAATGGTGAGCTTTGACTTCCATGCCATCATGAGGCCTGAGTAATTTTGAGACTCAGACTTTGTTTAAATGGCGCCAACAAGTCAGTTGGATGCCCTACTGCGGCTCACCCCTTTGTGGGGAGCTGCCAAATCAGCTGGCTCACAGACTGAGTGGTTGACTGGTCTGGTCTAAGGGAGCAGAGCCGATCCAGGGTTGGCCTTGAATGGGTCAGCGGCAGCCAAGTGTTTTTATTGCATGTACAGAAGGAGTAATCCTGCTCCTCCCAGCATCCACTAAAACAAAAACTAACTCTGCTGAGGCTGCGCATCATCTGGTCATCATCATCATAGGCAGTCCCTTGAAATCGTGGAAGACTTGTTTCCACTCTTAAAATAAGTCCTTAGATGGCTGAACAGTCCAATACGAGAGCCACAGTCCCTGTCATAGACAGTCATTGAGGGTAAGCGTGGGTGGAACAGGTTTGTCGCACATCTTTCCATTGCCTGCGCTTGATTTCTGCATGCTCTCGGCGATGAGACTCGAGATGCTCAGTGCCCTCCCAGAGGCTTTGAGGGTGTCCCTGTAATGTTTCCTCTGCCCACCTTTGGCTCATTTGCTGTGAAGGAGTTCCGAGTAGAGCGCTTGCTTTGGGGGTCTTGTGTCTGGCATGTGAACGATGTGGCCTGCCCAGCGGAGTTGATCATGTGTGGTCAGTGCTTCAATTCTGCGGATGTTGATCTTGTGGAGGCATCTTTGGGATAACTAGGGAGATTGTGTACAGAGCACCGGCTAGCCAGTTTTACCTGAAGATTCTAATCATGATCCTGTAACTGGCAATTTGCATATTTAAGCAGTAGCCGGCATGATTCGGCTGCTTGTCTATTTACAAGACCACCTGAAAGTTTCATCAGGTAGGCCTATAGTGCTAATGGAGGGGCTGAGACGCCCCCCCCCCCCATTCCAGGTGAATAACAGCCAACCAGCCATTGAAAATTGTCGCCATGGAGTCACTGTCAATGATCATCAGTGGGTGGATCTTGGCATTTACACTGAATCAAAGGCCTGTGGGTTTTTGGTTCTTCACTGTTAGCACCAACACAAAAGAACACTTGCAAACTTCACTTTTACAGTATCAAATTTGGTAGCATTTTATTTCAAATGTGTGCAGAGAATTTTCTTATGGTTATGCGATGTCAGATTTTTAGCAAATGATAGATGGGCTTCCCTGCAGAGTCCAATGTTGTTGGAGGTGTCCTAGCCACTGCATTGTTCACAGGTGAAGAGCATTTTTCATATATTGGCCCGGAATTTATGTTAAGAATAAAGGTAAATAAAGACTTTCAGCGCTCACCGTTATTACAGAATAAATCAAACAGCACTTTCCGGATCCGCACATGCACAGTTAAAAACGGAAATCCAGAAGTTGCCGTCCAATTTGCCCTGCTCCTCCACAAGCTGCCTGCACCGAAACCTCGCCAAGAGAATTAGCATTGAAATCCATATAAGAGCTTGAAGTCGCTGTACTTACCCACAAAATACCCACTAAATACGGCAGAAAAAGTTAGGGCACACCTTGTGATAGTACCAACAGTAGCCATGTAGGATACACGACATCATTCTCTCCCTAAGCCTTTAGTGCAAATCACCTCTGCATTGACTGTGCTCTGGGCTTAGCTCTATCTGGTTGACCCTTGGCAGGTCGTTTTGATCTTGGGTGAGTGGTTGGTGCAGTAGAGTGCTGGTGGTTGCTGTTTGTGTGTGTCCCTGACCACTCCATTCTCCCCCACCCCCACCCCGCCCCACATATAGATTATGCCGGAGGTTCATTGCATTCACATACATTCAAGTTCAGAAAAACAAGCTGGAATTACATTTGTGGTTCCGTTGTGAGACAAGTACGTTGGACTGGTGAGATACATTATCGATGCGGTGACCGGTGCGTAAGGACAAACTAGTTCCAGAACTGCTTGATGGTGTTGGCTCAAGTGGCCTGCTCTTGGGGCTGTTGCCATGGTTCCTAGCGTCGGGCAGGTTCACAGATGCCTATGATCTCCCTGTCCTTTCTTTGCGCCCTGGGTCACTGCTGCTCCCTGAGAAGCTGCCGTCTAGCAGTGCACAGGGAACTGCTGACTCGCTGGCCTGGGCATTGTTTGGTTTGGGATCCTGGCTAGTCCCGGGCCCATTTGGGGGGACAGTAGCGGGTGACCCTTCATTTCTGGGTATGGCCTTGGTGGCGGTGGGGTCTGGGGGCTGAGCCTTAGCACAGTTTGCTCTTTCAGGCTCATGGCGGTTAGTGCCATCGGGTTCCTGAGGGGTGGAGCAGATCAGGGCAGGGTATCGATGCTGGTGCCGTTGCCCTCCTGAGATCGCTTATTCTGCAGCTCGAGGTTATTGGCTGCTTGTGGCCAACTCCCTGGTGCATAACTCTGGTCCCAGGGATGCAGGCTACAGCACTGGTTAATTCGCTGGACCTGTGTGCTCCCGATGGGTGTTTGCCCGCTGCATTGGCTGTGTGTAGTTGAAATCCCTCATCGCACAACTTTTCATTGCTTATTGTGGACACTCTGTAGCTCCGATCGCGATTGCGCGACTTTTCCTCGCTCGTTGCATGTACACAATTCTGATCATCAGTTACACATTTTACACGATCGCGTGACTTTTCCTTGCTTATTGCATGTACACAACTCTGATCATCACTTACACATTTTATCTCTAACTTATAGTTGCTATTACATTGCTTGAGTGTGTGGAACTGTCCCTTTAATTGTAGTGGGTTGCAGGCCTCCTTTAAGAGAGCCTTGCTTTCTTTACCCCAATCCTCTTCTCTGTTTGGTGCCACGGTTTACTCCATCAGCACTGCACCTCGTGATCTGGCTGCGGCCATCTTTTTCTTCAGTGCCTAACCTCTTGGTTTGGGCGCCATCTTTCCTCCATCCACGATGTCGCCTGCTGTGATCCTCTTCTCCCCGGGTTCTGCTACCGAAGCTAGGAAGTCACTTTTGGATCCGATTTTCTTCCTCCGGAGTCCTGCCACTGGAGCCTGGAAGGTGCGTTCGGGTTGTCTCAGATGGATCATCTCCACGCAGTCATGCTGAGCGGTCTGTGCCTCGGATGCTGTGCTGGTCTGCTCTCTGGTGCCGGGTCCACCCTCAAGTGAGGGCTTGCTTTGCCTCTGAGCACAGAGGACTTCGATCGCTGGAAGGGTGAAGTCTTCCCACTTCCAATGGATCTTCTCCATTCACCTTCTGCCAAACAGCGTTGGTCCAATACCTGCAACAATCCACAGAGGTAACTTGTGCACTGTGCAGGTAAACATGATATATAACTCATCATGGGGCTGAGCTGCCTCTCTGTCTCACGTTTCTGTTGTGTATGGAGAAAGAGTCAGACTGAACACTGTGAGCTCAAAGTAAAGTGTGACCGCAGTCTTTTATTGCAGGTCTCCAGAGTGCCTCTCCCAACTGTGAAGCCTTCTTAAATTACTGTGCTCCCAAGGGATTATGGGATCCATTGGGACTCCGGGGAATGAGCACTCTGGTGGCTGTACAGAGTAAATACAAGTCAACATATATGACAACATTCTCCCAAAGTCAATAGTGCCACACATGGCCCGCAGGCTTTCAGTGGTGGCAGCGGATGTGCTAGCTGACATTATCTCACATTCAATCCATGTGGATTATGCGTCTGCAACCACAAGGATCATTTTGCCCAAAGACGGGCCTGCATAGTTGACGTGTACCCTAGACCATGGTTTGGAGGGCCAAGACCATAAAATTAGCGGCACCTCCCTGGGTACATTGCTTAACTGCGAGCATGTATTGCATCTGTGAATGCAGGACTCGAAGTCCGCATCGATACCGGGCCACCACACGTGGTATCTGGCTATCGCTTTCATCATTACGATGCCTGGGTGGGTACTGTGGAGGTCATTGATGAAGGTGTCTCTGCCTTTCTTGGGGACCACTCCTCGATTGCCCCACAGAAGGCAGTCTGCCTGTATAGACATTTCATCTTTGCGCTGCTGGAACGGCTTTATCTCTTCCTGCATTTCCATTAGGAGACTGGACCAGCTCCCGTGAGGCAAACAGCTTTTGATTAGAGATAATAAGGGGCCCTGGCTTGTCCAGGTTTTGATCTGCCGGGCAGTGACAGGTGATTGCTCACTGTCAAATGCTTCCATAACCATGGCTAGATCTGTGGGCAATGGCAGCCTACTGAGAGCATCGGCGCAGTTTTCTGTGTCTGGTCTGTGGCGGATGGCGTAGTTGTATGCGAACAACATGAGCGCCCATCTCTGGATTAGGGCCGATGCATTGGTAGTTATCTCTTTGCTCTCGGAAAACAGGGTCAGTTTCCAATTTGAATTTTAGCCTAAACAGGTATTGATGCATTTTCTTTACCCCATAGACACACGCTAACGCTTCCTTTTCAATCATGCTGTAGGCTCTCTCTACCTCAGACAGACCCCTGGATGCATAAGCAATCGGTTGCAGTTTACCAAAATCATTAGCTTGTTGCAATACACACCCAACGCCTTTTGACGACGCATCACATGCTCGTACCAAATGCTTACATGGATCATACAATACAAGCAATTTGTTTGAGCATAACAATTTTCTCGCTTTTGCAAAGGCATTTTCTTGGTTTTTGCCCCAAACCCATTCGCCCCCTTTTCGTAGTAAGACATGTAGAGGTTCTAGCAGTGTGCTGAGACCCAGTAAGAAGTTACCAAAATAGTCCAAGAGTCCCAGAAATGACCACAGCTCTGTGATGTTCTGTGGCCTCGGTGCGTTCTCGATTGCCTTCGTCTTCGCGTTGGTGCACCTGATGCCGTCCTCCATCCCAGGAACTCCACTTCAGGCGCCAGGAAAACGCACTTCGAGTATTTTAACCTGAGCCCCATGCGGTTGAGTCAACTAAGAACATCTCCAGGTTCTGCTCGACTGTGTTCCGACCTGTGACCAAGATGTCGTCCTGGAAGACCACGGTGTGCAGGACCGACTTCAGTAAACTTTCCATGTTTGTCTGGAATATCGCCGCCGCTGATCGGATTCCAAACAGGTATCTCTTATAAACAAAAATATCTTTGTGCATGTTGATGCAGGGGAGGGCCTTCGATGGTTCCTCCAGTTCCTGCGTCATGTAGGCTGAAGTCAGATCCAGCTTCGTGAACGTCTTTCCTCCCGCCAGCGTTGCAAAGAAGTCGTCGGCCTTTGGTAGTGGGTATTGGTCCTGCAGGGAGAAACGATTGATAGTTACTTTGTAATCCCCACAGATTCTGACAGCGCCGTCTCCCTTGAGGACTGGGACAATAGGACTGGCCCACTCGCTGAACTCGATTGGTGAAATGATGCCCTCTCGTTGCAGCCGGTCTAGCTCGATCTCTACCCTTTCTCTCATCATGTACGGTACTGCTCTCGCCTTGTGATGGATGGTTCGTGCCCCCGGAGTTAGGTGGATCTGCATTTTTGCTCCTTGGAATTTCCCGATGCCTGGTTCGAACAGCGAAGGAAATTTTTTTAAGAACTGGGCACACGAAGTGTCGTCAGTGGGCGATAGCGCTCGGACGTCGTCCCAGTTCCAGCATATCTTTCCCAGCCAGCTCCTGCCGAGCAGCATGGGACCATCGCCCGATACCACCCAGAGTGGGAGCTTGTGCACCGCTCATTCATAGGAGATTACAGCAATCAGTTCTTTAGTGTAAGTTCTTAGTCTCGTGCGAACTGGAGTTAAGACTGGCCTTGAGACCTTGTTGCACCACAACCTTTCGAAAGTCTTTTTGCCCATGATGGACTGGCTCGCGCCCGTGTCCAACTCCATTGACACTCGCCTGCACACTCGTTGGAGGTGTCCCATTGTTCCACAGCCCTTGCAAACGTATCCTTTGATTCGGCATGAATGGAAATGATGATCACCCCCGCAGCACCAACAAGGTGTTAATGGCCTTGCATTCATCACCCTTGATGGTGGACTCTGAGTCATCTGCGGACGTGCAGCTGCAGGTATGTGTGACTTGCTCTGTACGTTACGATGCGAAAACAACATCACTTTGTTCACAGTACTTGTAGCAGCACTTGTGTGCTGAGAGATTTGCTTAGTATTGTCACTGGTGGCAATGAACGCCTGGTCTATTGCTATGGCCTTACTCAAGGTTGGGGTGTCTACAGTCAAAAGTTTGCGCAGTATGGTTTCGTGGCCAATGCCAAGTACTTAAAAGTCTCTGAGCATGCGCTCCAAATGTCCTTCAAATTCGCAATGTCCTGCAAGGCGTCTCATCTTGGCGACATAACTTGCCACTTCCTGGCCTTCAGATCTTTTGTAGGTGTAGAACTGGTACCTCGCCATCAGAACGCTTTCCTTCGGGATCAAATGCTCTCGGACCAGTGTACACAAATCATCGTATGATTTCTCTATGCTTTTCGCTGGAGTGAGCAGATGCTTTATGAGGCCATATGTTGGTGCCCCACAGATGGTGAGGAGGATCGCTCTATGTTTGGCAGCGCTTTCTTCCCCATCTAGCTCGTTGGCCACGAAGTATTAGTCGAGTTGTTCCACAAAAGTTTCCCAAACATCTCCCTCCGAAAATTTCTCCAGGATGCCCACTGTTCTCTGCATCTTTGGGTTCGCTATCTATATCTCGTCACCAGAGAAAGAGTCAGACTGAACACTGTGAGCTCAAAGTAAAGTGTGACCTTAGTCGTTTATTGCAGGTCTGCAGAGTGCCTCTCCAACCTGTGAAGCCTTCTTAAATACCTGTGCTCCCGAGGGATTATGGGATTCATGGCCATCTGCAGACTCTTCATCGACACAGTGAGTCATATTTCTCTTGCACATTCACTGGAGGTGGTCCTTTGTACTGCAGTCTGTACATACATATTCTTTAAAATGGCACTGGTGAGCCCTGTGTGTCCCTCCACAACGCCAGCATGGAGCTACTCGATTAGCCCCCCTCGACGGACTCTGTTAAGGGACTCTGAAGCCGGTTCTCTCTCCCTGGGAGGGTTCGTGTTCTACAGTCCAGCCTCTAAAAGGCGCCACTCGGTGCAAGGTACCTGCCGGGTTTGAGTCCTGAGAGTGAATCATCTGCCTAGAACTGCAGGTTGAGGTCGTGAATGTCTGGCTCACAGAGATGGCCTTCTGCAGTGTAACTGTAGTATCCACCGACAATAGCTTATGAAGAAGGCCCTCATGGCCGATTCCAATGACATAAACGTCTTGCAGCGCTTTGTTGAGATGGTTGCCGAACTCACATGGTGCTGCTTGCCTCCTGAGGTCTGCGACGTATTTCGCGATTTTCTGGCCTTTGAGCCGTCGGTGAGTGTAGAACCGTTGTCTAGCTGTGAGGATGCTCTCCTTGGGCTTGAAGTGCTCATGGATCAGGGTTATGTGCTTCTCGTACGTCTTGGTCATTGTCTTCGGTGGTGCCAGCAAGTCCCTGACAAGGCCATAGGCGGTGGGCCCACAACTGGTTAGCAGGATAGCTCTGCGCTTATCAGCCAGTGTGGCTGGGTCGTCTCCTGCCAGGTCATTTGCTGTGAAGAAATGGTTGAGCCTCTCCACAAAGACGTCCCAATCATCACCATCGGCGAACTGCTGCAACGTACCAAGAGTAGCCATTTTCGCATGAAAGTCCGTAATCTCGTCGCCAATTGTTGTGTCCTTGGATGCTCTAATAATGACTCCATGAGGCAATGTGTTCTACATGAACTGTCGTGACCTTAGTCCTTTATTTGTTAACTCCAGAGTGAGGATCACACCTGGTGGCCTGCCTTTTATACTAGTCCAGGCACACCTGTACAGGTAACCTACAAGTCTCCCACTGCTATGCCCTCCAGTGGCACACCTTGTGACAGTACCAACAGTAGCCATGTAGGATACATGACAGTCTTCACGTCAGATTTGCTCAGACAGCACAACTCTGTCACTGTTCCCGAGTGAAGCACAGCATGCAAAACACAGTTTTTCCTGGACATTCCCAGGTTGGCATGCCTGGATCTGTAGATATGGCTGCATGGGTGAAGATGGTTAACGGCAGTCTGGGTGTGTCGCAAGCAAACGTGCCTCACATTCCTCCTTGAAGGGAAATTAATTTTAAACATCCCTGACAGCTCTTAATGATGGCTATACTGCTTTGGAATGCAAGTTGAGGGCAGAGAGTGCGTTGGAGGATTTGTAACATACTTTACTCAGGTAAAAGAAGTATTGTGGCCAGGGACAGGTGTGGAGTTGCTATGCAACAGTGGAACTGACCAGCACTGTCTTGAAATAAGACCTTCATTAAACTGCAACAAGTTACATGCATGATTATGTAACCCCATTAAACTTTGAACCATTCATGAACAATAAGGAGAAAAGCCAAGCTTGAATGAGCCAATGATCAAGATATACATGTGAACATCACATGAGGAATTGGAGCACAAAGAAGTATAAGAATTGATACAAGGCCTAGGCCTAGAAATTCGGCTCATTTGCACCGCCCATTAACGGGGCACAAACGCCTTTTTGTCCGGGTACAGTGCCGCTAATGACTCTCGCTAAATTCTATGGGAGTTTAGTGGCAGCAGTAACCCGTAGCACCCCCTCCACTGCGCCGGCGATGATGACATCATCATTGTGTGCAGTGGTCTGTTATCACCCCAGACCCTAAATTGGGTATTGCCCCCTGAAGCTGTGCCGGGCGATGCCAGCTGCAGCTTCAGGGGGTGTGAACCGGGTGGTAGGCCGCTCACGGGCCGCTACTTAAATTGGAGGTGTCGGCCATGGGAAAAAAAAATCTGCCGACTTTCTTCTGTGCCCCGTTGGCGCTTCAAACGCAGGGTCCATACCGCAATCGGTCAGCCTGGCACTCTGCTTGAGTGCCGGGCTGTAAGCCCAGCAGCCCCCGCTCCACAGTGGTCCATGGAGACCCGTTTTATCCCTGCAGAGCTTGCAGCTTGTGCCTTTCCTTTAATGAAGGGAAGAGTCCTTCCTACGTGGCAGTGCTACGTGGCCCAGTTCGTAGAGCTGCGCCCCGCTTCCGACCCATCAGCCCCACCACCGCCCCAGAAAGGAAGTGGAGTGTGTTATTTTGCATGCCACTTCCTTTCGGGGGCAGTACCCCGAATTTAGCGAGCGGGGCGGGATTTCCGCACCTGCAGCAAAATGTTACCGCCCCCAAATGTGGTGCAACGGAATTTCACTCCCCCTAGTTTTTTTACTGCAGTCAACGAGGACAACTGTGTCCTGGTCAAATTAAGAGAAAACTTCTAAAGAATTCAGCAGACTTCGGGTGATCAGTGATTTAGCCAACCGGTCACTTGAAGACTCCAGGCAGGTCTAGTTGTGTTTCTTATTTAATTCATGTGTTCGTGATTAAATAAAAGATCTCTATGAAAGAGATCTTGTATGCGTGTGTTGCTGTTAAATTGGAATCAGGTCTACGAACCCTACTCTAACACGTAATGTGGGAGGTATGAAAGTCGTAAATAATTCCTACATTCTTTCATCCCTTTGTTCCTCTTCCAAATAACACAACCAGAGATGAATATGTATATCCAAATTAGTACCTGTAGCAATAAAAACTCTCGCTGCCAATAATCTGGGACATAAACCTACAAAAATAAATAAGTTGACAAACAAAAAACACTAAATTCAGCTTTCATGGATCTAAAGTTAAAATTCACTTCTCCAAATGAAATTACAGCTGACATAAAACACTGATTTCTCTTCCCAGCCTATGCTCGACCCTCAGAGACCATGTTATTTGAGCAAACTAAACACACAGCAAATTCCTAGTGAGAAAACTGAAGAATCACTCCTAAGCTAATTTGCACTTTCTTAGCAAGCAATATAAAAAGAAAGAAAGACTTGCATTTATATAGCGCCTTTCACGACCACCAGACGGTTCAAAGCGCTTTACAGCCAATGAAGTACTTTTGAAGTGTAGTCACTGTTGTAAATGTATTAAAATGAATAAAAGCAAAATAACGTGGATTATTGATGCAACACAGATGTTCATAGACAGCCATAGTTTTGATCTGGTTTTTTTCGACAAGCCCAGGAGACTATATATGTCAGGGTAAGAAAGCTTTTGAGGTGATACATAGGCATTACAATTGTATGGAATAGGCTAGATGGACTAAGTTTTTTTCCTGCCTGACACTTTCGTATGTTTGTATGCTGAAAACCTGAAATAAAAGATTAAAAAGAAGCTCTCAGCCATTTTGGGCAAAATTACTTTATTTAGGCCTATCAAGGCTACCTGGTTGATCACACTTTACACACAACTGAGTAGAAATCCAGAGAGACTGAGTTCCACCTGATTTTGCAGTCAATGATTACCAAATCTATTCTGGTGCCATCAGTTATAGTGACAGAGTAATTTACCCTGTAATATTTATCACAAAATAGGCAAATAAAGTAGTAAATGATGCTTTGATGTAAAAAGAATTTTGTTTTATACTGTCAGAGAAAGGACAAATGTAAGTCGAAGTGTTCCTTTGCTCAGCTCTCAGGTCTGAAGGGGAAATACTAATAGGAGTTACCGTGTTTCTAAACAAAGGAGTGGGAGCAGGATATTCAGAAGGGAGGGTTGAACCTGGACAATCTCTGCCCTCTTGACCAGAAATGTCAGGCCAGGGAACACAGGAAAAAATAGAAAACAAGGAAAGTTACCCAAATAGTCAATTAAAAATAACATTTTGTTCAAAGAATGCATTTTACATGAAAATACAAGAAACAGTGCAATTTTTGATAGAAAATAAAGTAAATCCAAAATTGTGCTGAATATACATATATAATAATTATGGTGAGGGAATAATTTATGTAATACAGGGTAGAACCCAGAAGAATGAGGTTTTAAACTGATCCTACATATGAAGAAGTGCTGTGGCCACAGTCCAAGACATTTACCCAGCTCATAGAAGCCATTTTGTGCAAAGAACCCTCGGGCACTGCTATAAATCTTGCTGTTCTGCTTAATGAGTTTCAGGCATTGCTATCTCCATCTTGCAGTCACGAATAATTGCTGACATTTTCAGGTAGTGATATGTATTTATATAATGATTAAGCATGAGATTTGGTGAAAATTTTTTGTGATTAAGTGAATTTAATAGTCAATGTTGTAATTGAAAATGAGTTGAAGGGAAAAATGTGTCACCAGGGATGATGGGAAATGTATTGAAAAAAGTTATGTTAATTTATACATAGTTGAATAGCAGCTCCAGCAAAATTAAAAGAAAGGCAACGTTAATGCTGAAAGATCATTAAACAGTAATTATAATAATTTTTTGTCACATTCTGAAGAAGTGTGAAAGCTGCAGAGTAATTTTTACTATAGTCTGGAAGGGAAAACACAAACAGAAAATTTACTAAATTTACTTACAACGAAGGGAGAAATTGTCAAAGTTTAGAATGATACAACAAAGAAGAGTGAAGAGTGACGTCATCAAGGTCCAGGTCGGTGATCGGAGTGTGGGCAGATATAGCAGGAGCAGCGAGGTCGGGGGCGAAGGAGCGGCGAGAGACTGTAGATGGACATGATCGGGGCCCAGGGGAGGTGCGAGTTCGGGGCCAGGGGCCCAGGGGCAGCACGGGCCAGCCCACACTGCGATATGTGTGCGCACTGGGTCCGTGCAGCAGAGCTGGTCTCCAGTCGTCTTGGTTAATCCTTGCGACTGGACCAAGACCTAGCTCTGTCAAGCTCGTGTGGTGGCTGGTGTGCAACGTTAAAAAAAATCCACGCACAGGCATCTTCCATCTTTCAAGATGCAGTTCGCGTCCTTCATTGAAACACCTGTGAACTCATCCTCTTTTTGGTGTGGAAGCAAGTCACCCTCGTTTCGAGGGACCGCCTATGATGATGATGACAACACAGAACGGGGCCTTTCGGCCCATTGTGATTCTGCCGACTCGTGCAGCTATCCAACTCCCCTGCCCTTTATAAATAGCCCAGAAAATGTTTCCCCTTCAAGTATTTATCCAATTCCCTTTTGAAAGATATTATTGAATCTGCTTGCACTCCACTTTCAGGCGGTGCACTCCAGACCATAATAACTTGCAGTATTAAAAAAAACTCCTCATCTTGCCTCTGGTTCTTTTACCAATTGCATTAAATCTGGTTACTGATGCTTCTGCCACTGGAAACAACTTCTTATTAAATCTCCCTTTAACCTGCTCTGCTCAAAGGAGAACAATCCCAGCTTCTCTACTCTCTCCACATAACTGAAGTTCCAATCCCTGATACCATTCCAGTAAATCTCCTCTTCATCCTCTCCAAGGCCTTCATAAAGTATGGCACCCAGAATTGGACAGAATACTCCAGCTGAGGCCTAACTAGTGATTTATAACTGTTTAGAAAGAAAGACTTGCATTTATATGGTACCTTTAATGACCATCAGATGACCCAAAGCAATTTACAGCCAATGAAGTATTTTTTCAAGGGTAGTCACTATTGTAATGTAGGGAACGCAGCAAGCTCCCACAAACAGCAATGTGATACTGACCAGATAATCTGTTTTTGTTATGTTGATTGAGGGATAATTATTGGCCAGGACACCGGGGATAACTCCCCTGCTCTTCTTCAGAATAGTGCCATGGGATCTTTTACGCCCACCTGAGAGAGCAGAAGGGACATTGGTTTAACATCATATCTGAAAGGCAGCACCTCTGGCAGTACATCACTCCCTCAGTACTGCACTGGGGTGTCAGCCTAGATTATTTTGTGCTCAAGCCTCTGGAGTGGGACTTAGAAACATAGAAACATAGAAACATAGAAATTTACAGTGCAGACGGAGGCCATTTCGGCCCATCATGTCTGCGCCGGCCGACAAAGAGCCACATGGCCCTTGGTCAGCAGCCCTAAAGGTTACATATAAACCTATGAACAATGACGAAATGGCAAAGAGCACCCAGTCCAACCAGTCAGCCTCACACAACTGCAACACCCCTTATACTGAAACCTTCTACACTCCACCCCAACCGGAGCCATGTGATTTCCTGGGAGAGGCAAAAACCAGATAAAAATCCAAGCCAATTTAAGGAGAAAGAAATCTGGGAAAATTCCTCTCCGACTCATCTAGGCGATCGAAACTAGTCCAGGAGATCACCCTGGCCGTATTCTATTCCCTGCAGTACTTACCATTATATCTGCGCCGTCCAACAAAAGGTCATCCAGCCTAATCCCAATTACCAGCTTTAAGTCCGTAACCCTGCAGGTTACTGCACTTTAAGTGCCCATCCAACCAGCTCTTAAAAGTGCTGAGGGTTTCTGCATCCACCACTCTTCCAGGCAGCGAGTTCCATATCCCCACAACCCTCTGCGTAAAGAAGCCCCCCCTCAAATCCCCTTTAAATCTTTCACCAACCACCTTAAAATTATGCCCCCTCATAATGGACCCCTCCACCAATGGAAATAGACACTTACTATCCACTATGTCCAGGCCCCTCAATATTTTGTACACCTCAGTGAGGTCTCCGCTCAATCTCTTCTGTTCCAATGAGAACAAACCCAGCCTATGCAATCTGTCCTCATAACTAAGATTCTCCATTCCAGGCAGCATCCTAGTAAATCTCCTCTGCACCCTCTCTAGTGCAATCACGTCCTTCCTATAATATGGCGACCAGAACTGCATGCAGTACTCCAGCTGTGGCCTAACCAAAGTATTATACAAATTAAGCATAATCTCCCTACTCTTATATTCTATGCCTCAGCCAATAAAAGCATTCTGTATGCATTCGTAACCACCTTATCCACCTAGTCTGATACTTTCAGAGATCTGTGGACAAGCACTTTGTTCATCTACACTATTAAGTGGCCTACCACTTTCCTTATTAGTCCTCCCAAAGTGCATCACCTCAAACTTCTCTGAATTAAATTCCATTTGCCACTGCTCTGCCCACCTGACCAGTAGATTGATATTCTCTTGCAGCCCATGACTTTCCTCTTCATTATCAACCACACAGCCAATTTTAGTGTCGTCTGCAAACTTCTTAATCATACTCCTATATTCAAATCCAAATCGGTTGTATATACCACAAAAAGCAAGGGACCCAGTACTGAGCCCTGCGGAACCCCACTGGAAACATCCTTCCAGTCACAAAAGCATCCATCAATCATTACCCTTTGCTTCCTACCTCCAAGCCAATTTTGGATCCAACTTGCCACTTTGCCCTGTATCCCATGGGCTTTAATTTTCATGACCAGTTTACCATGTGGGACCTTATCAAAAGCCTTGCTAAAGTCCATATATACTACATCGTACGCACTACCCTCATCAAACCTCTTGATTACCTCCTCAAAAAATTCAATCAGGTTCGTCAAACATGTTTTTCCCTTAACAAATCCGTGCTGTCTGTCCCTAATTAACCCCTGCCTTTCCAAATGCAGATTTATCTGTCTTTCAGGATTTTTCCAAAAATGTTCCCACAACTGAGGTTAGGCTGACAGGCCTGTAATTACTTGGCCTGTCCTTTTCTCCCTTATTGAACCACAAACATCTGACTCAGAGGCACGGTTGCTACCAACTAAGCCACAGTTGACACTGTTTATCATAACTTCCTTGCTTTTGAACTCTATGCCTCTGTCTATGAGGCCCAGGATCCCATAGGCTTTAGAAACATAGAAACATAGAAACATAGAAAATAGGTGCAGGAGTAGGCTATTCGGCCCTTCAAGCCTGCACCGCCATTCAATGAGTTCATGGCTGAACATGCAACTTCAGTACCCCATTCCTGCTTTCTCGCCATACCCCTTGATACCCCTAGTAGTAAGGACTACATCTAACTCCTTTTTGAATATATTTAGTGAATTGGCCTCAACAACTTTCTGTGGTAGAGAATTCCACAGGTTCACCACTCTCTGGGTGAAGAAGTTTCTCCTCATCTCGGTCCTAAATGGCTTACCCTTTATCCTTAGACTGTGACCCCTGGTTCTGGACTTCCGCAACATTGGGAACATTCTTCCTGCATCTAACCTGTCTAAACCCGTCAGAATTTTAAACGTTTCTATGAGATCCCCTCTCATTCTTCTGAACTCCAGTGAATACAAGCCCAGTTGATCCAATCTTTCTTGATATGTCAGTCCCGCCATCCCGGGAATCAGTCTGGTGAACCTTCGCTGCACTCCCTCAATAGCAAGAATGTCCTTCCTCAAGTTAGGAGACCAAAACTGTACACAATACTCCAGGTGTGGCCTCACCAAGGCCCTGTACAACTGTAGCAACACCTCCCTGCCACCTCCCAGCCTTCTCAACCATTGGTGGCCGTGCCTTCTGTTACCTGGGCCCCAAACTCTGGAACTCCCTGCCTAAACCTCTCCGCCTCTCTACCTCTCCTCCTTCAAGACGCTCCTTAAAACATACCTCTTTCATTAAGCTTTTAGTCACCTGCCCTAATTTCTCCTTATGGGGCTCGTATCAATTTTTTAAGCTCATAATACTCCTATGAAGCGCCTTGGGATGTTTCACTGTGTTAAAGGCGCTATAAAAATACAAGTTGTTGTTGATTCACTTTTCACTTCTCACAGCACCGTAGATAATCAATGCATTATAACAAATGTTTTTTGAACTAGTGTAAAAGATCGCAGAAATTCTCTTTGTGCCGGATATAATTTCCACTTGAAATTCCTTGATCTTTTATGCTAGTTTGGACGAGTTTGGGTGAATTGCGCTGGAAAAGCCAGCTTAACCTAGCAGAAAGTCCATGCCATAATTTGAATGGCATTTCAGTGCAGTACTGAGGGAGTTCTGCAGTGTTTGAAGTGCTGTCTTTCATAGAAGCCCCATTTATCTGTTCATGTGGATGTAAAAGATCCGATGATACAATTCAAAAAGTACTCTTGGAAGCCAAGCTATCCTTTATTCCCCAACCAGCACCATCCAATGTGCACAATTCGGCCGGCGGGACACGATGGGCCGAAATGGCCTCCTTCCGCAGTGTAAATTTCTATGATTCTATGATTCTATGAAAACAAATCTTCTCATTATTCAGCTAATTTTTTGGTTGTGGTACATTGCTGTGCAGAATTAGGTCGCTGTGTTTGTCCACGTAACAAAAGTGACTAAATTTCAAAAGTAAATCGTGCAGGGCTTTGGGACATCCTAATGGTGTGAATAGCACTAAACAAATGCAAGTTCTTTTTTTGTTCTCGGCTAGTAGTTAAAGAATGATTTCTTGTGTAGTGTACTAGAAGGCTTCTTGTTTGGGGAACTGGAAGGCTGCCTTTTCAGTTGTTGGCTCTCTTAAAGGGAAATCTTGCTTTTCTCCTCCCAATCCAGTCTTAATGATTTTGTCAAATAACTTGGCTCCACTACTCCATTTTGTTTAATCATTATGACTAAAATCCACTTTATTGCTGCCATGTCCATTGGATCCTCCATATCTTGTGGATATTTCCAATCTCAAACTTCCAGCCTTTCTTTCCATCACAACTTATCTTATTTTTGCTCTTTTTTTAATACTGTCATTGGTCCTTTAAAAACTTCAACTTGTTCCTCTTAAGTTTCTAATACGCCACCCTACACATTCCTCCTGCTGCATGGTTACTGCATTGAAATCGAGATTCATCACAGTCTCCTGGTCTAAATCATTATTTCTCCCTCTGTTGTTCAGTTTTTCCTTCCTCCTAAAGCCTACAGGGTTTGAAACCCAAGTGTGCCATTACCATTCTGCTATCCTCTTTTCAACCTTGGTGGTTGCCTGCAACATGCATCCTGACCCTTTACATAGGTTGCTCTATAAAATAATAGCTCTAATTTCAGTGACCTAAAAGGCTACAAAAAAATTGGCAATGTATAACTCCATTGTTACTGGATACAAGCTGAAACCAAAGAAAATAAAGGATAGTTTTCCAAATTACTGCACCATCCATTTACCCACTTCAACTCTTTGTTCATAAAATGATTTTGCACCCCTGTATCGAGCATTAAAATTCTATTTCAATTCAGCATATTACATGGGATTACACAGGGTATACGGCACAGAAACAGGCCATTCGGTCCAACCAGTGCATGCCGGCATTTATATTCCACTCGAGCCTCCTCCCATCTTTCCTCATCTAACTCTTATCAGCATAACCTTCTATTGCCTTCTCCCTTATATGCATGTCTAGCCTCCCCTTAAATACATCTGCACTATTCGCTTCAACCACTCTCTGTGGTAGCGAGTTCCACATTCTCACCACTCTTTGGGTAAGGAATTTTCTTCTGAATTCCCCATTGGATTTTTTTGGTGACCATCTTATATTGATGGCCTCTAGTTATGCTCTTCCCCACAAGTGGAAACATTCTCTCTGTATCCACTCTATCAAAACCTTTCATAATTTTAAAGACCTCTATTAGGTCAGCACTCAGCTTTCTTTTTTCAAGAGAAAAGAGATCCAGCCTGTTCATCCTTTCTTGATATGTATACCCTCACATTTCTGGTATCATCCCTGTAAACCTGTATCATCCTTATACATCTATATAAGACTGGTCCATGTAATGCAATGGTGGGGGGGATTGCAGCACAATTCATAATTTAAGCCACTGAATAACACTACCACATACGCTGAATATAATTGCGACTGAGATTCAATTTACACATTCCTCTGCCAATAGAAACTTTGAAACAAGGCAAAATCTTATGCACTGAGCTATCAGCTGGCTTGATGTTCTGCTGTGTGTGGCAGCTACTGGTGTGCAATCATTAACAACATAATGCCACCCACGCACAAATATTAAATAAGCAGAGCAGGTGCAAGGTGGCAGTGTGCTTTTTTTTCTTATCTCGAGGAGGGATTTTGACAGAGTAGATAAGGAGTTACTGTTTCCATTGGTTGTGGGTTCAAGTCCCACTCTGTGGACTTGAGCGTATAATCTTGGCTGACACTCCAGTACAGTGCTATGGAAACTGTCGAAGGTATCATCTTCCTGATGAGACGTTAAACTGAGGAGCCGTCTGCTCTCTCAAGTGGATGTAAAAGATTCCATTATTCAAAGAAGAACAGGAGAGTTATCCCCAGTGTCCTGGCCAATATTTTCCCCTCAATCAACATAACAAAAACAGATTCTCTGGTCATTATCACATTGCCTTTTGTGGGAGCTTGTTGTTCACAAATTAGCTGCCACTTTTCCTACATTACAACAGTGACTACACCCCAAAAGATACTTCATCGGCTGTAAAGCATTTTGGGACATCCTGAAGTCGTGAAAGGCACTATATAAATGCAAGTTTTTTCTTTCTTTCTGGCAGAAGGATCAGTAACCAGATGATACAGATTTAAGATTTAAGGCAAAAGAACGGGCGGTGGGGGATGAGGAGAATTTTTTTGTTATGATCTGGAATGCACTGCTTCAAAGGGTGGTGGAAGCAGAGGTAATAGTAACTTTCAAAAAAAATTGGATATATATTTGGAAAGGAACTTTTGTAGGGCCATGGGGAAAGAGCAGGGGTGTGGGACTAATTGAATAGCTCTTTCAAAGAGCCAGCAAAGGCACGATGAGCCAAATGACCTCAAATTGGCTGCCGCTTTTCCTACATTACAACAGTGATTACACTTTAAAAGTACTTCATTGGCTGTAACGAGCTTTGAGATGTCCGTTGGTCATGAAGGGCGCTATCGAAATCCAAGTCATTCTTTAGCTTTTCATTCTGAGCTGTATGATTCTATTTCTAACTTCTAAAAATAAAGGTCTACACAAAAACATTTTGTCGTTTAAAAAAAATCCCATTACTGCCCTCAACATCAACCAAGCTGTACTTTCTAATCACTTTGACCCTCTCTACACCCTGATGTGACTTGCTAAACTCACAGGGGCTGTCAACTGGTTTATATTTTTTCTTGATTGGATACACTTATTAAAACATAATAGTCAAGGGAAGAGTATGTATGAGTACTCACCTTGAATTTCTCTGCAGTTTTATTGACAAAGTTACCTTGCTTAATCAAAATAAGACAGATGGTGAAAATAAAAATGTGTCCATTTGTTTGTAACAGGTGTTCTGCTTTTTTTCAAAGGTATGCTATCGTGCTCCAAAATTACCTTTGAAGACAAAGACTTCAAAAGGTCAAACTGAGGGGAGCTCATTGACATTGACATAATTTTCTTTATAATTTCTCTTAATACGGGCTATATCTTTAAAAAAAAATACTGCAAAATCCTTTCAGTAACTATTACCACACTCAGTTCCTTTGATTGGCAGTTGACAAAATAGCCTCAATTGGTTAGGTCATACCTTTAGGAGGGAAGATTCCATTCTATCATGTCAAGCAATGCAATGATATTTCATTGGAAAAGAGAAACATGGACAGTGAAGAAAAGCACAGAAATTATTTTTAAAAGAAATACCCCATGGAACTATCATTGTCTAGTAAGAGGCAAAGTAGGCAGTCAAAAACAGGGTACAGTGGAATAGCTGGTCCTGAGTCCAGACCTCCCCCAAGCGTACGAGAGACTGGGCCTTACATTAAATCTGTAAGACAATGGTTCTCTACCAACCTGCCCCTGCAGCACAGTATTGCCCCCTGATTATCAAGATGCATGACAAGACCTTGGACAGCGTGGACCACTTTTCATATTTTGGGAGCCTTCTGTCAGCAAGGGCAGACATCGATACCGAAATCCAACACCGCCTTCAGTGTGCCAGTGCAGCCTTCAGTTGACTGAGGAAAAGTCTTTGAAGATCAAGATCTCAAACCCGGCACCAAGCTCATGGTATATAGAGCAGCAGTGACGCCCGCCTCCTTTATGCTTCAGAGACATGGACAATGTACAGTAGGCACCTCAAAGCACTGGAGAAGTACCACCAATGCTGTCTCTGCAAAACCCTGTAAATCCATTGGCAGGATATGCATTCCAATATTAGTGTTCTCTCTTAGGCCAGCATCGAGGCATTGATCATGCTTCATCAGCTCTGATGGACGAATCACATTGTCCGCATGCCTGATGCAAGACTCCTGAAACAAGTACTCTACTCCAAGCTCCGCCACGGCAAGTGAGTTCCCGGAGGCCAGAGAAAACACTTCAAGGATGCCCTCAAAGCTTCTTTGAAAAAATGCAACATCCTAGCCGACTCTTGGGAATCTCGAGCCAAGACCGCTCAATGTGGAGGAGAAGCAATTCAGAAGGCGGCGAACGCTTCAAGCCACTTCGTCAGGAGCACGCGGAAGCCAAGTATAAACAGCGGAAGGAGCATACGACAAATCAAGCACCCCACCAACCCGATCCTTCAACCATCACCTGCCCCACCTGTGGCAGAGTCTGTAGATCCTGCATTAGGACTCATTAGTCACCTTAGAACTCATATGAGTGGGAAGCAAGTCATCCTCGACTCTGGGGGATTGCCTAAGAAGAAGAAAGTGCAATTGACTGGTTTTGGATCTATATGATAAATTCACCGATTGTGTGCTCTCAGTGCAGTGCTATGATCAAAATATAGGGCTGAAAAATTGTCGGTGCTGTTTCTCCGACTCACACTCTTTTCGGTGCGAATTTTAACTGTGGTTGATGGTGTAAAATGGGCGATATTGAATTGCCTGCTCATTACACACCCTGTCCGATTTTGGCTTTCATTGATGGGCAGCTAATTTGAAATTGCCCAACGTTAACATTATCCCCTTCAGATGAGGCTCCTCACTGGGAGTGTGAGATCAATGAATTTATCATTTAATGATGAGGCAGCTATGCAGAGACTATATGACTATATAGTCCCTTTACAATAAAAACATTCAAGCTTTTTTCTAGCTCCCCACTGCCATGAAAATATTCAATCTCCTCCCTGTCAAACAAATGAAAGTCATATTTTTTTTTTAAAGTCTACATTTTAGAAAGTACTGTATTGACCAATTTTCTGCTGTCAGTTCTCAATCAATACTACACATAATCCAACAACAACAACAACTTGTATATATATAACACCTTTAACCTACTAAAACATCCCTCAATGCTTCATGGGAGCATTATAAAACAAAAATGACACTGAGTCACATAAGGAGATATTAAGGTAGATAGTTTTAAGGAGCGTCTTAAAGGAGGAAAGAGAGGTAGAGAGGCAGAGAGGTTTAGGAATGGAATTCTAGAGCTTACGGCTTTGGCAGATGAAGGCATGGCCACCAATGGTGGAGTGATTATAATCAGGAATGCTCAAGAGGTCAGAATAAGAGGAGTGCAGTTATCTCAAAGGGTTATGGGGCTCGAGGTGATTACAAAGACAGGGAGCAGTGAGGCCAAGGAAGGATTTAAAACAAAAGATGAGAATTTTAAAATGGAGCCAATGTAAGTCAGCATGCTCAGGGACTTGCTGAAAGTATAGACACAGGCAGCAGATTTTTCGATGGCCTCATGTTTATGGAACATAGAACATGGGAGGCTGGCCAGGAGTGCGTTGGAATGGTCAAGTCTAGAGGTAATAGGGGTGGGGGTCGGGGAGTGGGGCGTGGGGGGGGGTGGTGGCTGGGCGGTGGGGAGCACAGTTAATAACCTTTCCATTTCTAGAGCTATTCAATGAGATATGTATAAGTGTAGCCCATCCAGCGATTTTATCCTTCCATGGTTTTGCCACATTGTACCTTTGAAACCTCTTCCATCCCTTTATCCAACCTTGCAACTTGCTCTTCTGGCCCTGCTTCATTGTGCAAACCTAGTGCCTCATCCTCCATTTTACAATTGGTGGCAGAGCCTTCAGCCATTGTGCTCCTGGCCTTTGTAATAGACTCTTTCTAAATCCCTCCGATTTGCTACGTCTCTCCCATCCTACAACAAACAATTCTCACCCATCTTTCAATCATCTTTAATGTCTGTTTGGTGTCTAGTTCACCTTTGCGCAACGCTGTCAGATATTTCAGAATACTAAAGACAGTACAGGTAGCACTTCTCGAATCGGACTGTCCAAGAACCATAATTGTCCGAAAACCAGACATTTTTGAGGTGGCGAGGGACGAAGAAACCGATAAAAACTGGTAAAAAAATGCAGCGCAGGTGGCGAGAATCATCGGGAATCGACAGGCGGCAGGAGTCAATTGGCGGTGAGGATCGGTGGATCAGTGGGTGGCGAGGAGCGGTAGATCGACGGGAGGCGAGGAGCGGTAGATCGACGGGCGGTGAGGAGCAGTGGATCGACGGGCGGTGAGGAGTGGAGGATCGACGGGAGGTGAGGAGCGGAGGATCGACGGGAGGTGAGGAGCGGAGGATCGACGGGAGGTGAGGAGCAGTGGATCGACGGGCGGTGAGGATCGGTGGATCAGTGGGTGGCGAGGAGCGGTAGATCGACGGGAGGTGAGGAGCGGAGGATCGACGGGTGGCGAGGAGCGGTAGATCGACGGGAGGTGAGGAGCAGTGGATCGACGGGCGGTGAGGAGTGGAGGATCGACGGGAGGTGAGGAGTGGAGGATCGACGGGAGGTGAGGAGTGGAGGATCGACGGGAGGTGAGGAGTGGAGGATCGACGGGAGGTGAGGAGTGGAGGATCGACGGGAGGTGAGGAGTGGAGGATCGACGGGAGGTGAGGAGCGGAGGATCGACGGGAGGTGAGGAGTGGAGGATCGACGGGAGGTGAGGAGCAGTGGATCGACGGGCGGTGAGGAGTGGAGGATCGACGGGAGGTGAGGAGCGGAGGATCGACGGGAGGTGAGGAGTGGAGGATCGACGGGAGGTGAGGAGCGGAGGATCGACGGGCGGTGAGGAGTGGAGGATCGACGGGAGGCGAGGAGCGGAGGATCGACGGGAGGTGAGGAGTGGAGGATCGACGGGCTGTGAGGAGCGGAGGACCGACGGGCGGTGAGGAGTGGAGGATCGACGGGAGGTGAAGAGCGGAGGATCGGCGTGAGGTGAGGAGTGGAGGATCGAAGGGTGGTGAGGATCGGTGGATCGACGGGTGGTGAGGAGCGGAGGATCGACGGGTGGTGAGGAGTGGAGGATCGACGGGAGGTGAGGAGTGGAGGATCGACGGGTGGTGAGGAGTGGAGGATCGACGGGAGGTGAGGAGTGGAGGTTCGGCGGGCGGTGAGGAGCGGAGGATCAGCGGGAGGTGAGGAGTGGAGGATCGACGGGTGGTGAGGAGTGGAGGATCGACGGGAGGTGAGGAGTGGAGGATCGGCGGGCGGTGAGGAGCGGAGGATCAGCGGGAGGTGAGGAGTGGAGGATCGACGGGTGGTGAGGAGTGGAGGATCGACGGGCGGTGAGGAGCGGAGGATCGACGGGAGGTGAGGAGCGGAGGATCGACGGGCGGTGAGGAGCGGAGGATCGACGGGCGGTGAGGAGTGGAGGATCAGCGGGAGGTGAGGAGTGGAGGATCGACGGGTGGTGAGGAGCGGAGGATCGATGGGAGGTGAGGAGCGGAGGATCGACGGGCGGTGAGGAGCGGAGGATCGACGGGAGGTGAGGAGTGGAGGATCGACGGGAGGTGAGGAGCGGAGGATCGATGGGAGGTGAGGAGCGGAGGATCGACGGGCGGTGAGGAGTGGAGGATCGACGGGCGGTGAGGAGTGGAGGATCGACGGGAGGTGAGGAGCGGAGGATCGACGGGAGGTGAGGAGCGGAGGATCGACGGGAGGTGAGGAGCGGAGGATCGACGGGCGGTGAGGAGTGGAGGATCGACGGGAGGTGAGGAGTGGAGGATCGACGGGCGGTGAGGAGCGGAGGATCGACGGGAGGTGAGGAGTGGAGGATCGACGGACGGTGAGGAGCGGAGGATCGACGGGAGGTGAGGAGCGGAGGATCGACGGGCGGTGAGGAGTGGAGGATCGACGGGAGGTGAGGAGTGGAGGATCGACGGACGGTGAGGAGCGGAGGATCGACGGGCGATGAGGAGCGGAGGATCGACGGGAGGTGATGAGTGGAGGATCGACGGGAGGTGAGGAGGGAAGGAAAGACTGGCGGTGAGGAGCGGAGGATCGACGGGAGGTGAGGAGTGGAGGATCGGCGGGCGGTGAGGAGCGGAGGATCGACGGGCGATGAGGAGTCGAGGATCGACGGGAGGTGAGGAGTGGAGGATCGATGGGTGGTGAGGAGTGGAGGATCGATGGATGGTGAGGAGTGGAGGATCGATGGGTGGTGAGGAGTCGAGGATCGACGGGAGGTGAGGAGTGGAGGATCGATGGGTGGTGAGGAGTCGAGGATCGACGGGAGGTGAGGAGTGGAGGATCGATGGGTGGTGAGGAGTGGAGGATCGATGGGTGGTGAGGAGTGGAGGATCGACGGGCGGTGAGGAGTGGAGGATCGACGGGAGGTGAGGAGTGGAGGATCGACGGACGGTGAGGAGCGGAGGATCGACGGGCGATGAGGAGCGGAGGATCGACGGGCGGTGAGGAGTGGAGGATCGACGGGAGGTGAGGAGTGGAGGATCGACGGGCGGTGAGGAGTGGAGGATCGACGGGAGGTGAGGAGCGGAGGATCGACGGGCGTTGAGGAGTGGAGGATCGACGGACGGTGAGGAGCGGAGGATCGACGGGCGATGAGGAGCGGAGGAACGACGGGAGGTGATGAGTGGAGGATCGACGGGAGGTGAGGAGCGGAGGATCGACGGGCGGTGAGGAGCTGAGGATCGACGGGCGATGAGGAGCGGAGGATCGACGGGAGGTGAGGAGTGGAGGATCGACGGGCGGTGAGGAGTGGAGGATCGACGGGAGGTGAGGATTGGAGGATCGACGGGAGGTGAGGAGTGGAGGATCGACGGGAGGTGAGGATTGGAGGATCGACGGGAGGTGAGGAGTGGAGGATCGACGGAAGGTGAGGATTGGAGGATCGACGGGAGGTGAGGATTGGAGGATCGACGGTAGGTGAGGATTGGAGGATCGACGGGCGGTGAGGAGTGGAGGATCGACGGGAGGTGAGGATTGGAGGATCGACGGGAGGTGAGGAGTGGAGGATCGGCGGGCGGTGAGGAGCGGAGGATCGGCGGGCGGTGAGGAGCGGAGGATCGACGGGCGTTGAGGAGTGGAGGATCGACGGGAGGTGAGGAGTGGAGGATCGACGGGAGGTGAGAAGAGGAGGATCGGCGGGCGGTGAGGAGCGGAGGATCGACGGGCGGTGAGGAGTGGAGGATCGACGGGAGGTGTGGAGCGGAGGATCGAGGGGCGGTGAGGAGTGGAGGATCGATGGGTGGTGAGGAGTGGAGGATCGACGCGCGGTGAGGAGCGGAGGATCGACGGGCGGTGAGGAGTGATGGATCGGCGGGCGGTGAGGAGTCGAGGATCGACGGGAGGTGAGGAGTGATGGATCGGCGGGCGGTGAGGAGTCGAGGATCGACGGGAGGTGAGGAGTGGAGGATCGATGGGTGGTGAGGAGTGGAGGATCGACGGGAGGTGAGGAGCGGAGGATCTACGGGCGGTGAGGAGTGGAGGATCGACGGGAGGTGAGGAGTGGAGGATCGATGGGTGGTGAGGAGTGGAGGATCGACGGGAGGTGAGGAGCGGAGGATCGACGGGAGGTGAGGAGTGGAGGATCGACGGGCGGTGAGGAGCGGAGGATCGACGGGCTGTGAGGAGTGGAGGTTCAACGGGCGGTGAGGAGCTGAGGATCGACGGGTGGTGGGGAGTGGAGGATCGACGGGCGATGAGGAGCGGAGGATCGACGGGTGGTGGGGAGTGGAGGATCGACGGGCGATGAGGAGGGAAGGAAAGATGGGCGGTGAGGAGTGGAGGATCGACGGGAGGTGAGGAGTGGAGGATCGACGGGAGGTGAGGAGCGGAGGATCGACGGGAGGTGAGGAGTGGAGGATCGACGGGCGGTGAGGAGCGGAGGATCGACGGGGGGTGAGGAGCGGAGGATGGACGGGGGGTGAGGAGCGGAGGATCGACGGGCGATGAGGAGCGGAGGATCGACGGGTGGTGAGGAGCGGAGGATCGACGGGAGGTGAGGAGCGGAGGATCGACGGGAGGTGAGGAGCGGAGGATCGACGGGAGGTGAGGAGCGGAGGATCGACGGGAGGTGAGGAGTGGAGGATCGACGGGAGGTGAGGAGCGGAGGATCGATGGGTGGTGAGGAGCGGTGGATCGACGGGAGGTGAGGAGCGGAGGATCGACGGGAGGTGAGGAGCGGAGGATCGACGGGAGGTGAGGAGCGGAGGATCGACGGGAGGTGAGGAGCGGAGGATCGACGGGCGGTGAGGAGCGGAGGATCGGCGGGAGGTGAGGAGCGGAGGATCGACGGGAGGTGAGGAGCGGAGGATCGACGGGTGGTGAGGAGTGGAGGATCGACGGGAGGTGAGGAGTGGAGGATCGACGGGAGGTGAGGAGCGGAGGATCGACGGGAGGTGAGGAGTGGAGGATCGACGGGCGGTGAGGAGCGGAGGATCTACGGGCTGTGAGGAGTGGAGGTTCAACGGGCGGTGAGGAGCGGTGGATCGACGAGTGGTGAGGAGTGGTGGATCGACGAGTGGTGAGGAGTGGAGGATCGACGGGAGGTGAGGAGCGGAGGATCGACGGGAGGTGAGGAGCGGAGGATCGACGGGCGGTGGGGAGTGGAGGATCGACGGGAGGTGGGGAGTGGAGGATCGACGGGAGGTGAGGAGGGGAGGATCGACGGGCGGTGAGGAGGGAAGGAAAGACGGGAGGTGAGGAGCGGAGGATCGACGGGGGGTGAGGATCGGAGGATCGACGGGGGGTGAGGAGTGGAGGATCTACGGGCGGTGAGGAGTGGAGGATCAACAGGCGGTGAGGAGCGGAGAATCGGCGGGCGGTGAGGAGTGGAGGATCGACGGGAGATGAGGAGTGGAGGATCGACGGGAGGTGAGGAGTGGAGGATCGACGGGCGGTGAGGAGTGGAGGATCGACGGGAGGTGAGGAGCGGAGGATCGACGGGAGGTGAGGAGCGGAGGATCGACGGGCGGTGAGGAGCGGAGGATCGACGGGCGGTGAGGAGCGGAGGATCGACGGGAGGTGAGGAGTGGTGGATCGACGAGTGGTGAGGAGTGGAGGATCGACGGGAGGTGAGGAGCGGAGGATCGACGGGAGGTGAGGAGCGGAGGATCGACGGGCGGTGGGGAGTGGAGGATCGACGGGAGGTGGGGAGTGGAGGATCGACGGGAGGTGAGGAGGGGAGGATCGACGGGCGGTGAGGAGGGAAGGATCGACGGGCGGTGAGGAGGGAAGGAAAGACGGGAGGTGAGGAGCGGAGGATCGACGGGGGGTGAGGATCGGAGGATCGACGGGAGGTGAGGAGTGGAGGATCGACGGACGGTGAGGAGCGGAGGATCGACGGGGGGTGAGGATCGGAGGATCGACGGGGGGTGAGGAGTGGAGGATCTGCGGGCGGTGAGGAGTGGAGGATCGACGGGAGATGAGGAGTGGAGGATCGACGGGAGGTGAGGAGCGGAGGATCGACGGGAGGTGAGGAGTGGAGGATCGACGGGAGGTGAGGAGTGGAGGATCGACGGGAGGTGAGGAGTGGAGGATCGACGGGCGGTGAGGAGTGGAGGATCGACGGGAGGTGAGGAGTGGAGGATCGACGGGTGGTGAGGAGTGGAGGATCGACGGGAGGTGAGGAGTGGAGGATCGACGGGAGGTGAGGAGTGGAGGATCGACGGGCGGTGAGGAGTGGAGGATCGACGGGAGGTGAGGAGCGGAGGATCGACGGGAGGTGAGGAGCGGAGGATCGACGGGCGGTGAGGAGTGGAGGATCGACGGGAGGTGAGGAGTGGAGGATCGACGGGAGGTGAGGAGCGGAGGATCGACGGGCGGTGAGGATTGGAGGATCGACGGGAGGTGAGGATCGGAGGATCGACGGGCGGTGAGGATTGGAGGATCGACGGGCGGTGAGGAGTGGAGGATCGACGGGCGGTGAGGAGTGGAGGGTCGACGGGAGGTGGGGAGTGGAGGATCGACGGGAGGTGAGGAGGGGAGGATCGACGGGCGGTGAGGAGCGGAGGATCGACGGACGGTGAGGAGCGGAGGATCGACGGACGGTGAGGAGCGGAGGATCGACGGGGGGTGAGGATCGGAGGATCGACGGGGGGTGAGGAGTGGAGGATCTACGGGCGGTGAGGAGCGGAGAATCGGCGGGCGGTGAGGAGTGGAGGATCGACGGGAGATGAGGAGTGGAGGATCGACGGGCGGTGAGGAGTGGAGGATCGACGGGGGGTGAGGAGTGGAGGATCAACAGGCGGTGAGGAGCGGAGAATCGGCGGGCGGTGAGGAGTGGAGGATCGACGGGAGATGAGGAGTGGAGGATCGACGGGAGGTGAGGAGTGGAGGATCGACGGGCGGTGAGGAGTGGAGGATCGACGGGAGGTGAGGAGTGGAGGATCGACGGGAGGTGAGGAGCGGAGGATCGACGGGCGGTGAGGAGCGGAGGATCGACGGGAGGTGAGGAGTGGAGGATCGACGGGCGGTGAGGAGTGGAGGATCGACGGGAGGTGAGGAGCGGAGGATCGACGGGAGGTGAGGAGCGGAGGATCGACGGGCGGTTGGGAGTGGAGGATCGACGGGAGGTGGGGAGTGGAGGATCGACGGGAGGTGAGGAGGGGAGGATCGACGGGCGGTGAGGAGGGAAGGATCGACGGGCGGTGAGGAGGGAAGGAAAGACGGGAGGTGAGGAGCGGAGGATCGACGGGGGGTGAGGATCGGAGGATCGACGGGCGGTGAGGAGCGGAGGATCGACGGACGGTGAGGAGCGGAGGATCGACGGGGGGTGAGGATCGGAGGATCGACGGGGGGTGAGGAGTGGAGGATCTACGGGCGGTGAGGAGTGGAGGATCAACAGGCGGTGAGGAGCGGAGAATCGGCGGGCGGTGAGGAGTGGAGGATCGACGGGAGATGAGGAGTGGAGGATCGACGGGAGGTGAGGAGTGGAGGATCAACAGGCGGTGAGGAGCGGAGAATCGGCGGGCGGTGAGGAGTGGAGGATCGACGGGAGATGAGGAGCGGAGGATCGACGGGCGGTGAGGAGTGGAGGATCGACGGGAGGTGAGGAGTGGAGGATCGACGGGCGGTGAGGAGCGGAGGATCGACGGGCGGTGAGGAGCGGAGGATCGACGGGAGGTGAGGAGTGGAGGATCGACGGGAGGTGAGGAGCGGAGGATCGACGGGAGGTGAGGAGTGGAGGATCGACGGGCGGTGAGGAGTGGAGGATCGACGGGAGGTGAGGAGTGGAGGATCGACGGGAGGTGAGGAGCGGAGGATCGACGGGCGGTGAGGAGCGGAGGATCGACGGGAGGTGAGGAGTGGAGGATCGACGGGCGGTGAGGATTGGAGGATCGACGGGAGGTGAGGATCGGAGGATCGACGGGCGGTGAGGATTGGAGGATCGACGGGCGGTGAGGAGTGGAGGATCGACGGGCGGTGAGGAGTGGAGGATCGACGGGAGGTGAGGAGCGGAGGATCTACGGGCGGTGAGGAGTGGAGGATCGACGGGAGGTGAGGAGTGGAGGATCGAAGGGTGGTGAGGAGTGGAGGATCGACGGGAGGTGAGGAGCGGAGGATCGACGGGAGGTGAGGAGTGGAGGATCGACGGGCGGTGAGGAGCGGAGGATCGACGGGCTGTGAGGAGTGGAGGTTCAACGGGCGGTGAGGAGCTGAGGATCGACGGGTGGTGGGGAGTGGAGGATCGACGGGCGATGAGGAGCGGAGGATCGACGGGTGGTGGGGAGTGGAGGATCGACGGGCGATGAGGAGGGAAGGAAAGATGGGCGGTGAGGAGTGGAGGATCGACGGGAGGTGAGGAGTGGAGGATCGACGGGAGGTGAGGAGCGGAGGATCGACGGGAGGTGAGGAGTGGAGGATCGACGGGCGGTGAGGAGCGGAGGATCGACGGGGGGTGAGGAGCGGAGGATGGACGGGGGGTGAGGAGCGGAGGATCGACGGGCGATGAGGAGCGGAGGATCGACGGGTGGTGAGGAGCGGAGGATCGACGGGAGGTGAGGAGCGGAGGATCGACGGGAGGTGAGGAGCGGAGGATCGACGGGAGGTGAGGTGCGGAGGATCGACGGGAGGTGAGGAGTGGAGGATCGACGGGAGGTGAGGAGTGGAGGATCGATGGGTGGTGAGGAGCGGTGGATCGACGGGAGGTGAGGAGCGGAGGATCGACGGGAGGTGAGGAGCGGAGGATCGACGGGAGGTGAGGAGCGGAGGATCGACGGGAGGTGAGGAGCGGAGGATCGACGGGCGGTGAGGAGCGGAGGATCGGCGGGAGGTGAGGAGCGGAGGATCGACGGGAGGTGAGGAGCGGAGGATCGACGGGCGGTGAGGAGCGGAGGATCGACGGGAGGTGAGGAGCGGAGGATCGACGGGCGATGAGGAGCGGAGGATCTACGGGCGGTGAGGAGCGGAGGATCGACGGGAGGTGAGGAGTGGAGGATCGACGGGCGGTGAGGAGTGGAGGATTGACGGGTGGTGAGGAGTGGAGGATCGACGGGAGGTGAGGAGTGGAGGATCGACGGGAGGTGAGGAGCGGAGGATCGACGGGAGGTGAGGAGTGGAGGATCGACGGGCGGTGAGGAGCGGTGGATCGACGAGTGGTGAGGAGTGGTGGATCGACGAGTGGTGAGGAGTGGAGGATCGACGGGAGGTGAGGAGTGGAGGATCGACGGGAGGTGAGGAGCGGAGGATCGACGGGCGGTGGGGAGTGGAGGATCGACGGGAGGTGGGGAGTGGAGGATCGACGGGAGGTGAGGAGGGGAGGATCGACGGGCGGTGAGGAGGGAAGGATCGACGGGCGGTGAGGAGGGAAGGAAAGACGGGAGGTGAGGAGCGGAGGATCGACGGGGGGTGAGGATCGGAGGATCGACGGGCGGTGAGGAGCGGAGGATCGACGGACGGTGAGGAGCGGAGGATCGACGGGGGGTGAGGAGTGGAGGATCGATGGGTGGTGAGGAGTGGAGGATCGACGGGAGGTGAGGAGCGGAGGATCTACGGGCGGTGAGGAGTGGAGGATCGACGGGAGGTGAGGAGTGGAGGATCGATGGGTGGTGAGGAGTGGAGGATCGACGGGAGGTGAGGAGCGGAGGATCGACGGGAGGTGAGGAGTGGAGGATCGACGGGCGGTGAGGAGCGGAGGATCGACGGGCTGTGAGGAGTGGAGGTTCAACGGGCGGTGAGGAGCTGAGGATCGACGGGTGGTGGGGAGTGGAGGATCGACGGGCGATGAGGAGCGGAGGATCGACGGGTGGTGGGGAGTGGAGGATCGACGGGCGATGAGGAGGGAAGGAAAGATGGGCGGTGAGGAGCGGAGGATCGACGGGTGGTGAGGAGTGGAGGATCGACGGGTGGTGAGGAGCGGAGGATCGACGGGAGGTGAGGAGCGGAGGATCGACGGGAGGTGAGGAGCGGAGGATCGACGGGAGGTGAGGAGCGGAGGATCGACGGGAGGTGAGGAGCGGAGGATCGACGGGAGGTGAGGAGTGGAGGATCGACGGGCGGTGAGGAGCGGAGGATCTACGGGCTGTGAGGAGTGGAGGTTCAACGGGCGGTGAGGAGCGGTGGATCGACGAGTGGTGAGGAGAGGTGGATCGACGAGTGGTGAGGAGTGGAGGATCGACGGGAGGTGAGGAGTGGAGGATCGACGGGAGGTGAGGAGCGGAGGATCGACGGGCGGTGAGGAGGGGAGGATCGACGGGCGGTGAGGAGGGAAGGATCGACGGGCGGTGAGGAGGGAAGGAAAGACGGGAGGTGAGGAGCGGAGGATCGACGGGGGGTGAGGATCGGAGGATCGACGGGCGGTGAGGAGTGGAGGATCTACGGGCGGTGAGGAGTGGAGGATCAACAGGCGGTGAGGAGCGGAGAATCGGCGGGCGGTGAGGAGTGGAGGATCGACGGACGGTGAGGAGCGGAGGATCGACGGGGGGTGAGGATCGGAGGATCGACGGGGGGTGAGGAGTGGAGGATCTACGGGCGGTGAGGAGTGGAGGATCAACAGGCGGTGAGGAGCGGAGAATCGGCGGGCGGTGAGGAGTGGAGGATCGACGGGAGATGAGGAGTGGAGGATCGACGGGAGGTGAGGAGTGGAGGATCGACGGGCGGTGAGGAGTGGAGGATCGACGGGAGGTGAGGAGTGGAGGATCGACGGGAGGTGAGGAGCGGAGGATCGACGGGCGGTGAGGAGCGGAGGATCGACGGGAGGTGAGGAGTGGAGGATCGACGGGAGGTGAGGAGCGGAGGATCGACGGGAGGTGAGGAGTGGAGGATCGACGGGCGGTGAGGAGTGGAGGATCGACGGGAGGTGAGGAGTGGAGGATCGACGGGAGGTGAGGAGCGGAGGATCGACGGGCGGTGAGGAGCGGAGGATCGACGGGAGGTGAGGAGTGGAGGATCGACGGGCGGTGAGGATTGGAGGATCGACGGGAGGTGAGGATCGGAGGATCGACGGGCGATGAGGATTGGAGGATCGACGGGCGGTGAGGAGTGGAGGATCGACGGGCGGTGAGGAGTGGAGGGTCGACGGGAGGTGAGGAGTGGAGGATCGACGGGCGGTGAGGAGTGGAGGATCGACGGGCGGTGAGGAGTGGAGGATCGACGGGCGGTGAGGAGTGGAGGATCGGCGGGAGGTGAGGAGTGGAGGATCGGCGGGAGGTGAGGAGTGGAGGATCGACGGGCGGTGAGGAGTGGAGGATCGGCGGGTGGTGAGGAGTGGAGGATCGACGGGAGGTGAGGAGTGGAGGATCGACGGGAGGTGAGGAGCGGAGGATCGACGGGAGGTGAGGAGTGGAGGATCGGCGGGAGGTGAGGAGTGGAGGATCGACGGGAGGTGAGGAGTGGAGGATCGACGGGAGGTGAGGAGCGGAGGATCGACGGGAGGTGAGGAGTGGAGGATCGACGGGCGGTGAGGAGTGGAGGATCGGTGGGAGGTGAGGAGTGGAGGATCGACGGGCGGTGAGGAGCGGAGGATCGGCGGGAGGTGAGGAGTGGAGGATCGGCGGGAGGTGAGGAATGGAGCATCGACGGGCGGTGAGGAGCGGAGGATCGGCGGGAGGTGAGGAGTGGAGGATCGGCGGGTGGTGAGGAGTGGAGGATCGGTGGGAGGTGAGGAGTGGAGGATCGACGGGAGGTGAGGAATGGAGCATCGACGGGCGGTGAGGAGTGGAGGATCGACGGGCGGTGAGGAGCGGAGGATCGACGGGAGGTGAGGAGTGGAGGATCGACGGGCGGTGAGGAGTGGAGGATCGACGGGTGGTGAGGAGTGGAGGATCGGTGGGAGGTGAGGACGGGAGGATCGGTGGGAGGTGAGGACGGGAGGATCGACGGGCGGTGAGGAGTGGAGGATCAGCGGGTGGTGAGGAGCGGAGGATCGACGGGTGGTGAGGAGTGGAGGATCGGCGGGTGGTGAGGAGTGGAGGATCGGCGGGTGGTGAGGAGTGGAGGATCGGTGGGAGGTGAGGAGTGGAGGATCGGCGGGTGGTGAGGAGTGGAGGATCGACGGGCGGTGAGGAGTGGAGGATCGGCGGGAGGTGAGGAGTGGAGGATCGGTGGGAGGTGAGGAGTGGAGGATCGACGGGCGGTGAGGAGTGGAGGATCGGCGGGAGGTGAGGAGTGGAGGATCGACGGGCGGTGAGAAGTGGAGGATCGGCAGCCAGCAAGGAGCACCAACAGTGAGGTCCGACATTCAGAAAAATCCGAAAACCGGCCCGGTCTGTCTCGGTCCCGACGTTGCTGAATTTCAGATGTTGCACCTGTACATAAGTGCAAGTAGGTATATTTCCCTTATTCCTTGTGTGAAAGCATTTGGTCTGCTTATTATCTCCCCCATAATGGCATAGCCAACGTCAGGGTTTGCTGTGCATGAAACTGAAGAAGAGTCTTACTTCTCATAGCACAGCAGTTAAGTAACATATTACAGCTTTAGAGTTGAAGCATTCTCTTCCCCCCACTGACAGACCAAACAGTTCTAAGTGGGGAGGCGGGAATTTTAACCTAATCCAGCAAGTGGGAAATGGGTGGATTTGGGTTGACCACCTATTTTACACCCACCCAAATTTTATTCTTCATTAACCCGGACCTGTCCATTTCCCACCCGGCGAGTCAGGTTAAAATCATGACCTGAATCTCTGTCCATGTCTTTCTGAGATCTAATATTCACAGTAATTGTTGCTTGTTCCTGGTAACTTAGAAAAAATAAACTCATACAGTCTGCCTGGTCTGTGAATGATATTTATCCCACTTCAGCTGCCACCACTTGTTATTTTCTCTCAACATTTTAAAATTGTGAAATAGACACTCTACACGAGAATTTCTTAAACTCCTATGAACCAAATCATGCAACCTTGTGTATGATGTGAATAGGTAAGTGTGCCAAAGGGCCAATAATAGCTAGTACCGGAGATTATATGACAGTCCACTATTTACTCCTGTCCAATTAGAAAGGTGGTAAATATTACACAGTCAGCCTGTTACAGTCAGGCTAAAAATAACATCCCAGTTCATTTAAAAGTGAGATCATTAGATAATTACAATTCTTGCCCTACATAAACAGTTCCAAAAATAATAAAGTCCAAAATCTTTGAGCTTTTTTCCAGAAATGTTTTAACCACAGCCATACATTGAATATGCAGTGACCTCAGGAAAATCTCCAACTCTTAAGAAACTTTATGGGACTTCCAAAGATATATTTCAACACCCAAGATCAAAGGTGTTCTTTTTCAGTAGTCAGACAGAACATAAGAATATAAGAATTAGGAACAGGAGTAGGCCATCTAGCCCCTTGAGCCTGTTCCGCCATTTAAAAAGATCATGGCTGATCTGGCCGTGGACTCAGCTCCATTTACCCGCCCGCTCCCCATAACCCTTAATTCCCTCATTGGTTAAAAACTATCTATCTGTGATTTAAATACATTCAATGAGCTAGCCTCAACTGCTTCCTTGCAACAGCCAGGACAATTAATCATTCCTGCCACAAGATGTAATTTTTTAAAAATCTCATGATATGTGGGCACTCGTTTTTATTGCCCATCCTGAGTTGCTCTGAAAAGATGGTGATGGCTCTACTTATTCAATCAGTTTGGTTCTGCTGATTGTGCAGGTATCTGAGTGAGAGAATTATGTTGAAAAAGAAAAGGAAGCGAAGCTGCCCAAACACCCTGCTGTGCATGGCCTCCAGCCTGGTCAACTTTGACATTGTGTGCACTCCATCTGCCAATAATGTCAACAGTGGTCTCTTAGGAACATTGGAAAAGGCATAGGCTATTCATCCCCTCAAGCCTATTCTGCCATTCAATTAGATCATGATTGATCATGCCATTTACCCAGTTGACCCAACTCCCACAGCCTTTTGGGGGAAGAGAGTTCCAGATTTCCACTACCCATTATGTGAAAACGTGCTTCTTGATTTTATTCCTAAATGTCCTCACTCTAATTTTAAGATCATTCTCCCTTATTCTCTATTCCTCACCAGAGGAAATAATTTCTCTGTATATACCCTATTGAATTCCATTTTTATTTTAAAGGCCTTGATTAGATCACCCCTCAACCTTCTAAACTCAATGAGAATTCAAACCAAGTTTGTGCAATCTGCTCTGATATCATTTTAGGGAATCTGTTCTGTACAGCCAATATTTCGCTCCTATGTTGCGGTGCACAAAACTGACTGCAATACTCCAGATGGGTTCTGACCAAGGCACAATAAAACTGAAGCATCACTTCCTCACTTCTGTTATCCGACCAGCTTGAGATAAAAGACAACAGTCTATTAGCCTTTGGTCTTCCATTGGTGTCAGTCCTGTAGGGTGATAGGACTTTCTGTTGTTCTGGTGATCTCATGCTGTGTGGTGGTTTCTCCTGCAAGAAGTGTGGAAGCGGATTAATATCTACCCAGTTTAAGAGCTTTTAAGATGTATGAGGCAGTTTAGCATATATTGCTTGATGACAGAAAGAAGCAGTGTGACCAAGAGGGCGAAGTAGCTGTGAGGGCCGTGGCAGGTTTGAGGATGTGAGTGCAAGCAGAAAGGAGGTACCGTAAACGTTTTCATGCTGACTTCAGGTAGGGAAGGGAAGGATTGATCATGCTAAGGCTAAAGCAGAGTCCTTCAGGATTGTGCAGAGAGTACAAGAGATGTGAAAGGGAGTCTTCACTAACAGATCTAGTCAGGTCATTAAACTTCTTCCTGCATTGCAGCCAGGTCCTGGGAAAACAACGCCAGTGACTGACATTTTCTCCCACCTCTCTCCATGCTTGTTGACTAATTAGTCTTGGCACCTAGTGCTCATCGAAGGAAAGAGGACCTTCTTCCTGTTGCTCAGTTTGCTGTTTGAGTGCTAACATCTGCATGTATTCTGGGAATATAATTGATAGATCTACCAATGAGACCTCCTCTCTTAAACAATAACCACCATGTAAAACTGTTCAGTGTTATTTTCTCTAATTCCCTCTGTGTTCTCAAGACACTGACAGAAGTTTTAAATTATTAATTTGAGTTTGGCAGTCTGTTGAAGAGAATTTAGATTTTTAGTCAGGCCCTCTGTGATACTCAGTTGAATATTTCTAAATTGATTATATTACGATATAATTATTTCCCTTGGATTTCTTGGTGCTTTTCAGAAATCATGCAGGGAGTTAAAAGAAAAATCTGTTGCATAGTATGTCTTCCTGTTCTGAAACCAACTCAGTCTTTTGCCATCTGCTCCTTTCTGTGAAAATTGAGTTGGCTTCTTATTTCCAGCATGATCCTGTTAGAGTGACAGATGAGGTCAATGGTACTTTAGTTCCCACATTTAGTGATAGCTTCCTTGCTGTGTATAACAACACTCATCCAAACCTTAGGGACATAGCCAGTCTTCCATATCTCTCTACAGATGGTGTTCATGCTCCCTACTGGCACGCTTCTGTTGTGTTTGAACAGTAGATCGGGTTTTCATCTACAGTGGGTGGTTTTCTACTCAGAGTAGCGACAAAGTTGTCAATCAGTTATGGAGGTCCCCTCCTGTATCCCCTCACTGGAAGTGGTCTGACATTTGCTTTATACCCACAAATGTGTACTTCAACTCTGAAAAAGGATGCAGGTAGAACTTCCATGTAATTTCAGCAGAAACCCTTCAGAAATGGCATAAAAGGCCATTTACACCATCTCATGGAACGCATGGAAGTTATAATATGTAAATGAGCCTTGGGAACTGACCAGTCTGTGTTGGCCTTCACTCTCCGCATCAGCACGTAATTTTAATCACATCTACCCACCCAACTCCCATAAACCTTAAACCCCTTTTCCTCCCTCAGCTCATCTGCTGTTGATACCCTCATCCATGCCTTTGTTACCTTGAGACTTGAGTACACCAATGTGCAGCCTCCCATCATGCACCAGCCCTACATTCCTTCGAGATTTCTGTGCTCCTCCAATTCTGACCTCTTGGTGCATCCCTGATTATAAGTGATTCATCACAGGCACCGTGCCTTCCTCTGCCTAGGCCCTAAGGTCGTAATTCCCTCTCTAAGCCTCTCCTTCTCTCTACCTCTCTCTCCTTCTTTAAGACACTCCTTAAAACCTACCTGTTAGCTGTCCCAATAACTCCTTATGTGCTCAGTGTCAAATTTTGTTTGATAACACTCCTGTGAAACACCGTGGGGACGTCTTACTATAAGAACATAAGAACATAAGGAGTAGGAGTAGGCCATTCGGCCCCGCGAGCCTGCTCCACCGTTCAATATCATGGCTGATCATTGACCTCAACTCCATTTTCCCGCCTGATCTTCATATCCCTTGATTCCCCCAGACTTCAAAAATCTATCTATCTCAGCCTTGAATATATTCAGAGACTCAGCATCCACCGCCCTCTGGACCAGGGAATTCCAAAGATTAATAACCCTCTGAGTGAAGAAATTCTTCCTCATCTCTGCCTTAAATGGCCTACACCTTATCCTGAGACTGTGCCCCCGAGTTCCAGACACTATATCAGGGGAAACAATCTCTTAGTATCTACCCTGTCAATCCCCTTCAGCATCTTGTATGTTTCAATGAGATCACCTCTCATTCTTTCTAAACTCCAGAAGTATAGGCTCATTCTACACAATCTCTCATCATAAGACAGCCCTCTCATCCCAGGAATCAATCTAGTGAACCTCCGTTGTACCACCTCCAAGGCAAATATATCCTTCCTTAGATAAGGAGACCAAACTGTGCACAGTAGTCCAGGTGTGGACTCACCAAGGCCCTGTACAATTGTAGCAAGACTTCCTTATTCTTATACTCCAACCCCCTTGCAATAAAGGACCACATGCCATTTACCTTTCTTATTGATTGCTGTACCTGCATGCTAGCTTTCTGTGTTTCTTGCACAAGGGCACCCAAATCTCCCTGAACACCAACATTTAAAAGTTTCTCATCATTTAAAAAAATAGTCTGTTTTTCGATTCTTCCTACCAAAGTGAATAACCTCATATTTTCCTACATTATACTCCATCGGCCACCTAATGCCTACTCACTTCGTCTATCTATATCCCTTTGCAGACACTTTGGGGCCGAAATTGCCCCTTTCGATAAGGCCTCTGACCGCCGGAAAGCGGCAGCAAAGGAATGCTGTGGAATGGCTTCCGACTCTCCGTGGAGAGGCTGCCATTTTAGAAATTGCCCTACCTCAGGAGCGGAGAGGTGTCCGGGACCGCTCTGCCAGTTTCCCCACCATGGCATGCACCCCTTACCGTCTGGCGGGGACCCCCTTGCGAAATTGCCCCTTAACCAAAATTTCCCCACGGGAACGGCCCCAGCCTTTGCTGACGGTGTACTCTGTGGCAGCACAGAAGCCCTTAAAGGGGAGGATGCAATGCCGCGGCTGCCATGTTATTTGTTTTTGTTGACCCCCTGCCAGTTCAGCCCAACAATTATGCCCCCGTGTTCGGCCAGGCCGCCAACCCTCTTGGGTGCCAGGCCCCTGGCCCAGCCGAAATGTTCCCTGGTGGCCCAGTGGACCTAACTAATATGAATGTAGAGTTTGCAGCGGCTCTCCCTTTTAATGAAGGGGAGAGACATTGTGACGTGCGGCTCTGATGACTGACAGCTACGGCTACTCTGATCCGCTCCCACTACCGCTCCCAGGATGATCCACTTCTGAGGAGCTGAATTTCGCCAGATAGGTCGCCACATCCATTGCGGTGACCAGAACACTTTAAAAACGGTGGACACGCCTAGTTTCTGGCGGAGGGCAATTTCTACCCCTTTGTGTTCTCCTCACAGCTTACTGTCCCACCTAGCTTTTTATCATCAGCAAACTTGGATACACTGCACTCAGTCCCTTAATCTAAGTAATTACTATAAATTGTAAATAGCTGAAGCCCCAGCACTGATCCTTGCGGCACCCCACCAGTTATAGCCTGCCAATCTGAAAATGACCCATTTATCCCTGCTCACTGTTTTCTGTTCGTTAACCAATCCTCTATCCATGCAAATATATTACCTCCAATCCCATGAGTCCTTATCTTGTGTAATAACCTTTTATTCGGCAACTTATTGAATGCCTTTTGGAAATCTAAATATACTACATCCACTGATTCCCCTTTATCTACCCTGCTAATTACATCCTCAAAAAACTCTAACAAATTTGTCAAACACAATTTCCCTTTCATAAAACCATGTTGACTCTGCCTAATCATGTTATGATTTTCTAAGTGCCCTGATAGCACTTCATAGGTAGAAGGAGGGATGAGGTTATGCAGGCAGAGTTTAGGGAGCTAGGAGAGAGATTAAAAAGCAGGACCTCAAAGGTAGAAATCTACGGATTACTGCCTGTGCCACATGCTAGTGAGTACAGAAATAGGAAGATAGAGAAAATGAATACATGGCTGGAGAGATGGTGCAGGCGGGAGGGCTTTAGATTCCTGATGCATTGGGACCATTTCTGGGAGAGGTAGGACCTGTACAAACCGGATGGGTTGCATCTCAACAGATCCGGCACCAGTATCCTCGCGGGAGGTTTTGTTAGTGCTATTGGGGAGGGTTTAAACTAGCTTGGCAGGGGTTGGGAGCCGGGGAATAGATTCAGTGGGGAGGGAAGCAAAGCTGGAATTGGACAGCAGAAGTAGAAATGGAAAGTAAATTTGGAAGACAGAGGAAACAAGGGCTGGAAAATAGACAACAGGAGTGTTTGTCATAACTGAATGGTATATACTTCAATGCAAGGAGTATAGGAAATAAGGCAGATGAGCTGAGAGCACAGATTGACATTTGGGAGTATGATATTATAGCTATTACTGAGACATGGCTGAAAGAAGGGAAGGTATGGCAGCTCAACATTCCTAGTTACAGGATTTTCAGACGGGATGGAGAAGGGTGTAAAAAAGGAGGTGGGGGGGGGTCGCAATATTGATTAAAGAAACAATTATCGTTGTGAGAAGGGATGATATGTTAGAGGGGTCATCAAATGAGGCCACATGGGTTGAATGAAAGGGAAAAAAAAGGGGTGATCACACTAATGCAAGTGTACTATAGACCTTCAAGCAGTCAGAGGGAGATAGAAGAACAAATATGTGGGCAAATTGCTGTAAAATGCAAAAACTTTTGAGCTGTAATAATGGGGGATTTCAACTACGCTAATATTAACTGGGAAAAGGGTGATTTGAATGGTACAGAGGGTGCAGAATTCCTAAAATGTATTCAGGAGAACTTCTTTAGCCAGTATGTAACAAACCCAACAAGGGAGGGGGCAGTTCTGGACTTGATTTTGTGAAATGAAAAGGGGCAGGTGGAAGGGGTATCAGTGGGAGAGCATTTTGGTGCTCGTGATCATAATTCAGTAAGATTTAGGGTAGTTATGGAAAAGGACAAAGGGGAACTAGGAATAAAAGTTCTCAATTGGGGTAAAGCCAATTTTGATGAGCTGTGATGGGATTTGGCCAAAGTGGACTGGAAACGGCTACTTGAAGGTAAATCAGTGTCAAAGCAATGGAAGACATTCAAGGAGGAGATACTGAGGGTACAGAGCAAGTATGTTCCTTAAAAAAAAAGGATGGGGCTAACAAATCTAGAGCTCCTGGATGGCAAGGGACATACAGGGTAAGATAAAGAAAAAAATGGAAGGTTATGACAGATACCGGGAACTCAACACGGCAGAAACTCTAGAGGAGTATAAGAAGTGCAGGGTGCAATTAAAAAAGATATTAGGAAAGCAAAGAGAGAGCATGAAAGAATGTTGGCAAGTAAAATCAGGGGAAATCCAAAGATGTTTTATGAATACATTAAGAGCGAGGATAACTAGAGAATGAGTGGGGCCTATTATAGACCATAAAGGAAATCTGTGTGTGGAGGCAGAAGTCGTGTGTAGGATTCAATGAATACTTTGCATCCATTTTCGCAAAAGAGAGTGGTGGTGCAGACTTTGCAATGAGGGAGAAGAAGTGTGAAATATTAGACGAGATAAACATAGTGAGAGAGGAAGTATTAATGGGCTTAGCAGCTTTGAAAGTGGATAAATCCCCAGACCCAGATAAAATATATTCCAGGCTATTAAAAGAAGCAAAAGAGGAAATAGCAGAGGCCTTGACCATCATTTTCCAGTCCTCTTTGGATTTGGGCATGGTGTCAGAGGACTGGAGGACTACTAATGTAGTATCCTTGTTTAAGACGGGGAAAGGGATAGGCCGAGTAATTACAGGCCAATCAGCCTAACCTCGGTGGTGGGAAAATTATTGGAAAAACTCCTGAGGGACAGGATAAATCTTCATTTGGAAAGACGTAGATTAATCAAGGACAGTCAACATGGATTTGTCAAGGGAAGGTCGTGTCTGACTAACTTGATTGAATTTTTCGAGGAGGTAACCAGGAGTGTCGATGAGGGCAGTGCGTATGATGCGGTGTATATGGATTTTAGCGAAGCTTTTGATAAGGTCCCACATGGCAGACCGGTCATGAAAGTAAAAGTCCATAGGATCCAGGGCAAAGTGGCAAGTTAGATCCAAAATTGGTTCAAAGGCAGGAAGCAAAGGGTAATGGTTGATGGGTGTTTTTGTGACTAGACGGCTGTATCCAGTGGGGTTCCTCAGTGCTCAGTGCTGGGTCCTTTGCTTTTTTGTGGTATCTATCAATGACTTGGACTTAAATGTTGGGGCTATGATTAAGAAGTTTGCAGATGACACTAAAACACGCTGTGTGGTTGATAATGAAGAGGAAAGCTGAGGACTGCAGGAAGATGTCAATGTACTGGTCAGGTGGACAGAACAGTGGCAAATGGAATTCAATCCGGATAAGTGTATGGTAATACATTTGGGGGGGTCTAGCAAGGCAAGGGAATACACATTAAATGGTATGACACTGAAAAGTGTAGAGGAACAAAGGGACCTTGGAGTACAGGTCCACAGATCGCTGAAGGTAGCAGGCCAAGGATATAAGGTGGTTAAGAAGGCATATGGAATACTTGCCTTTATAAGTCGAACATAAGAACATAAGAAGTAGGAGCAGGAGCAGGAGCAGGAGTAGGAGTAGGCCATATGGCCCCTCGAGCCTGCTCCACCATTTAATACGATCTTGGCCGATCTGATCATGGACTCAGGTCCACTTTCCTGCCCGCTGGAGTTATGGAATACAAGAACAAGGAGGTTATGCTTGATCTGCATAAAACACTGATTAGGACTCAGCTGGAGCATTGTGTCATCATCATCATCTGCAGTCCCTCGAAATCGAGAAAGGCTTGCTTCCACTCTAAAAATGAGTTCCCAGGTGGCTGTTCAGTCACTGTAACAGGTGGGGCAGACAGTCGTTGAAGGAAAGGGTAGATGGGGTGTCTGGTTTGCTGCACGCTCCTTCCGCTGTCTGTGCTTGGTTTCTGCATGCTCTCAGTGACGAGACTCGAGCTGCTCAGTGCCCTCCCAGATGCTCTTCCTCCACTTAGGGCGGTTTTGGGCTCGGGATTCCCAGGTGTTGGTGGGGATGTTGCACTTTATCAAGGAAGCTTTGAGGGTGTCCTTGAAAAGTTTCCTCTACCCACCTGGGGCTCGCTTACCGTATAGGAGTTCCAAGTAGAGTGCTTGCTTTGGGTGTCTGATGTCGGACATGCGGACAATGTGGCCTGCCCAATGGAGTTGCTCGAGTATGGTCAGTGTTTTGATGCTGGGGATGTTGGCCTGAGCGAGAATACTGATGTTGGTCCATCTATCCTCCCAGTAGATTTGCAGGATCTTATGGAGGCAGCGTTGGTGGTACTTCTCCAGTGCTTTGAGGTGTTTGCTGTATATAGTCCATGGTGCTGACCCATATAGTAGGGCAGTTATCACTGCTGTTCTGCAAATCATAAGCTTGATGCCAGATGTGAAGTCCTGGTCTTCAAGCACTCACTTCCTCAGGCGACCGAAGGCTGCGCTGGCACACTGGAGGCAGTTTTGGACCTTATCATCGATGTCTGCCCTTGCTGATAATGGACTCCGGAGGTATGGAAATTGGTCCACATTATCCAAGGCCAAGCCATGGATTTTGATGACCGTGGGGGGCAGTGCTGTATGGTGGGGTCAGGTTGGTGGAGGATCTTTGTCTTACGGATGTTTAGCGTTAAGCCCATGCTTTCGTACGCCTCGTATTGAAGATGACTTGGAGTTCGGCCTCTGAGTGTGCGCAGATGCAAGCATCATCCGCGTACTGTAGTTCGATGACAGAGGATGGATCGACCTGGGATCTAGCCTGGAGGCGACATAGATTGAACAGGTTCCCCATTGGTTCTTTAGTTTAGTTCCACTCCAACGGGGAGCTTGTTGAGAGTGAGATGGAGCTTTGCAGCGAGGAAGATCGAGTAGAGCGTTGGTGCAATGATGCAGACCTGCTTGACCATAGTCGGGGTGTGGATTGGGTCTGTGGTGGATCCTTGGTCAGGATCACGGCTTGCATGTCATTGTGGAGCAGGCGGAAGATGATGATAAACATTTGAGGTTAACCGAACGGAGGAGGACGCTCCATATAATCCCTCACGTTTTACAGTGTCAAAGACCTTTGTGAGGTCAAAGTAGGCCATGTACAAGGGTTGGTGCTGTCCCCTGCATTTCTTTTGTAGTTGTCGCGCGGTGAAGATCATGTCCATTGTACCCCTTAGTGAACGGAATCCACATTGCGACTCTGGGAGGAGCTCTTCAGCCATAGGGAGAAGACGGTTGAGGAGGATTCTTGCTATGACTTTCCCAGTGGCCGACATCAGGGAGATTCCTCTGTAGTTGCCACAGTTGGACGGCCCCTTTTTTGAAGATGGTCATGATTACGGAATCTCTGAGATCTCCCGGCATTCTGTCCTCCTTCCAGATGAGAGAGATGACTTCATGCATTCGTGCCAATAGTGCGTCTCCACCATACTTTAGTGCCTCAGTGGGGATTCCATCTGTTCCTGATGCCTTGTTGTTCTTGAACTGATGAATGGCCTGTTCTACCTTGTGCAGGGCTGGAGTTTTGCTGAGATGGTGGCGGGTAACATGCTGCGGGATGGGGTCGAGGACACTCATGTCGAAGGCAGAGTCTCGGTTCAAGAGATCTTCGAAGTGCTCCTTCCAGTGGGCACTGACTGCCTCAGTGTCCTTAATGAGTGCCTCTCCATTCTTGACCAGCAGTGAGGTGTCGCCTTGGATGCTCGGGCCGTAGGTGATCATCACTGCACTGACGAATCCTCGCATGCCATGGTTGTCGGCCAGCTGCTGGATCTCCTGTGCTTTCTCCACCCACCATCTATCCTTTAGGACGTGGATTTTTTGTTGGATCTCGTATTTCAGCTGCCTGTAGAGCTGCTTTGCTGCTCCCGGGTTTCATTGCTGCTTTAAGTTCAAAAATGGCTTATTAGCTCATGGATCTCCTGGTTGTTCTCGTTAAACTAGTCTTGGTGTTTCCTGGTTCAGTGACCGAGCGTCTCTTCGCAGGCGCTGGTTATGGAGGCCTTGAGGGTAGACCATGCACTGTGGGCACTCAGCATCTAGGGGTCATCGAGGGTTGCCAGGTTGGTAGTGAGGCACTGGATGTATAGGGCTTTCTTAACTGGGTTTTTGAGTGCCACGGCGTTGATTTTTCTGCGGCATTTTCTACCATGTGAAGTTCTTGTCAGCACATTACAGGAAAGATGTGATTGCACTGGAAAGGGTGCAGAGGAGATTTACAAGAATGTTGCCTGGACTGGAGAATTTTGGCTATGAGGAAAGATTGGTGGCTAAGGAGAGACCTGATTGAGATATATAAAATTATGAGGGGCCTGAATAGAGTGAATAGGAAGGACCTGTTTCCCTTGGCACAAGGGTCAACAGCCAGGGGACATAGATTTAAAGTAATTGGGGGGAGTCTTAGAGGAGATATGAGGGAAAATTTCTTCACCCAGAGGGTGGTGGGAGTCTGGAACTCACTGCCTAAAAGGGTGAGAGGCAAGAACCCTCACCACATTTAAAAGATACTTGGATGTGCACTTAAAGTGCCGTAACCTACAGGACTATGGACCAAGTGCTGGACTTGTTTGAGGATGTAACGAACAGGTTGGTTAAAGAGGAACCAGTGGATGTGGTATATTTGGACTTCCAGATGGCATTTGACAAGGTGCCACATAAAAGGTTACTGCACAAAATACAAGTTCATGGGGTTGGGGTTAATATATTAGCACGGATAGAGGATTGGGTAACTAACAGATAACAGAGAGTCGGGATAAATGGTTCATTCTCTGGTTGGCAACCAGTAAGTAGTGGGGTGCCGCAGGGGTCAGTGTTGGGACCCCAACTATTTACAATCTATATTAACGACTTGGAAGAAAGGACTAAGTGTAACATAGCCAAGTTTGCTGATGATACAAAGATGGGAGGAAAAGCAATGTGTGAGGAGGACACAAAAAAATCTGTAAAAGGACATAGACAGGCTAAGTGAGTGGGCAAAGATTTGGCAGATGGAGTATAATATTGGAAAGTGTTAGATCATGCACTTTGGCAAAAAAAAATCAAAGAGCAAGTTATTATTTAAATGGAGAAAGATTGCAAAGTGCCGCAGTACAGCGGGACCTGGGGGTACTTGTGCATGAAACACAAAAGGATAGTGTGCAGGTACAGCAGGTGATCAGAAAGGCCAATTGATTCTTGGCCTTTATTGCAAAGGGGATGGAATATAAAAGCAGGGAAGTCATCCTACAGCTATATAAGGTATTCGTGAGGCCACATCTGGAATATTGTGTGTCGTTTTGGTTTCCATATTTACGAAAGGATATACTTGCTTTGAAGACAGTTCAGAGAAGGTTCACTAGGTTGATTCCAGGAATGAGGGGGTTGACTTATGAGGAAAGGTTGAGTAGGTTGGGCCTCTACTCATTGGAATTCAGAAGAATGAGAGGTGATCTTATCAAAACATATAAGATTATGAGAGGGCTTGACAAGGTGGATGCAGAGAGGATGTTTCCACTGATGGGGGAGACTAGAATAAGAGGCCGCCCATTTAAAACAGAGATGAGGAGAAATTTCTTCTCTCTGAGGGCTGTAAATCTGTGGAATTTGCTGCTTCAGAGAGCTGTGGAAACTGGGACATTGAATAAATTTAAGACAGAAATAGACAGTTTCTTAAATAATAAGCGGATAAGGGGTGATGGGGAGTGGGCGGGGAAGTGGAGCTGAGTCCATGATCAGATCAGCCATGATCTTATTGAATGGCAGAGCAGGCTCGAGGGGCCGAATGGCCCACATCTGTTCCTATTTCTTATGTTCTTATGTTCTTAAAGTAGGATTAGGCTAGGTAGCTCTTGGTCAGCTGGCGTGGATACGATTGGCCAAAATGGCCTCCTTCCGTGTTGTAAATTTCTATGATTCTATGATTAACAATGGATTTCAGCATTTTCCCTGTGACTGATGTCAGGCTAACTGGCCTGTAGTTCCCTGTTTTCTCTCTTGCTCCTTTCTTGAATAGTGGTGTTATATTTGCTACCTTCCAATCCACTGGGACTATTCGATAATCTAGGGAATTTTGAAAGATCAAAACTAATGCATCCACTATCTCTGCAGCTGCCTCTTTTAGAACCCTAGGATGTAGGCCATCAGGTCCAGGGGATTTGTCAGCTTTTATAAGAACATAAGAAATAGGAGCAGGGATAGGCCATTTGGCCCCTCGACGCTGCTCCATCATTCAATAAGATCATGGCTGATCTGATCATGGACTCAGCTCCCTTGCCCTGGGAGTGTTTGATGGGACAATTTAAAGGGAGCTTTAATCCGGATCCACCCATTTCTCTAGTACTTTTTCTCTACTTATATTAATTACATTAAGTTCCTCACCCTTATTAGACCTTTGGATCACCACCATTTTAGGTATGCTTTTTGTGTCTTCCACTGTGAAGACAGATACAAAATATTTGTTTAACGTTTCTGCGAGTTCGTTATTCCCCATAATAATTTCTCCTGCCTCAGTCTCTAAGGGACCAATGTTTACTTTTGCTACTCTCTTCCTTTTTACATACTTATGAAAGCTGTTACAATCTGTTTTTATATTTCTTGCGAGTTTTCTCTCAGTCTATTTTTTCCTTGTTTAATCAATTTTTTGGTCATGTTACAGGCACTATATAAAAAAAACAGGCAATATGTTACAGGCACTATATAAATGCAAGTCGTTGTTGAGTCACTGTCTACAGGAGAGGAGTGGGGAAATTGGGTGGAATGGGAGCAAGGAGGTTGTGCAATCTGATTTTTATAGCTCAGATTATGTCTGGGAGCTTGGACTATTACACCTCAATCATTTTCTTTCAGCAGCTGATCATTCTGCTATGCATTCCCAGTGGTTCCTACTTTTATTTCAGATTTCTAGTGTTTGTGCTTTTTCCTTTATATTTATAGAACCTGTTTCCTATTGATGCTGCATTCCAATTTTTCATGGTTCAGTCTGAGTCTTCATCCTTAATTGAGACTCAAACCGCGACGCCAAGCCAGACACTGCTGTTCTGTATCACCGGGTCCTTCATCAATATTGTATTAAAAATAAATAAAACATATCTCTCTGTCCTGGATAGATACCATTCAAAAAAAAGTTCAATAAAGGTAACATGGATTTCAGTGTTCTTCTTATTTGCTGACTACAGGGAGCAGGGTTATTAGTGAGCATTTATTAAGAGTAATATGGGCAATCTGCAATGGAATTGCACACAATGAAACAGTCAAGATTTTGTTCCGTGATACAAATTAAGGACTAAAAATGACTACATGCCACTGCAAGAAGGCAAATGAACAGTAAATGAGAAAATAGGTTGCAGTAAACTTTTAGTGTTGATCTTTACTATGATTAAAATGTCCTTTGCAAATTCTGCTAAATTTTGACAAAATATTTCCCTTCCAGTTGTATTTTTCCTCTTTTTGGTAAGCTGTACAATTCAATTGGAGCAGCATTAAAATGTGTTAGATAATGTTTCCCTGGAATATAATCCTTTCTATTTTATTATTCAAGCGATTTGGTTGACATTTTAATATCTGTACATTTATTATTGAAATATCCCCGAGGGCTTGTTGGGGAGATCAAATCTTGACATTTATCAAATTCTGCTAGCATTAGCAACCTTACTACCTGAAGTATTTGAACGGGCTGGTACATAAGAACATAAGAAATAGGAGCAGGAAGGAGTCGGTCATTTGGCCCCTCGAGCCTGCACCACCATTCAATAAGATCATGGTTGATCTGATCATGGACTCAGATCCACTTCCCTGCACACTCCCCATAACGCTTTATTCCCCTATCGCTCAAAAATCCGTCTATCTCTGCCTTAAATATATTCAATGACCCAGCTTCCACGGCTCTTTGGGGCAGAGAATTCCACAGATTTACAACACTCTGAGAAAAGAAATTCCTCCTCATCTCAGTTTTAAATGGGCAGCCCTTATTCTGAGACTATGTCCCCTAGTTTTAGTTTCCCCTATCTGTGAGTGGAAATATCCTCTCTGCATCCACCTTGTCAAGCTCCCTCATTATCTTTTATGTTTCAATAAGATCACCTCTCATTCTTCTGAACTCCATTGCATATAGGCCTAACCTACTCAACGACAGATGTTAGGTTAACAGGTCTATAGTTTCCTGCTTTCTGTCTGCCTCCTTTTTGATATAGGGGCGTTACATTTTCGGTTTTCAAATCCGCTGGGACCTCCCCAGAATCCAGGGAATTTTGGTAGATTACAACCAATGCATCCACTATCTCTGCAGCCACTTCTTTTAAGACTCTAGGATGCAAGCCATCAGGTCAAGAGGACTTCTCCACCTTTAGTCCCATTATTTTACCAAGTACTATTTCTTTAGTGATAGTGATTGTATTAAGTTTCTCCCTCCCATTGCCCCTTGATTATCCACTAGATGTTTTTAGTGTCTTCTACCGTGAAGACCGATATAAAATATTTGTTCAAAGTTTCTGCCATTTCCCTGTTCTCCATTATTAATTCCCCAGTCTCATCCTCTAAGGGACCAACATTTACTTTAGCCACTATTTTTCTTTTTATGTACCTATAGAAAATCTTACTATCTGTTTTTCTATTTTTTACTAATTTGCTTTCATAATCTATCTTCCCTCTCTTTATTATTTTTTTAGCCGTTCTTTGCTGGCTTTTAAAAGTTTCCCAATCCTCTGGCCTCCCACTTTGTATGCCCTTGTTTTCTATTTGATACCATCCCTTATTTCCTTAGTTAGCCATGGATGGTTATCCCTTCTCTTGTAGTCTTTCCTTCTCATTGGGATATATTTTTGTTGAGGATTATGAAATATCTCCTTAAATGTCTGCCACTGCTCATCAACCATCCTACACTTTAATCTATTTTTCCAGTCCACTTTAGCCAACTCTGCCTTCATACCTTTGTCGGCTCCTTTGTTTAAGCTTAGTACACTGGTTTGAGATCCAACTTTCTCACCCGCCAACTGAATTTTAAACTCAATCGTGCTATGGTCACTCATTCCTAGAGGACAGGAATGCAAACTTGGATGTGTTACTTATGGGATAACAAATAATGTAGTGCCAGAAACATTCAATTTATGTTACAGGACTGCTTTTGCGATATTAGTTTGTTCTCTATGCTTTGAAAATCGATTTGTTTACATTCTGGGGTGGAATTCAGAGCACTGGACAGTACTGTGAGGCAATGGCACAAATATAAGTTGCAATGAGACTTTATGTTTCTGCTCATGGACCGATGTTAAAGGTTGGGGGAGGTCTGGTCGCGACGGCAGGAAGGAAATTCATTATGGAAAAAACAGATTGCTTTCCCTTTAAAGGCAGACTGGGATCTCAGCACACAAAAAAATCTCAGGACGCAGCATCTATTGTAGAGGATTCTCCGAAGGTGACGGCATGGAGTGAATCTTGGTTCTTCTGGCAGCAGTAACTCTGTCTTGTTTATAGTAGAACATTGTTGTAGAAGTCGAGGCAGTGATAGAATGAAGGTATAAGATGATACAGAGATTGGAGCATATTACGTATAGTACATAATCTTTGGTGAGCCACAAAGTATTAAAGGGTCAAGATGATGTTCGTGAAACACAGGAGCTGGAGCTTTTTGTCAATATTCTCTTAACCTTGAGATATGTTATTGCTTTGAAATACTGCACTGCTCACGTTATGCATTACAATATCTCGAGGTTTTATCTTTTCTCACCATATAAATGAACAGAGCTACGCCCTCGGTGGAAATAAGCCATTAATTGCCTGATCAAACAAATCTTTCAAACAGACAGAATCATGTGATTCAGATCAATCTAATACAGTGCCACGTGAGCACTGAATACCCTCCAGCACCTTGCTGAGTGATTCTTGATAATGAGTATTGGCAGGCCATGGGGAACATTCCTCATCTGACATCCAACACATGCTTTCAGCAGAGGTCATAAGTTAGCAATTAGGAGTGGGAACAGTGGCTATTTCTTCCATCATTACTCCAGACTGAAAACACAAATTACAAACATATACAAAAGGGGACAGGAAAAGGCCAACTGTTGTATCCAGTCTGTCCCACCTATGATGTACCATAAAACCTGCCCTCCCAAGCAATCTCCTGAGTGAGGCAAAAATATAGAGGAAAAATAAGCTGGAAAGTTCTTCTCTGATCCCTAAAGACAGTAAAGCAAGCTCTCAGAGATTATAGTAATAATAAGTAAATCGAAATAATGACAATTACCCTTCATCTACCTTCTATTACTTGAGAGATTCTCAACTCTCAAGACATCATCTAGCTTGCTTTTGAAGAACAGTAATGAATCCATGCTTACTGTATGTTTTGTAATACCCTTCTGCCATTCTGACTGGGAACAGCTAACTCAACACAGATTAAACATTGAATCTGGAACCTTCCTGGTCTGGAACATTGGGGGCGAAATAGCCCCGCACCCAGTTTGGGGTGCATAATTCGAATTTCATGAAAATTTATCGCCCCGCGCAAAATATAGGTAAGTGACCCGGAATTTGGGTCTTTATATCTGAAAAATGTCTAGGGCGCTATCGGAGGCGATTTTCCCCTTCACGGTGCGGTAGAGAGGCGAAAGTGGGGCAATGTGAGTCAGCATGACACGGATATGCCACATCGCGTTGACTCGCCCAAAGGCCCTCCCTTTCAATTAAAGTTGAGGGCCGCTACGCACTCTGCAGTCCCTTTGGCGGCAGTCATTGGGCCACCAGGGACGCTCTTGACCGAGCCAACAGCCCGGCACTCAAAACGGAGTGCCGGGCTGCAGGGTGGCAGCCTGGTCGAGGCACACGGCATAAATGGCCTCCCCTATAAGGGGAGCCCACGCAGTGGATGTCCACCAGCTTCGTGACCCGCAAAGCTGGCGGTGACATCGTCTTGCGCCATCCTCGCCACCCACGGGGAAATTTCCCCCACGGGGCACAAAGGGATTGGCGCGGCTATCGCCATGCATGCGTCTACCTGGGGTGCAAATTGTGGGGCGTGGCACCAATGGCACAATCACCCCCAAACCTCTGGGTCAATTTCCCCACAGGCGCTATCGACACCTTCCCCCAGGCAATAACTTCGTTGTGCCTCAGTAGCGCCCCTGGAGGCGTTAATGGGGCTATAAAAAAGGCAATTTCGCCCCCTTTGTTTTTCCACAGATGTGCTGCACTTACAGGAGTGGTTTACATTTTGTACCAGATCTGGTACACCACTGTCCTGAACTATTTTACAATCTATTACCTCACCACCAGTATACTCTTCAGGGATGAGGTTTGTAAATATTACTAAATAAATCACGGCTTAAATTTTACTAAATGGATTTAACTCTCTTATATTTGCTGTATCCCTCTCAGAGCCTTTAGACATATTGGTAATTCATGACTGTGTTCAATCTTGACCTGAAGTTCACACTTTAATTCATCACAGAGGTCTAGAACTGCCTGCGTGTGTGTTTTTTAAAATTACCTTTATATGACCTGTATATCTGGTGCATTTAGAAAACTGACTCAAGTCACACAGATTACCCCTTGAGGTGTTCTGTCATGTTTCAGGAATTTTTCTAATTTTTCCCCAGAAAGGAATTGGAAAAAGAGTTCCTTTCAATGTTGTATTTCAAAGCATAGTGTATTACTGCGAGTAAAATAAAAGGACGGAAGGGGGTCTGAGATAGTAGGTAGTTAAGATGCACATAATCTAGCCCTGGTGTTCACAGAATCAAAGCATCTCAGCACAGAAGGAGGCCATTTGGTACATTGTGCCGGTGCTGGCTCTTTGAACGAGCCTACTGATAGGCATTTACCAATGACTTGTATCCATAATTGGTAAACACCTTATGCCCAATACATGACAAGTTTTTCAATCTCTCTCTAACTGTGAAGAGTCAGGAATAAGACATAATGTCACATCTAAAAGGCAATCTAGTTTTTGCAACAGCAGTTGTAGTGGAGGCAAAAAAGCCCCCCTTCACCCACTGCAATAAAGGTAGACCCAAAATGTGATAATACAGTGGTGTTGGGCTGTTCAAACCAAACAAGTTGACCCACAAAAGTGGGGTAGCATTCTATGTTCATTATTTTCATGTTATTACAATAAGGTAACTTATATCAATTTAATTAAATGAATCCAATCATAACTATTGCTCTGTCTGTTTATCTTACTATGGCATGTGGCAGCTTAAAGAATTGAACCAATCTTTGCCTCATCTTAACTCAGTCAGCTTGCAGAAAGAATGAAAAAATAAGAGTGCAAAGACATGGATGTCCAGTTCAGTTCACAGCAGACTTTAATTTTTATACCCCTTCGGACCAGTTATCATACAATTAGATATAGGGCAAGGTGAGTTAACACCTTTAAAAGTTAACTGCTCAGATTCCTTAGGGGAGGGACTAACTCCACTGAAGCCAAATTTGTAACATCTTCAATTGGACCTGTTATGTGAAACAAGTCAATCGGTTAAGGATGAATAAATGCAAGGTTAGATAAATACTCTTGGGTTTTTCTTGATTTAACTTTGAAAGGGAGCAAGAAGTATCTTTAAAGAATCTTTTCTCAGGGGAGGAAATGGGTTGGATAGAATCCATTGTACAGTTGTACGTGGAGATGCTTGATGGAAACCAATAATCTTTTCTAATTCCATGCATTCTTATGTTCTTAAACTCAGCATGAGGGATGCCTACAATACAGCTGCATATAGAAAACCACCTTCCCAAAAGGATTTTGAAAGAGAAAATCTGTTTTATATTTATACAGTCAGTACTGAAGAAACAGTGCTTAAAAATATTGTAGCTTGATGTCCCAAAAGTGGCTTTTAGAAGATCATCAAACTTAGTGAATATTATATGCATACTAATTCATTGTGCACATGTCCTTCTGAATAATTCATATGGGTATTCAACCAAATCTCTGCAGCCAGATATAATTTCTGCAAATTGAGTTACACATATTTGTAAAAGGTTAGCAAATGGCGAGCGCAGAAAATTACTGAATATTTGCTAAAAATTGGCAACGCTTAACCTATCCATACCAGATTTATAAATGGAGATTAGAAATGTAGAGTGACAAATACAGGAATATTCTTCTGTACATTATTGCACAGATATTTGTTCTTACCAATCTACTGCCTTTCAAAATCCAAGCTTGTCATCTTCTTGACTTCTCGGGTTGGATTTTCCCTTGAATTACACCTTCCGTCTGGCAGTTTGGGGACAGTAAACACAGTAAAGTGGCGCAGCAAAGCCGACTGCTTCAAAATCACTGGTCTAACATTGCACCAGAATTATTTTAACCCCAGATGTTGCCAGTTTCCTTTAAATCTCATTGAAGATCTGTCCAACTGCACGACTCTAATTAACTGTAACTAAATGGGGTCAAGTAGGTGTATCTAATCCCTGTGACCTATTTTCCACAATTTCTGCTCCAAATTATTACCACCGTTATTTAACTGCATTGAAGAAGTAATTTTATTTACCATAACTGAAGTTTGCCTTCATATTGATCTGTTTAGTACTTAGGAGATTCTATCAGGACTATTGCTATTAATTTAGACAAATCTGCAATCAGTACAGTTTTGGACTGGAATCTCCTTGTTCCTATGCTATGATAAAGAGGAGGCTGAGGAGAAGGAAATAGTTAGATTTGTTCCTGACACACACATACCACTCACCACGGTCTACTGAATAAAATTGTCTTACTAGGCTTTTCCAAATGTCAGTGCCTTAGAAACTACATTTCTCCTGAGGCTACTGGGGTGATATGTCAACTGTTGGCTGAAAACCCAAAGCCCACTTACCTCAGGAGATCAGCATTGTCCATATGAGTCAAAGTCAATCCTGATTTGAATTTATTTGCCATTGTATCCTTCAAGACAGCTTCTGGTGACCTTCGCCGCAATAGTTAGGCAGCAGCTCACCAGTGGATCAAGAAGGTGATAGAAGTACTTTTCAGAGGCCGAGAAACAAGCCAGGAAGTGCCTTGGGGTTAGCCCTGGCTCCGTAGGTAGCATTCTTGACTTTGAATCAGAAGGTTGTTTGTTCAGGTGCCACTTCAGACACATGAACACGTAAGCCTGGCTGACACTCCAGTGCAGGTCTGAGAGAGTGCTGCACTGTCAGAAGTTCCGTCTTTCAGATGAGGTGTTAAACCGTGGTCTTGTCTGCCCTCTGAGGTGTACGTAAAAGATCCTATGACACTATTTTAAAGAGGAGCAATATAATTCTCCACGGTGTCCTGGCCAATATTTATCCCTCAAGCAACATCACAAAAACTGGTTATTTGGAGCTGATCATGTTGCTGTTTGCGGAACCATGTATGTAAATTGGCTGCTATTTTTCCTACATTACAAAAGTGTTTAATTGGCTGTAAAGTGCTTTGGGACATCCTGAGGTTGTGAAAGGTGCTATATAAATGTGTGTCTCTCTTTCTTACTTTCCTTTTGCCAGGTTATGTGAGTTGAGTGTTTGTAAGTTCAGACTGCATTTGAGTGTTTGCAGAGATTGCTGTTTGCATCACTGAGTTTCCCTGATATGCAGGTGATGACAGAGAAACAGTCTGAGAGATAAGGGGACAAGCAAAGGCTATATCTATGGTAGAGGATTTGGATTTGATAACAGTACCTTGCCTTATCTTGGCTACTCTGAGAGGATATTGACGATTTCCCTATGTTCTGCAGCAGTTCCTCGAAAAATGAATTTAGAACTGACAACTTCTGCAACCTTCCTTCATACAATCCCTTTCATGGGGCTTCATGCTTCAGTGCCCAATACTTGACCCTTTCTTGTTCTGACTTCATCCAACAACGCTGTCACGAATGCAACAGAAAACGTTCCTGATTCTAAACCCGCTAACTCCCAAGACTGATGCTCTTTCAGACACCATGCACTCTCTGCTGCTCAAAAAATGATGTCCCCCTTCACTCTGCTTTCAAAGGCTATATCAAGACTGAATTCCATTCCCTCTTAGCAATTGTAACTCTATATTGAGCAGTACTTCTACTCCAAACCCACTCGACATAGAAAATGATGGCACTGGGAGGAAAGCTAAGTGGGTGATTAGCAGAGCTGCCTGGGTAGGTGCAATCCTGCTCTGCTGCTATCCCATGAACAAAAGGAGAATCCAGCCTACATTGTTTTACAATCATAATGTTGAATGTGTTGGTAATGCTACTTGGAGTGTCCCTGCACCTTACGACAAACTCATAGATATATTAGACACGGTCACTCTGTGACCTTCACCTTTATTCCCTGGACCAAGGAGTGCTGACCCTGGGTGGGACCTCCCCTTTTATACCTGGAAACCCAGGTGAGGAGTGTCTCCCGCAAGTTCACCCCCTGTGGTCAGGGTGTGCATTTCCAAGGTACAGGTACAGTGTACATGAGTTACAGTTACATGAATGTCATTGCAAGATGGTTAAATACATGACATCACCTCCCCCCTTAAGTCTTTTTATTTCAGAGTTTAAGTCTGTCAGGTGGTCGACTCTCTCTCGTGGAGCGCCGCAGTTGTGGCTCTGGTGGCTGAGCCTCGGCATGCGTCTCTGTCACTTGAGGTGATTCCGGCCTGTCTGGGCTGGCTGCAGGGACTATGTATGCTGAGGACTGTCTTTGTTGCTCGTCCACTGGCAGTGCTGTAGGTGCCATCTCATGCTCTTCTTCAGGTTCCTCCGAGTCTATGCTGAACCTTTTCTTTACTTGGTCTAAGTTTTTGCGGCATATCTGTTCAGTCGGACCACCATGACTCTATTTCCTTCTTTGCCAATTACGGTACCCTCAAGCCACTTGGGTCCCAAAGCATGGTTAAGAACAAATACTGGATCATCTATTTCTATACACCTCTCCCTTGAGTTTCGATCATGGAGCTCGGTTTGAGACTGGTGCTTGCCCTCAACAATGTCTGCCAGGGCTGGGTGAATGAGGGACAGCTGCGTTTTAAGCGTGCATTTCATGAGGAGCTCTGCTGGCGGGACACCCATGAGCGAGTGTGGGCGGGACCTGTAGGCCAGCAGGAGGTGCGATAAGCTGAAGGGAGGGTCCTTGGATGCGTAGCATGTCCTGTTTTATGACTTGGACCGTCCGTTCCACGTGGCCATTGGAAGTCAGCTTGAACGGCGCTGTCCGGACGTGCTTGATCCCATTGCCCGACATAAACTCCTGGAATTCATTGCTGGTGAAACACGGGCCATTGTCGCTGACCAGGATGTCCGGCAATCCATGGGTCGCGAAAACCGTACACACACTCTCCACGGTGATGGATGTTGTGCACGAGTTCAATGTGATGCACTCAATCCACTTCGAGTATGCATGGACAACGATCAGGAACATTTTCCCCATGAACGGACCCACATAGTCTACGTGAATACTTGACCATGGTCTGGTGGGCCAGGGCCACGGGCTTGAATGGGGCCTCCATGGGGGCATTGCCTAGCTGGGCACACGTCGTGCACCTGTGAACCCAGTGTTCCAGGTCTGAGTCAATCCCCGGCCACCATACATGTGATTGGGCAATGGCCTTCATTAACACGATGTCAGGGTGCTCACTGTGGAGTTCCCTGATAAACTCTTCCCTTCCTTTCTGGGGCATGACTACCCGGCTACCCCATAGCAGGCAGTCGGCTTGGAAGGAGAGCTCATCCATCCATCTCTGAAACGGTCTGACTTCCTCGGGGCACGCCCTGTGTGCGGGCGCCCAATCCCCAGTCAGGACACATTTCTTTATTGTGGATAGGAGGGGGTCCCTGTTGGTCCAGAGTTTGATCTGGCGGGCTGTGATGGGGGAGCCCGCGGTGTCAAAAGCCACAACGGCCATGACCATCTCAGCGCTCTGCTCCGACGCCCCCTCGGTGGTGGCCAGTGGGAGCCTGCTGAGTGCGTCAGCGCAATTTTCGGTGCCTGGCCGGTGCCGTATGGTGTAGTCATACGCAGCCAGCGTGAGGGCCCAGCGCTGTATGCGAGCTGACGCATTGGCGTTGATAGCCTTGCTGTCGGACAACAAGGATGTTAACGGCTTGTGGTCCGTCTCTAGCTTGAACTGTCTACCAAAAAGGTACTTGTGCATCTTTTTCACACCGTAAACACACGAGTGCTTCCTTCTCGACCATGCCATATCCACGCTCTGCCTGGGAGAGCAACCTGGAGGCGTAAGCCACTGGTTGTCATCATTACCCTGCTGCAACACACACCCAACCCCCGTAGGATGACGCATTGCCTGTTAAGACCAGTTTTTTTACAAGGGTCATATGGATTGGAGGGTAGCTAACATAAAAAAGGAGGGAAGAGAGAAAATAGGGATTTATAGACCGGTTAATCTGACATCGGTAGTGGGGAAAATGTTGGAATCAATTATTAAAGATATAATAGCAGCGCATTTGGAAAGCAGTGACAGGATCGGTCCAAGTCGGCATGAATTTATGAAAGGGAAATCATGCTTAACAAATCTAGAATTTTTTGAGGATGTAACTAGTAGAGTGGACAAGGGAGAACCAGTGGATGTGGTGTAATTGGACTTTCAAAAATCTTTTGACAAGGTCCCACACAAGAGATTAGTGTGCAAAATTAAAGCACATGGTATTAGGGGTAATGTATTGACGTGGATAGAGACCTGGTTGGCAGACAGGAAGCAAAGAGTAGGAATAATCGTGTCCTTTTCAGAATGGCAGACAGTGACTAGTGGGGTACCGCAAGGTTCAGTGCTGGGACCCCAGCTATTTACAATATACATTAATGATTTAGACGAATGAATTGAATGTAATGTCTCCAAGTATGCAGATGACACTAAGCTGTGTGTTGGTGTGAGCTGTGAGGAGGATGCTAAGAGGCTGCAGGGTGACTTGGACAGGTTAGGTAAGTGGGCAAATGCATGGCAGATGCAGTATAATGTAGATAACTGTGAAGTTATCCACTTTGGTGGCAAAAATAGGAAGGCAGAATGTTGTCTGAATGGTGACAGATTAGGAAAAGGGGAGGTGCAACGAGACCTGGGTGTCATGGTACATCAGTCATTCAAAGTTGGCATGCAGGTACAGCAGTGGGTGAAGAAGGCAAATGGCATGTTGGCCTTCATAGCAAGAGGATTTGAGTATAGGAGCAGGGAGGTCTTACTGCAGTTGTACAGGGCCTTGGTGAGGACACACCTTGAATATTGTGTACAGTTTTGGTCTCCTAATCTGAGGAAAGACATTCTTGCTATTCAGGGAGTGCAGAGAAGATTCATCAGACTGATTCCCGGGATGGCAGGACTGACATATGAAGAAAGACTGGATTGACTAGGCTTATGTTCACTGGAATTTAGAAGAATGAGAGGGGATCTCATAGAAACATATCAAATTCTGACAGGATTGGACAGGTTAGATGCAGGAAGAATGTTCCCGATGTTGCGGAAGTCCAGAATCAGGGGTCACAGTCTAAGGATAAGGGGTAAGCCATTTAGGACCGAGATGAGGAGAAACTTCTTCACTCAGAGAATTGTGAACCTGTGGAATTCTCTACCACAGAAAGTTGTTGAGGCCAGGAGTTAGATGTATTCCTTACTACTAGGGGGATCAAGGGATATGGCGAGAAAGCAGGAATGGGGTAGTGAAGTTGCATGTTCAGCCATGAACTCATTGAATGGCGGTGCAGGCTCGAAGGGCTGAATGGCCTACTCCTGCACCTATTTTCTATTACATTTATTCAAAAGGGAGTTAGATGTGGCCCTTATGGCTAAAGGGATCAAGGGGTATGGAGAGAAAGCAGGAATGGGGTACTGAAGTTGCATGATCTGCCATGATCATATTGAATGGTGGTGCAGGCTCGAAGGGCCGAATGGCCTACTCCTGCCCCTATTTTCTATGTTTCTATGTTTCTATGAGGAGAAACCTCTTCACTCAGAGAGTTGTTAACCTGTGGAATTCTCTTCCGCAGAGAGTTGATGATGCCAGTTCATTAAATATATTCAAAAGGGAGTTAGATATGACCCTTACGGCTAAAGAGATCAAGGGGTATGGAGAGAAAGCAGGAAAGGGGTACTGAGGTGAATGATCAGCCATGATCTTATTGAATGGTGGTGCAGGATCAAAGGGCCAAATGGCCTACTCCTGCACCTATTTTCGATGTTTAAATCTTTGACTGTGGCAGGACAAGTTGATAATGCTGTTAAAAAGCAGAAGGGATCCGGTACTTTATAAATAGAGGCTTGGGGGAATAATTCAGGGCGTTTGTGTCTCCCGTTTTTGCCCGGGTGTGTCGCTGCTACCAACTCCCACAAAGTTCCGATCCGCTCCAACCGGTTGTGCCCTGGGTCACTGCACCGGCAATTACAATGTCATCACCATGGACAGCAGCCCATTTTCACCCCGGAGCGAAAATTTGGTGGTGCCCCATGAGGCTACTGTGGGCAATGCCGTAGGCTGCTCGTGGGGTGAAAATTAAAAGGGAGGTGGGGCGTTGAAAATTTTAAAATGGCCAACTTACCAGTCGAGGCCTTCTTCACAGCAGATCCATGCTGCGATCCTGCAGCCTGGCACTCGCCTTGTGTGCCACGCTGCTGCCAAGGCACCCTGCTCCCGAGTGCTCGAGTGGTGGCCCCTTCTCCCTCCTGCAGAGTCGGCAGCTTGGCCCTCCCCTTTAATGGAAGGGGAGGGCAATGTCTTCCTGCCAGCGCTTCATGGCCCTCCGCATAGCACTGGATAATTCGCATTGCTTAGCGCCCAGGTCCTGCCCTCGGGAGGAAGTGGAGCGTGAGATTTTGTGCTCTACTTCCTCTCGGGGACGGTAAGCCCACTTTTGTTCGTGGGGCCGGACTTCTGTGCCTGGTGCAGGTAATCCCGCCTCACGGCTGTTAACCGGGACGATACGCAAGTTCACCCCAACAAAGTATAAAGTCAAGGATGTTATGCCAAGCCTTTCTAACTCATTGGTTAGGCCTCAGCTGGAGTATTGTGTCCAATTCTTTCGGAAGGATGTCAAGGCCTTGGAGAAGGTGCAGAAGAGATTTACTAGAATGGTATCAAACATGAGGGACTTCAGTTACGTGGAGAGACAAGAGAAGCTGGGATTGTGCTCCTTAGAGCAGAGGATGTTTAGGGGAGATTTAATGGACTTATTCAATTTTATGAAGGGGTTCGATAGAGTATATAGGGAGAAACTGTTTACCACTGGCAGGAGGGTCAGTAACCAGATGACACAGATTTGCGTTAATCTGATAAGGGAGATGAGGAGTCATTTTTTATAGAGTGAGTTTTTATGATCTGGAATGCATTACCTAAAAGGGCGATGGAAGCACAGTAAATAGTAAGTTTCAAAAGGGACTTGTGCATAAATATTGTAAAGAAAAAAATGCTGGGTTATGAAAAAAACAGAATCATTGTAGTTCAACCCACCATGCCTGTGCGAGCTCTTTCATGGAGCCAGCACAGGCACGATGGATTGAATTACAGTAAGATTCTATGCTACTAAAGTGTTAATCAGATAAAACAGTTTGAAACCCGTGGTTACACTGAAGGCTGAAGACAGAAAAGCTTGACTTGCAGCCTAGATAAAACACAGGCATTGTACTCGCCCTTTTTATTTTGATGTCTACACTTAAGACGTTGGCCTGCATTTGGGCATTCACCTGCATCTGAACAAAAAAAACACTGTCAGTTTCCAGTAAGAAAAGGGTTAGCAGCTGACTAACCCTTTGATGAAAGGTTTTAGGATCACTCGCAATTCAGTGGCCTTATTTTGACTGTGATCTTTTGTGCAAATTTGTGATCGAAGATGATAATTTTCTATGTCCTTTATTGGAAATATTGTTAACAATTTTGATACTAAGATCATGTAAAAGCACGAGAAGAGTTGGGAAAATAAGCATGCTTTATTTCTCTGAGTAAAGAGATAGAGCTATGTGTAGAAAACTGTATGAATTGGTGCTGACAAAGATGATCATGTAGCTTGACAAGTATTGAACTGAGGGAGGAACAATAGCAGAGGAGTTAAAAAGCAGGGAAGAAATGTCAGTAATTGCCTGAATCTTATAGACTGGAATGGGAGAATTGATGGGGAGTTTCTGTATGGGGCTTGACTTTGAATTGTTTCTGGAAAAGCTTTGGTTTCTCCCTGCTTCCTCACTGTGTCGAAATTAAGATTCAGTGCATTGTCTCTTACTCAGACTCATTCTTTCCCAGGTCTGTAGAATGTCTTGCCTCACTTCCTCTTATAATTTCAGGGCTTAGAAACCTCAATTTCGATATCACCTAACCATTTCATGTATTTCATCTTCAATCCTGCTTTATTTAACCTTGGTGGTGTCCTGCGAAATTGGTTTCCACCGAGACTTCTCAATTTAAAAAAAAAATCACTGAAAAACACAAGTAAATAATCTTCCTCCTGAAATGAACTTGCATTTCTTTATTTGTTTATTGACCAAATTAAAACTGATAACAGCAATTCAATGGAGTTGCTGTTGTTGTTTTATTAACTGAGCAAACTAGGCAATTGGTGACATTGCTTGGGCGAAATCAATGCCACTCTTTTTCACTGGCTAAGTACAGATCCAATTGGCAGCAGCAATTGAGAAAGTTGTTGTATTTTGTCAACTCATTGATTGACAAGGCAGGACATTACAGTTGATAGCAGCGGTATGATATAGTCACTTCATTTCTTCATCCAGTGACGCACTAGTAATGTGCTACAGTAGTCAAGAGCCAAATAAGATGACAAGTTACTGTAGAAACCAGAAGATAACCTATTTTTTAGGTCTGTAACAATTTACGATAGATCTGAAATTGATTTTTTTATAGAACAAGTACAGAATATAATGAGAAAAGATATGCAACTATACACAATCTAGACTTGTTCAACATTTGCAAGAAGTTCTGTGATTAAAATGCTGTCACAAGATAATTGATCATTGGCAATACAACATACATTTCTTATTTAAATTATTTAGATATTATATCAATTTTACTTAGAATATTTTAATTAAATTAGATTGTGTGTCAATATCATTTTTACAATATAATAGAATAATTTCTTTCATATCATGTGTAAAAACAAAATTGTCTTTTGCTAATGATGAACCTTCCAATAGACCAATAATGAAATTAATTACTCAGTGATTGTGTAGCACAATGGAAAAGAACACTGACTTTGTATTTCTGGATTCTGAATTAGAATGCAGCTTAGAATGATGAGATGAAAAGGCTTCATATACAGCCATTGCATATTGGAAAATCATGCTCCGTTCGTGATATTTTGATACGTGCTGGATGTGAAATTTATCCTCATTTCTGCGAGTTGAACATCCCCTGTCCCCTGGCACAACCACGCCAGCTGTCCCCTATGCTCCGAAATTGCCTCGGCAAACCTCTCTGCCCCTCCACCTCCCTCTCCTCCTTTAGAACCTTCCTTAAAACTTGCTCTTTGACCAAACATTGGGCCACCCCTCTTGATACCTCCTCTTTAATTTGGTGTCCATGTTTTGATTAAGCCTCTGTGAAGTACCTTGGGATGTTTATCCTACGCTATAGGCAATATATAACTGGAAGTTGTTGTTGCTGTTGCTATTGTCATAATCTCATTGACTTTATGGGGCCAAAATTCAGGTTCCCAAAAAAGCCACTCACCGCCAGAAAACAGTGGCCAAGCGGCGGAGTCGAGCAGCTGCCAACTCCTGGTCTAATGGCCGCCGCCAGCGAAATTCACCTCGGGGATTTTCTGGCGGTCCCCACTTCCACCCCGCTGCTGCTGACTGTCCTAAGTGTGTCAACAAAGGGCGCACCGCTGATCTCCCGCTTCTACATCGCACCTCTCGTGAAATTTAGTGCGAAAAATCTTAAATCTGCCACACGGTGCCCCCGGAAACTGACCATAGCCACTTATATCCCTGTTTTCCGAGAGTAAAGGGATAAATACCAACGCATCGGCCCGCATCCAGAGATGGGCGCTCACGTTGTCCGCATACAACTACGTCATCCGCCAAAGGCCAGGCACAGAAAACTGCGCCGATGCTGTCAGTAAGCTGCCATTGACCACCACGGGGGTGGAAATGGCGCAGCCCGCAGATCTAGCCATGATTATGGAAGCATTTGAGAGTGAGCAATCACCCGTCACTGCCTGGCAGATCAAAACCTGGACAAGCCAGGACCCCTTATTAGCTCTAGTCAAAAGCTGTGTGCTTCATGGGAGCTGGTCCAGTGTCCCAGTGGAAATGCGAGAGCCCTATAAAGGCCGCGAGTTCAACAGTCGGGTGGCGCGTCGCTGAGGCGTGAGTCCGGTGTCGTCAAGAGGCCTATAAAGGCCCAGCTTGTGCAGCTACAGGGAGAAGGCAAAAAAGAAGTAGAAAGAAATAGAAAGGTGACGTCACAGCCAAGGGGGTAAGTGATTGGCTGGTGATTGGTAAGTAACTTTTCTTTGTTCTTTTCGATATCAGTGAGTAACATTTAGCATTGCTGTTGCCAATTTAAGTGTATCTAAGGGTTAATTCATGGCAGGAGAGCTCGGACACGTGTTATGCTCCTCCTGTACCATGTGGGAAATCAGGGACGCCTCCGGTGTCCCTGACGACTACGTGTGCGGGAAGTGTATCCGCCTCCAGCTCCTGACAAGCCACGTTGCAGAACTGGAGCTGAGGGTGGATTCACTCTGGAGGGTGCACGATGCTGAGAATGACGTGAATAGCACGTTTAGTGAGTTGGTCTTACTGCGGTAAAGGGTACACAGCCAGATAGGGAATGGAAGACCAACAAGAAGAGTAGTGCAAGGAAGGTAGTGCAGGGATCCCCTGCGGTCATCCCCCTGCAAAACAGATACACCGTTTTGAGTACTGTTGAGGGGGATGATTCATTAGGTGGGAGAAGCAGCAGCCAAGTTCATGGCACCATGGCTGGCTCTGCTGCACAGGAGGGCAGGAAAAAGAGTGGGAGAGCGATAGTGATATGGGATTCAATTGTAAGGGGAATAGATAGGTGTTTCTGCGGCCACAACCAAGACTCCATGATGGTATCTTGCCTCCCTGGTGCAGGGGTCAAGGATGTCTCGTAGCGGGTGCAGGACATTCTGAAAAGGGAGGGTGAACAGCCAGTTGTCGTGGTGCATATAGGTACCAATGACATAGGTGAAAAACGGGATGAGGTCCTACGAGGCGAATTTAGGGCGCTAGGAGCTAAATTAAAAAGTAGGACCTCAAAAGTAGTAATCTCAGGATTGCTACCAGAGCCACGTGCTAGTCAGAGTAGGAATCGCAGGATAGCTCAGATGAATACGTGGCTTGAGGAGTGGTGCAGAAGGGAGAGATTCAAATTCCTGGGACATTGGAACCGGTTCTGGGGGAGGTGGGACCAGTACAAACCAGAAGGTCTGCACCTGGGCAGGACCAGAACCAATGTCCTTGAGGGAGTGTTTGCTAGTGCTGTTGGGGAGGAGTTAAATTAATATGGCAGGGGATGGGAACCTATACAGGGAGACAGAGGGAAATAAAAAGGAGGCAGAAGCAAAATATAGAAAGGAGAATAGTAAAAGTGGAGGGCAGAGAAACCCAAGGCAAAAAACAAAAAGGGCCACATTACAGCAAAATTCTAAAGAGGCAAAGTGTGTTAAGAAAACAAACCTGAAGGTTCTGTGCCTCAATGCGAGGAGTATTCGGAATAAGCTGGATGAATTAACTGCGCAGATAGCAGTTAACGGATACGATGTGATTGGCATCATGGAACATGGCTCCAGGGGGACCAAGGCTGGGAACTGAACATCCAAGGGTATTCAGCATTTAGAAATGATAGACAGAAAGGAAAAGGAGGCGTTGCTGGTTAAAGATGAAATCAATGCAATTGTAAGGAAGGATATTAGCCTGGATGATGTGGAATCGGTATGGGTGGAACTGCAGAATTCCAAAGGGCAGAAGATGCTAGTGGGTGTTGTGTATAGACCACCAAATAGTAGTAGTGAGGTTGGGGACAGCATCAAACAACAAATAAGGGATGTGTGCAATAAAGGTACAGCAGTAATCATGGGCGACTTTAATCGACACATTGATTGGGCTAACCTAACTGGTAGCAATGCAGTGGAGGAGGATTTCCTGGAGTGTATTAGGGATGGTTTTCTAGACCAATATGTCGAGGAACCAACCAGTGAGCTGGCCATCCTAGACTGGGTATTGTGTAATGAGAAGGGACTAATTAGCAATCTTGTTGTGCGAGGCCACTTGGGGAAGAGTGACCATAATATAGTAGAATTCCTTATTAAGATGGAGAGTGACAAAGTGAATTCAGAAACTAGGGTCCTGAACTTAAGGAAAGGTAACTTCGACGATATGAGGCGTGAATTGGCTAGAATAGACTGGCAAACGATACTAAAAGGATTGACGGTGGATAAGCAATGGCAAACATTTAAAGATCACATGAATGAACTTGAGCAAATGTACATCCCTGTCTGGAGTAAAAATAAAACTGGGAAGGTGGCTCAACCATGGCTAACAAAGGAAATTAAGGTTAGTGTTAAAGCCAAGGAAGAGGCATATAAATTGGCTAGAAAAAGCAACAAACCTGAGGACTGGGAGACATTTAGAATTCAACAGAGTTGGATTAAGGGTTTAATTAAGAGGGGGAGTACGAGAGAAAACTTGCAAGGAGTATAAAAATTGACTGCAAAAGCTTCTATAAATATGTGAAGAGAAAAAGACTAGTAAAGACAAACGTGAGTCCCTTGCAGTCGGATTCAGGTGAAATTATAATGGGGAACAAAGAAATGGCAGACCAATTGAACCAATACTTCGGTTCTGTATTCATGAAGGAAGATACAAATAACATTCCGAAGGTACTAGGAGACAGTGGGTCTAGTTAGAAGTAGGAACTGAAGGATATCCTTATTAGACGGGAAATTGTGTTGGGGAAATTGATGGGATTGAATGCCGATAAATCTCCGGGGCTTGATAGTCTGCATCCCAGAGTGCTCAAGGAAGTGGCTCTAGAAATAGTGGATGCATTGGTGATCATTTTCAAGCAGTCTTATCGACTCTGGATCAGTACCCATGGACTGGAGGATAGCTAATGTAACACCACTTTTTAAAAGAGGAGGGAGAGAGAAAACGGGTAATTATAGATCGGTTAGCTTGAAATCAGTAGTGGGGAAAATGTTGGAATCGTCCATGAAGGACGAAATAGCAGCGCATTTGGAAAGTGGTGGCAGGATCGGATCAAGTCAGCATGGATTTATGAAAGGGAAATCAATCTTGATGAAACTTCTTCAATTTTTTGAGGATGTAACTAGCAGAGCGGATAAGGGAGAACCAGTGGATGTGATGTGTTTGGACTTTCAGAAGGCTTTTGACAACGTCCCAAACAAGAGATTGTTGTGCAAAATCAAAGCACATGATATTGGGGGTAATATACTGATGTGGATAGGGAACTGGTTGGCAGACAGGAAGCAGAGAGTCGGGATAAACGGCTCCTTTTCAGAATGGCAGGCAGTGACTAGTGATGTGCCGCAGGGCTCAGTGCTGGGACCCCAGCTCTTTACAATATACATTAACGATTTGGATGAAGGAATAGAGTGTAATATCTCCAAGTTTGCAGATGACACTAAACTGGGTGGCGGTGTGAGCTGCGAGGAGGATGCTAAGAGGCTGCAGGGTGACTTGGACAGGTTAGGTGAGTGGGCAAATGCATGGCAGATGCAGTATAATGTGGATAAATGTGAAGTTATCCATTTTGGGGGCAAAACATGAAGACAGAATATTATCTGAATGGCGGCAAACTAGGAAAAGGGGAGGTGCAACGAGACCTGGGTGTCATCGTTCATCAATCACTGAAAGTGGGCACGCAGGTACAGCAGGCGGTAAAGAAGGCAAATGGTATGTTGGCCTTCATAGCTAGGTGATTTGAATATAGAAACAGGGAGGTCTTACTGCAGTTGTACAGGGCCTTAGTGAGGCCTCACCTGGAATATTGTGTTCAGTTTTGGTCTCCTAGTCTGAGGAAGGACGTTTTTGCTATTGAGGGAGCGCAGCGAAGGTTCACGAGATTGATTCCAGGGATGGCTGGGCTGTCATATGAGGAGAGACTGGATCAACTGGGCCTCTATTCACTGGAGTTTAGAAGGATGAGAGGGGATCTCATAGAAACATATAATATTCTGACGGGACTGGACAGGTTGGATGCGGCAAGAATGTTCTTGATGTTGGGGAAGTCCAGAACCAGACATAGTCTTAGGATAAGGGGTAGACCATTTAGGGCTGAGATGAGGAGAAACTTCTTCACTCAGAGAGTTGTTAACCTGTGGAATTCCCTGCCGCAGAGGGTTGTTGATGCCAGTTCACTGGATATATTCAAGAGTAAGTTAGATTTGGCTCTTACGGTTAAGGGAATCAACGGGTATGGAGAGAAAGCAGGAAAGGGGTACTGAAGGAATGATCAGCCATGATCTTATTGAATGGCGGTGCAGGTTCGAAGGGCCAAATGGCCTACACCTGCACCTATTTTTCTATGTTTCTATGTTTCTATGCAGGAAGAACTAAAGCCATTCCAGCGGCGCAAGGATGAAATGTCTATACAGGCAGACTGCCTTCTGTGGGGCAATCCAGTAGTGGTCCCCAAGAAGGGCAGAGACACCTTCATCAAGGGGAATAGATAGGAGTTTCTGCGGCGGCATCCAAGACTCCAGGATGGTATGTTGCCTCCCTGGTGCAAGGGTCACGGATGTCCCGGAGTGGCTGCAGAGCATTCTGGAGGGGGAGGGTGAACAGCCAGTTGTCGTGGTACATGTAGGTACCAACGATATAGATAAGAAGTGGGAAGAGGTCCGACAAGCTGAATTTAGGGAGTTAGGAGTTAAATAAAAAAGTAGGACCTCAAAGGTAGTAATCTCTGGATTGCTACCAGTGCCACGTGCTAATCAGAGTAGAGGGAGCAGGATAGTTAGAATAAATATGTGGCTTGAGTAGTGGTGCAAGAGGGAGGGATTCAAATTCCTGGAATATTGGAACCAGTTCTGGGGGAAGTGGGACCTGTACAAAAGGGACGGTCTGCACTTGGGCAGGATTGGAATTGATGTCCTCGGGGTAACATTTGCTAATGCAGTTCGGGAGTTTTTAAACTAATATGACAGGGGGATGGGAACCTGTGCAGTGAGACAGGGCAAAGTAATATGGAGTCAGAAATAGATGGTAGAAAGGTAAAAAGCAATAATGGAAGGCAGAGCAAACAAAGGCAAGAAACAAAAAGGGCCACACTACATCATAATTCCAGAAGGAAAAAGGGTTTGTGAAGGCTTTGTGTCTTAATGCAAGGAGTATCTGTAATAAGATGGATGAATTAACTGTGCAAATAAATGTTAACAGATATGAAGTGATTGGAATTACAGAGGCATTTGGAAAGAGGTAATATGATAGGTCCAAGTCAGCATGGATTTGTGAAAGGGAAATCATGCTTGACAAATCTTCTGGAATTTTTTGAGGATGTTTCCAGTAGAGTGGACAAGGGAGAACCAGTTGATGTGGTATATTTGGACTTTCAGAAGGCTTTCGACAAGGTCCCACACAAGAGATTAATGTGCAAAGTTAAAGCACATGGGATTGGGGGTAGTGTGCTGACATGGATTGAGAACTGGTTGTCAGACAGGAAGCAAAGAGTAGGAGTAAATGGGGACTTTTCAGAATGGCAGGCAGTGACTAGTGGGGTACCGCAAGGTTCTGTGCTGGGGCCCCAGCTGTTTACACTGTACATTAATGATTTAGACGAGGGGATTAAATGTAGTATCTCCAAATTTGCGGATGACACTAAGTTGGGTGGCAGTGTGAGCTGCGAGGAGGATGCTATGAGGCTGCAGAACGACTTGGATAGGTTAGGTGAGTGGGCAAATGCATGGCAGATGAAGTATAATGTGGATAAATGTGAGGTTATCCACTTTGGTGGTAAAAACAGAGAGACAGACTATTATCTGAATGGTGACAGATTAGGAAAAGGGGAGGTGCAAAGAGACCTGGGTGTCATGGTACATCAGTCATTGAAGGTTGGCATGCAGATACAGCAGGCGGTTAAGAAAGCAAATGGCATGTTGGCCTTCATAGTGAGGGGATTTGAGTACAGGGGCAGGGAGGTGTTGCTACAATTGTACAGGGCCTTGGTGAGGCCACACCTGGAGTATTGTGTACAGTTTTGGTCTCCTAACCTGAGGAAGGACATTCTTGCTATTGAGGGAGTGCAGCGAAGGTTCACCAGACTGATTCCCAGAATGGCGGGACTGACCTATCAAGAAAGACTGGATCAACTGGGCTTGTATTCACTGGAGTTCAGAAGAATGAGAAGGGACCTCATAGAAACGTTTAAAATTCTGACGGGGTTAGACAGGTTAGATGCAGGAAGAATGTTCCCAATGTTGGGGAAGTCCAGAACCAGGGGACACAGTCTAAGGATAAGGGGTAAGCCATTTAGGACCGAGATGAGGAGGAATTTCTTCACCCAGAGAGTGGTGAACCTGTGGAATTATCTACCACAGAAAGTTGTTGAGGCCAATTCACTAAATATATTCAAAAAGGAGTTAGATGAAGTCCTTACTACTAGGGGAATCAAGGGGTATGGTGAGAAAGCAGGAATGGGGTACTGAAGTTGCATGTTCAGCCATGAACTCATTGAATGGCGGTGCAAGCTAGAAGGGCCGAATGGCCTACTCCTGCACCTATTTTCTATGTTTCTAGGATGATCAGGGCTGGGAACTCAACATCCAAGGGTATTCAACATTCAGGAAGGATAGAATAAAAGCAAAAAGAGGTGGGGTAGCATTTCTGGTTAAAGGGGCGATTAATGCAATAGTTAGGAAGGACATTAGCTTGGATGATGTGGAATCTATATGGGTAGAGCTGCAGAACACCAAAGGCAAAAAACATTAGTGAGAGTTGTGTACAGACCTCCAAACAATAGTAGTGATGTTGGGGAGGGCATCAAACAGGAAATTAGGGGTGCATGCAATAAAGGTGCAGCAGTTATCATGGGTGACTTTAATATGCATATAGATTGGCCTAACCAAACTGGAAGCAATACGTCGGAGGAGGATTTCCTGGAGTACATAAGGGATGGTTTTCTAGACCAATATGTCGAGGAACCAGCTCGGGGGGAGGCCATCGTAGACTGGGTGTTGTTTGATGAGAGAGGATTAATTAGCAATCTCTTTGTGCGAGGCCCCTTGGGGAAGAGTGACCATAATATGGTGGAATTCTACATTAGGATGGAGAATGAAACAGTTAATTCAGAGACCACACTCCAGAACTTAAAGAAGGGTAACTTTGAAGGTATGAGGCGTGAATTGGCTAGGATAGATTGGCGAATGATGCTTAAGGGGTTGACAATGGATGGGCAATGGCAGACATTTAGAGACCGCATGGATGAACTACAACAATTGTACATCCCTGTCTGGTGTAAAAATAAAAAAGGGAAGGGGGCTCAACCGTGGCTATCAAGGGAAATCAGGGATAGTATTAAAGCCAAGGAAGTGGTATACAAATTGGCCAGAAATAGCAGCGAACCCGGGGACTGGGAGAAATTTAGAAGTCAGCAGAGGAGGACAAAGGATTTGATTGGGGCAGGGAAAATACAGTACGAGAGGAAGCTTGCAGGGAACATTAAAACGGACTGCAAAAGCTTCGATAGATATGTAAAGAGAAAAAGGTCAGTAAAGACAAACGTAGGTTCCCTACAGTCAGAATCAGGGGAAGTCATAACGGGGAACAAAGAAATGGCAGACCAATTGAACAAGTACTTTGGTTCGGTATTCACTAAGGAGGACACAAACAACCTTCCGGATATAAAAGGGGTCAGAGGGTCTCGTAAGAAGGAGGAACTGAGGGAAATCCTGATTAGTCGGGAAATTTTGTTGGGGAAATTGATGGGATTGAAGGCCAATAAATCCCCAGGGCCTGATGGTCTGCATCCCAGAGTACTTAAGGAGGTGGCCTTGGAAATAGTGGATGCATTGACAGTCATTTTCCAACATTCCATAGACGCTGGATCAGTTCCTATGGAGTGGAGGGTAGCCAATGTAACCCCACTTTTTAAAAAAGGAGGGAGAGAGAAAACGGAATTATAGACCGGTCAGCCTGACATCAGTAGTGGGTAAAATGATGGCATCAATTATTAAGGATGTCATAGCAGCGCATTTGGAAAGAGGTGACATGATAGGTCCAAGTCAGCATAGATTTGTGAAAGGGAAATCATGCTTGACAAATCTTCTGGAATTTTTTGAGGATGTTTCCAGTGGAGTGGACAAGGGAGAACCAGTTGATGTGGTGTATTTGGACTTTCAGAAGGCTTTCGACAAGGTCCCACACAAGAGATTAATGTGCAAAGTTAAAGCATGTGGGATTGGGGGTAGTGTGCTGACATGGATTGAGAACTGGTTGGCAGACAGGAAGCAAAGAGTAGAAGTAAATGGGTACTTTTCAGAATGGCAGGCAGTGACTCATGGGGTACTGCAAGGTTCTATGCTGAGGCCCCAGCTGTTTACATTATACATTAATGATTTAGACGAGGGGATTAAATGTAATATCTCCAAATTTGCGGATGACACTAAGTTGGGTGGCAGTGTAATCTGCGAGGAGGATGCTATGAGGCTGCAGAGTGACTTGGATAGGTTAGGTGAGTGGGCAAATGCTTGGCAGATGAAGTATAATGTGGATAAATGTGAGGTTATCCACTTTGGTGGTAAAAACAGAGAGAAAGACTATCATCTGAATGATGACAGATTAGGAAAAGGGGAGGTGCAACGAGACCTGGGTCTCATGGTACATCAGTCATTGAGGGTTGGCATGCAGGTAAAGCAGGCAGTGAAGAAAGCAAATGGCATGTTGGCCTTCATAGCGAGGGGATTTGAGTACAGGGGCAGGGAGGTGTTACTACAGTTGTACAGGGCCTAGGTGGGCCACTCCTGGAGTATTATGTACAGTTTTGGTCTCCTAACTTGAGGAAGGACATTTTTGCTATTGAGGGAGTGCAGTGAAGGTTCACCAGACTGATTCCCAGGATGGCGGGACTGACATATGAAGAAAGATTGGATCAACTGGGCTTTTATTCACTGGAGTTCTGAAGAATGAGAGGGGATCTCATAGAAACGTTTAAAATTCTGACGGGTTTAGACAGGTTGGATGCTGGAAGAATGTTCCCAATGTTGAGGAAGTCCAGAACCAGAGGTCACAGTCTAAGGCTAAGGGGTAAGCCATTTAGGATTGAGATGAGGAGAAACTTCTTCACCCAGAGAGTAGTGAACCTGTGGAATTCTCTGCCACAGAAAGTTGTTGAGGCCAATTCACTAAAATATTCAAAAAGGAGTTCGATGAAGTCCTTACTACTAGGGGGATCAAGGGGTATGGGGAGAAAGCAGGAATGGTGTACTGAAGTTGCATGTTCAGCCATGAACTCATTGAATGGCGGTGCAGGCTCAAAGGGCCGAATGGCCTACTCCTGCACCTATTTTCTATGTTTCTATGTTTCTATCAATGATCTCCACAGTACCCATCCAGGCATCGTAATGATAAAAGTGATAGCCAGATCCCACGTGAGGTGGCCCGGTATCGATGTGGACTTAGAGTCCTGCGTTCACAGATGTAATACATGCTCGCAGTTAAGCAATGTACCCAGGGCGGTGCCGCTAAGTTTATGGTCTTGGCCCTCCAAACCGTGGTCTAGGGTCCACGTCGACTATGCATGTCCGCTCTTGGGTAAAATGTTCCTTGTGGTTGTAGACGCGTATTCCAAGTGGATTGAATGTGAGATAATGTCGGCTAGCACGTCCGCTGCCACCACTGAAAGCCTGCGGGCCATGTTTGCCACACACGGCTTACCCGATGTCCTGGTGAGCAACAACGGGCCATGTTTTACCAGTGCTGATTTCAAAGAATTCATGACCCATAGCGGGATCAAACATGTCACATCTGCCCTGTTCAAACCAGGTCAGGCAGAGAGAGCAGAGCAAACCATCAAGCAAGGCTTGAAAGGGTAACTGAAGGCTCACTGCAGGCCCGTCTATCCCGAGTCCTGCTTAACTGCTGCACGAGACCCCACTCACTCACTGGGATCCCACCTGCTGAACTGCTCATGAAAAGAGCACTTAGGACAAGGCTCTCATTAGTTCACCCTGATCTACATGAACAGGTAGAGAGCAAGCGGCTTCAACAAAGTGCATACCATGATAGCGCAAATGTGTCACGCAAAATTGAAGTCAATGATCCTGTATTTGTATTAAATTATGGACAAGGTCCCAAGTGGCTTCCCGGCACCTCGTGGCCAAAGAGGGGAGCAGGGTGTTTCGGGTCAAACTTTCAAATGGACTCATTCACCGGAAACACTTGGACCAAATCAAACTCAGATTCACGGACTACCCTGAGCAACCCCCCTTGGACCCTACCTTTTTTGATCCCCCAACACACACACCAGTGGCAACTGAAACCACAGTTGACCATGAAGCAGCAGCCCAACACGCCCAGCAAGGCCAGCAGCACAGCAACCCAGCAAGGGCCCAACAAATGATTCAACAACACCAGCTTTCACACCAAGGCGATCAACCAGGGCAAGAAGGGCCCCAGATCAACTCACATTGTTAATAGTTACACTATTGACTTTGGGGGGGAATGTTGTTCTATATGTTGACTTGAATTTACTCTGTACAGCCACCAGAGTGCTCATTCCCCGGAGTCCCAAGGGATCCCATAATCCCTTGGGAGCACAGGTATTTAAGAAGGCTTCACAGGTTGGAGAGGCAATCTAGAGACCTGTAATAAAAGACTAAGGTCACATTTTACTTTGAACTCAGTGTTCAGTCTGACTCTTTTCTCCATACACAACAAATATGATCATGGCTGATCCTTCATCTCAACACCATATTCCCACTTTTTCCTCATACCCTTGATGCATTTTTTTTCTAGAAATCTATCTATCTCCCTCTTAAATACATTCAGTGACTTGGCCTCCACAGCCTTCTGTGGTAGAGAATTCCACAGGTTCACCATGCTCTGAGTGAAAAAAATTCTCCTCAATTTCCTACTGGGACTGTGACCCCTTGTTCTAGACTTCCCAGCCAGGGGAAACATCCTTCCCGCATCCAGTCTATCCAACCCAATCAGAATTTTATATGTTTCAAGGTGATCCACTCTTCTAAACTCTAGTGAATGCAGGCCGAGTCGACCCAATCTGTCCTCATACGACAGTCCTGCCATCCCAAGAATCAGTCTGGTGAACCTTTGCTGCACTTCCTCTATGGCAAGTATATCCTTTCTTAGGTAAGGAGACCAAAACTGTACACAATACTCCAGGTGTGGTCTCACCAAGGCCCTGTATAACTGTAGTAAGACATCCTTGCTCCTGTACTCCAATCCTCTTGAAATGAAGGCCAACATACCATTTGCCTTCCTAACTGCTTGCTGCACCTGCATGTTTGCTTTCAATGACTGGTGCACAAGGACACCCAGGTCCCTCTGTACATCGACACTTCCCAAACCATCACCATTTAAATAATACTTTGTCCTTATGTTTTTCCTACCAAAGTGGATAACTTCACATTTATCCACATTATACTGCATCTGCCATGTGTTAGCCCACTCACTCAACCTATCTAAATCGCCTTACATGGTCTTTGCATCCTCCTCACAACTCACAATCACACCTAGTTTTGTATCATCAGCAAACTTGGAAATATCACATTTGGTTCCCTCATCCAAATCATTTATATATATTGTGAATAGCTGGGGCCCAAGTACTGATCCCTGTGGTACCCCACTAGTCACTGCCCACCACCCCGAAAAAGACTTGTTTATTCCTACTCTCTGTTTCCTGTCAGTTAACCAATTTTCAATCCATGCCAATACATTACCCCCATTCCTATGTGCTTTAATTTTGCACACTAACCTCTTATGTGGGACTTTATCAAAGGCCTTCTGAAAATCCAAATACACTCCATCCATTGGCTCTCCCTTATCTATTCGATCAGTTGCATCCTCAAAAAAATCCAGTAGGTTTGTCAAACATGATTTTCCTTTCATAAATCCATGTTGACTTTGTTTAATCCCGTTGATATTATCTTAGTGTGCTGTTATCACATCTTTTCTAATAGACTCTAGCATTTTCCCTACTTTTGATGTCAGGCTAACCGGTCTGTAGTTCCCCGTTTTTTCTCTCCCTCCCTTTTTAAATAGTGGGGTTACATTTGCCACCCTTCAATCTGCAGGAACTGTTCCATAATCAGGAGTTGTGACCAAGGAAGTTTGGACCAGAGGGAGTTAAACCAAAACACTTTTCATGGATTGAACAACAACAACTGCATGATCGGTCTACCTGATCACACAGATTGCTGGCTTTCCAACACAAGAGGTATGATCAATGACACCCACATGGCCACCCAGGGCCCTCGGCACAATGCAATGGCCGACATCAATAGAAACTCTATCAGTGAGCAACTGCTCAGTGATAATCAGCTCTGTGTTGTGCAGGGCAATGCCAGTCCCCTGGGCAGCAAGCATATGTTCTCACTTTGCAACAACCTGTACTAGGTTCATTTCAAGGAGAAGGGAGACTGAAACAATAGCTTCCTGATCAGCCTTGCTAATGACACCCTTGTGGCATCCAGGTTCATTACCGAGTATATAATTGGTATTCTGAAGCAGCGCTTCAGATGTCTGAACAGATCAGGGTGTATGCATTTCACTACAGCCCCCCACCCTAGGTCTCCCAAGACTATTTTCATTTGCTGCATGCTATTCCAAAGGCCCTAATCATAGAGATGAGCAACCCAGAATAAAGGCTAATTCAGGGCGCAAACACTGATCAAATGCATGTAACTGCAGAAATACCAATGTAGCCAGTTAGACTACGACATCAAGCGCTCATCCAAAGTTCATTCAGTGCCTCAACTGTCCTTTTGAAGAACTCTCCTGACAATGTGTAACTAAAAAATGTCTCACAGCACTTTATCAACATTGTTCTTTGCTCCTTATCAACAGCCATCAATGGCCATTGATTGCTGTCTTGCCACCTTTTGCTGCACAAATAAAAACACATCATCTTGGCAAGGCAGCGGGAGAGGAGGGGGTGGAAGGAAGAAGGGAGGGGTGAGGGCAGGAGTGCTGAGGATGAGGAAGTCAGAAGATAGTGGGTGGGGACATTGAGACATGAAACAGCTAACAGGCGAGGAGACAGATAACCAGCATATACTGTAGATGGGACTGCAGTCAGGGGAAGGTTGCAGTAAAAGGGAAATTATACCGGGCAATAGCAGCCAGTGGGGATGGAACGGGAAATGTAGCCAGCTTTGGCGGGCGAGAAACTGGGTCAAAATCTTGCTCATCGGGAGCCTGAAATCTTATTGATCAGGAGGGGGAAGGTTTGAGCGTGTGGGAGGAGCATTTCCTGTGTGCTTGCTTCACGGCCATCATATTTTAACCTAATCCGCCCAGCAGGAAACTGATGGGATTAGATTGGTCACCTCTTATACGCTACCTGATTTTACTTTCTATTGCTTTAATGGAAAGTTATAACGGTATAAAAGCAAAATGGGCGGCCAATCTGATTCCGTCATTTTCCCTCTGGGAGATGAAGTTAAAATTACTCCACACTGTTTTTAGTATATGATCTATATATAAATGCTCCTTTACAGCACTAACTCCCGATCAGACCCAAAAGTACAGAAGGCCGAAATTGCCCCATGCTCGAAACGGGGCGCATGCACTGTTTCAATAATTTTTACCACAGCTGTGGTTCAGGTCGTCTCTTGAGTGAAATTCTGTTCTTTGTTAGGTTTTTTTATTCGGATCCGGAAGTCGCTTTTAACAGGGGCGGTGACTACACGAGAGGGACAGATACGCGATGGTGGCAACAACTGAGGGGCGGAAGTTGGGGACAATGCGGAGTGACCGCCGCAATGATGTCATCATGAAGCCGCGTCACCATGGCTCTCCCCTTCACTTAAAGGGGAGAGCCTTCACGATTTGAAAACTTTGGTCCACTGGGCCACCAGGGAGAGTTTCAGCCGGACCAGCAGCCTGGCACCCAAGAGGGGGTGCCAGGCTGCCTGTTGGTGCCCGGGGGCATAAATGTCGGGACTACAAAAAAATACATGGCGGCAGTGGCAGTGCATCCTCCCCTTTAAGGGAAACCGTACCACCGTTGCAGAAGGCCTCAGCCTCACTGGACCACCAGGAAAAAACAGGTTTTGGCACTGCCGGGCAGGCGGAAGATTTTCAGAGGGGAATTCGTCGGTGGGGTAGATCGGTGGTGTGCATGGTGATGACGTGCTTACCACGGATCAGCAGCAGCAAAGCAGTGGGGAGCCGGGGGGGATGAGATCCGGGCACCGCCGGGAAACCTCAGAAGGGCAATTGGGCTATCAGCGGTCATTCCACGAAAAGTCGGCGGACACTCTACTCCGCAGCCTGGCCGCCGATTTGTGGTGGTAACAGGACTCATGGAGAGGGACAATTTTATCCCCCAGCTGTTCAAATGACTGCTGCTCAACTGCTTAATAAGTAGAGGCAGGAGCTCGCACAACTTAAACAGTGGAAGGCTCATGTAAACTCTGTAAAAACAATGTAAACACCTTTTGTGCCATTTTGCCAGGGTTACCTCAGCTCTGCCACTAAAATTACGGCAAGCAAGCAGGAGAACTCTGGCGGAAATTCACCCCAGGTGGGCACGTTCCCCAAATCGATCAGTGATGAACTAATGACCCTGATTAGTGCAACTACAGCAATACCACAGTCTTGTGTCTCTGCCAGCTCCTATATATCCACCAATGCCATGCTTGCCCTAGCCATTAAGTAGCACATGAAAGTGGCCCAGGGTGACTTACCCTCCAGTGTCCCTCTCTCCAATCTGGGACTGACACTCCTCCGTTTGTTACATCCCCTTGATATCCTGGCCAGGTTCAGGAGGATAGCAATTGGCATATGGCAAATTGCAGCATATATCTAACACTTCGTTGTATCCAATATTTTCAACTTGGTTTAATACCAGTCTCTTAGTTTCCTTCAGAAAATCTAGCTGTGTTAAGAACTGACGGTTACTCTACACAGACGGAACAGTTGATAGTAATTGCACATTTTGTCAAGGATAAGGCTCTTTTCAAAAGCCCTTTCATTAGATAGCAGCAAATTATGAGATTTCTTTCTTTCAAACAACATCTGTGTTCTCTGAACAGTTAAATCTGTCATTGCTTCCTGCTGAATGCCAGGTGACTGTGTTGGTTCCAGGATGCTTCCAGTAAACAGAATCATTCTGCACTCAATGTGAGAATGCGACTCCATATAAATAGCACCATTATTTATGAGGAACCACATGACAGCTTATCACTTCATTGCAAGATAGCCAAGCAGATTAAGTTTGAAATACACAGCTCTGCCAGCTTTTCCTCCCTGCATCATCACTGTGTTGAAATCAAGACTCATTGCATGATATCCTACTCTATTTATCTTCTCTCCCAGAATCTCAAAACTTACTGGGGCTGGATTTTGGCCCACGACCGGTAACAAGCTGAAAATTTCAAGATAGAGAAATGGCGCCTTACCGCTGAATTTCCACCCATTCCAGTTTTCGGATGGGCCTTTATTAGGAATGTTGACAGGAAAGGATTTATGAAAGAATCCATTTTCTGTTCAGTTAATTACAGATGCAATGTCCCGAATCCGGAACTCCGAAAACCGGAATTGTCCGAAAACTGGACATTTTGCACATTGCTGATGTAGTCATCCGTAATTATTGTCCGAAAACCGGACATTTTTGAGGCAAAACCCAAAATCTGCCACAGATTCAGTCGAACATTCCGGATTTCAGACAAGAAGTCTGAAATCTGGAATCCTCGACTGAATCAGTGCAGGATTTCAGGTTTTGCTGGATTTCGGATCTCGACGCTCAAAACCCGGCACGGATTTGGGCGAGGTTTCTGGTTTTCAGAATATTGATTTTCTTCTCTGAACTCCAGAAAAACACAAAAAATGGAACATCGGCAACCGAATGTATACCAGGTATGAACATTGGCCTCTTTAACATCTTTGGCCTTTCTTTCCTCCTATAATTTTCAGGTTTTCATCACCCAATTACGACGTCTTGTTTCACCTCATATTCTCTCCAATCTTTTCAACATGGGCTGCAATATAGCCCTTGGGCCTTCACCTAGGTTTCTGAGAAAGATTGACTAAATTTCTCATCCCGGGCTTAACCTACTGTAATCATGGTTCATGGACTGAATTAACACTGATATAAAATATAGGAATGCATAAACCAATCAGGCAGTTAGGATGCACTGGCCTGAAAATTCCCTCGTAATTTTCACTTCAACATAGAAACATAGAAACATAGAAAATAGTTGCAGGAGTAGGCCATTCGGCTCTTCGAGCCTGCACCGTCATTCAATGAGTTCATGGTTGAACATGCAACTTCAGTACTCCATTCCTGCTTTCTCGCCATACCTCTTGATCCCTCGAGTAGTAAGGACAACATCTAACTCCTTTTTGAATATATTTAGTGAATTGGCCTCAACAACTTTCTGTGGTAGAGAATTCCAAAGGTTCACTACTCTCTGGGTGAAGAAGTTTCTCATAATCTTGGTCCTAAATGGCTTACCCCTTATCCTTAGACTGCGACCCCTGCTTCTGGACTTCCCCAACATTAGGAACATTCTTCCTGCATCTAACCTGTCTAAACCCGTCAGAATTTTAAACGTTTCTATGAGATCCCCACTCATTGTTCTGAACTCCAGTGAATACAAGCCCAGTTGATCCAGTCTTTCTTGATATGTCAGTCCCGCCATCCCGGGAATCAGTCTGGTGAACCTTCGCTGCACTCCCTCAATAGCAAGAATGTCCTTCCTCAAGTTAGGAGACCAAAACTGTACACAATACTCCAGGTGTGGCCTCACCAAGGTCCTGTACAACTGTAGCAACACCTTCCTACCCCTGTACTCAAATCCCCTCGCTATGAAGGCCAACATGCCATTTGCTTTCTTAACCGCCTGCTGTACCTGCATGCCAACCTTCAATGACTGATGTACCATGACACCCAGGTCTCGTTGCACCTCCCCTTTTCCTAATCTGTCACCATTCAGATAATAGTCTGTCTCTCTGTTTTTACCCCCAAAGTGGATAACCTCACATTTATCCACATTATACTTCATCTGCCATTTGCCTACTCACCTAACCTATCCAAGTCACTCTGCAGCCTCATAGCATCCTCCTCACAGCTCACACTGCCACCCAACTTAGTGTCATCCGCAAATTTGGAGATACTACATTTAATCCCCTCGTCTAAATCATTAATGTACAATGTAAACAGCTGGGGCCCCAGCACAGAACCTTGCGGTACCCCACTAGTCACTGCCTGCCATTCTGAAAAGTCCCCATTTACTCCTACTCTTTGCTTCCTGTCTGACAACCAGTTCTCAAACCATGTCAGAACACTACCCCCAATCCCATGTGCTTAACTTTGCACATTAATCTCTTGTGTGGGACCTTGTCGAAAGCCTTCTGAAAGTCCAAATATACCACATCAACTGGTTCTCCCTTGTCCACTCTACTGGAAACATCCTCAAAAATTCCAGAAGATTTGTCAAGCATGATTTCCCTTTCACACATCCAATGTCACCCCCCGCCCGAGGAAATTTGCACCTAAGTGACATACACTGGTTTTACACCAGAAGCTAGCTACGTGCGAATTTCCTTGACGATTTGTGCCACTCTCAAGTTAGAATCATAGAATCATCCAAGTTTACAGCATGGAAGGAGGCCATTTCGGCCCACTGTGTCCGTGCCAGTCAACAACAGGCTATTCAGCCTAATGCCACTTTCCAGCTCTAGGTCTGTAACCCTGCAGATTACAGCACTTCAAGTGCACATCCAAGTACTTTTTAAATGTGGTGAGGGTTTCTGCCTCTATCACCCTTTCAGGCAGTGAGTTCTGGACCCCCACAACCCTCTCTCTGTGTGAAGAAATTTCCCCTCAAACCCCCTCTAAACCTTCTACCAATTACTTTAAATCTATGCCCCCTGGTTGTTGACCCCTCTGCTAAGGGAAATAGGTCCTTTCTATCCACTCTATCTTGGCCCCTCATAATTTTATACACCTCAATGAGCTTTCCCCTCAGCCTCCTCTGTTCCAAGGAAAAGAAACCCAGCCTATCCAATCTGTCCTTATAGCTAAGATTCTCCACTCCCAGCAACTTCCTCGTAAATCACCTCTGTACCCTCTCCAGTGCAATCACCTCCTTCCTGTAAAGCGATGACCAGAACTGCACGCAGTACTCTAGCTGGGGCCTAACCAGTGTTTTATACAGTTCAAGCATAACCCCCCTGCTCTTATATTCTATGCCTCGGCTAATAAAGGCAAGCATTCCGTATGCCTTCTTAACCACCTTATCTACCTGGCCTGTTACCTTCAGGGATCTGTGGACATGCACTCCAAGGTCCCTTTGTTCCTCTACACTTCTCAATATCCTACCATTTAATGTATTCCCTTTCCTTGTTAACCCTCCCCAAATGCATTACCTCACACTTTTCCAGATTAAATTCCATTTGCCACTGTTCTGCCCACCTTACCAGTTGATTGTTATCTTCCTGCAGTCCACAGCTTTCTCCTTCATTTTCAACCACACAGACAATTTTAGTATCATCTGAAAACTTCTTAATAATACCTCTATATTCAAGTCTAGATCATTGATGTTATGATGTAGATAGCACTTAAATCACTGACTCCACACAGTATGGTGTTGTAGTAACTGATGTGACCTTAGTCCTTTATTGTGTAACTCCAGAGTGCCCCTCAGGTGTGGTGGGCAGCCTTTTATACTCTGTCTTGCAGGTACTTTTGCGTCTCCCACCACAGTGCCCCTTGTGGTGCACCATTGTAACTATACATTTAATGTGCCTGGACAATACATAACATCTCACTCCGCCCCCCCCGCCCAGTTCCAAAAGCACATTGCCGGTAACCTCGGCCTTGTTCGTCCTGGTTGATTTGTGAGTGTGAGTCCATGACCATCCACTTCCCTCTTCCCCCCCCCGGAGAGATTATGCTTGTGATCCAGTGCAAGCTTGTGGTATTTGCAGTCCTTACATGGGTGATTCAAGTACACAAACATAATCTCCAATAGAAAGCAGGTACACATAGACAGTACATTTGTATGATACATATAGATGCGTTGAAGAGTTATATCAAAAGGTTGCAGGTACACTGAACAGTTATTTAATCCCAGCTCCACTGGGTGAGGTGTGGTGGTGGCATGCTGCCCCTTTTTGCCCGAGGTAATGGGCTGCGCTGAGACAGGGTATCGCAACTATTGCATTGCCTCTGTTCTCAGAAAATAGTTGCCTTTGCGGCTTGTCTGCAGCCGTTGAACCATTGCATAAATCACATAAAATTAGAAATCGCATTAATCCATTAGTCATGTTAGTCACAGATCCATTAACCCTTTTAACTGTGCATTGTGATATTAACTCTTTTCACCCATCACACCAATCATTTTAATCACAGTAATCATTTTAGCATCAAAGTATGAACTCTTACCATAAATCACGTCATCATACAAATCACAGTAATCATTTTGACTCGCTCTTGCCCTTACAAAAGTCTCTTTGTGGGGACCGCCAACGGTGTAAGGCCCCTTTAAGACTCCCGGGTGTGCTTTTAAGATGCCATTTTGTTTTTCCCACGAGGTTTCTACTGGGCGCCGCCATTTTAGGTGCTCTGTTGGTGCCTGCCTGCCTGTCTCTGCAGAACTCTGATGCCAAGAGGCTCGCCGCCATCTTGAACTCGCTGTGCTGCTGCCTGCTCTTCCTCTCTCTTGAGATCCGCCACACACACATACGTCCTCCGGAGCCGACCTTCTCACTGCCGCAGCCGATCCTGGAGGAGCCCCGCTCCTTGGAGCACCGGCCCTCACGGCGTCGCCAAGCGAGTCCCACTCCCGAAACTGCCGATTCACCGCTCCTCCCGCTGCAAGCCCCGCGAACGGCCGCCTTTGCCTGCGGGCTGACGGTGCCTGCTGGAGCAGCCCGTCGAAGCCCTTCTCTCTTCTCCAGCTCGGTCGGCGCTGCTGCTGGTTCCAGCGCCTCTTTCTCACTCTCAGACTTTGCAGGGGAGAGTCGACGGCCGCCGCTACTCTGCCCAACCCCACACACGCTTCCTTCGCTGCAATCTGATCCGAAGGTGGAGGCCTGCTCTGCCCGTGAACACGGGGGACAGCGGTCTGTGGAGGAATGAAGTCTTCCCAGCTCCCACGGACCTTCCCCATCCATCTCCTGCTGAGTAGCGTTGGCCCATCGCCTGCAATGATCCACAAAGGTAAACCGTGCATCTCGCCACCGTGAGATACCTGCACATCCGCTCTGGCAAGGACAGGTATCAGATCCTTGGTGTAGGTGCGCTGCTTCGCCGTGACCGGGACCAGCTTGGGTCGTGCAGCTGGGTTGATCCACAGTTTATCAAAAGTTTCCTGACTCATCAGCGACTGACCCGACCCCGTGTCCACTTCCACACTCACTGGGACTCCGTTAATCTTGACTTCCATAATCACTGGGCCGAATCGTCAGTACAAGTGTACAGTCCAAACGCATCATCTTCTTCTACCTGGGGCTGGGATGCCCGTCGAGCCAAACCGCAATGCTCCTCGCTGGATAGCAGATCATCTACCATCCTACGAGGAGGATGCTGTGAGGCTGCAGAGCGGCTTGGATAGGTTAGGTGAGTGGGCAAATGCATGGCAGATGAATTATAATGTGGATAAATGTGAGGTTATCCACTTTGGTGGTAAAAACAGAGAGACAGACTATTATCTGAATGGTGACAGATTAGGAAAAGGGGAGGTGCAAAGAGACCTGGGTGTCGTGGTACATCAGTCATTGAAGGTTGGCATGCAGGTGCAGCAGGCGGTTAAGAAAGCAAATGGCATATTGGCCTTCATAGCAAGGGGATTTGAGTACAGGGGCAGGGAGGTGTTGCTACAGTTGTACAGGGCATTGGTGAGGCCACACCTGGAGTATTGTGTACAGTTTTGGTCTCCTAACTTGAGGAAGGACATTCTTGCTATTGAGGGAGTGCAGCGAAGGTTCACCAGACTGATTCCCGGGATGGCGGGACTGACCTATCAAAAAAGACTGGATCAACTGCGCTTGTATTCACTGGAGTTCAGAAGAATGAGAGGGGACCTCATAGAAACATTTAAAATTCTGACGGGGTTAGACAGGTTAGATGCAGGAAGAATGTTCCCAATGTTGGGAAAGTCCAGAACCAGAGGTCACAGTCTAAGGATAAGGGGTAAGCCATTTAGGACCGAGATGCGGAGGAACTTCTTCACCCAGAGAGTGGTGAACCTGTGGAATTCTCTACCACAGAAAGTTGTTGAGGCCAATTCACTAAATATATTCAAAAAGGAGTTATATGAGGTCCTTACTACTCGGGGGATCAAGGGGTATGGCGAGAAAGCAGGAATGGGGTACTGAAGTTGAATGTTCAGCCATGAACTCATTGAATGGCGGTGCAGGCTAGAAGGGCCGAATGGCCTACTCCTGCACCTATTTTCTATGTTTCTATGTTTCTATGTTTCTATCTCCTCAGCCACATGGTGAGTCGTGTTTATTTTGCACATATGCTGAAGGTGGCCTTTCGTGTGGCAGGTATTGCACGTATACTCCGCAAACCTGCACCGGTGAGCCCCATGGCTTCCTCCGCAGCGCCAGCACGGTGCTACTCGACTAGCCCCCCTCGGCGGACTCTGAGTTCCAGGACCCTGAGGTCCATGCTCTCTGCCCTGGGCAGAGCCACAACCTGCAGTTTTTTCCGTGACAGGCGCTATCCTGTGAAAAGTACCTGCCGGGTTCGAGACCGTGTGGATCATCTGCTTGGTGCTGCAAGTCGAGATCATAAATGCCCGGCTGATGTTGATGGCTTGCTGCAGGCTGACTGTAGGTTCAGTGGATAGCAGCTTGTGAAGGAGACCCTCATGACCAATCCCCATAACAAAGATCAAAGATGTCTCGCAACGCCTCGTTAAGGTGTGTGCCAAAATCGCACGCGCCGCAAGTTTCCTGATGTCTGCAGCATATTTGGTAACATCCTGGCCTTCAGGTCTGCAGTGGCAGTGGTGGTAGAATTTGTGCCTGGCCGTGAGGATGCTCTCCTTCGGTTTCAGTTGGTTACGAATGAGTTCAATCAGCTGCTCATATGACTTGTCCTTGGCGCTCGCGGGTGCCAGCAAATCCCTGACGAGACGGTAAACCTCATCGCCACAACTGGACAACAATATCGCCTTACGCTTCTCTATCAGTGCGTTCATGTTCCCTGTCAGGTCGTTTGCTATAAAGTAGTACTCAAGTCTTTCCGTAAAGGCATCCTCTGTAAAATTCTTTAGCGTGCCCAAAGTAGCCATGGTTGCGTGTCCTAGTCATCAATTTGTGATGTATGTAGCACTTAAATCACTGACTCCACACAGTATAGTGTTGTAGTAACTGCTGTGACCTTAGTCCTTTATTGTGTAACTCCAGAATTCCCCTCAGGTGTGGTGGGCAGCCTTTTCTACTCTGTCTTTCAGGTACTTTCGGGTCTCCCACCACAATACCCCCTGTGACGCACCATTGTAACTATACATTTAATGTACCTGAACAATACATAACAGATGTATACCACAAAAAGCAAGCAATTTAGTACTGAGCCCTGCGGAACCCCACTGGAAACAACATTACCAGTCACAAAAACACCCATCAACCATTAACCTTTGCTTCTTACATCTGAACTAATTTTGGATCCAACTTGCCACTTTGCCCTAGATCCCATGGGACTTTACTTTCATGACCGGTGTGCATGTGGGACCTTCTCACAAGCTTTGCTAAAATCCATATACGCGAAATCATATGCACTGCCCTCATCGACCCTCCTGGTTACCTCTTCAAAAGTCTTCAAAGACACGACCTTCCCTTAACAAATCCGTGCTGACTGTCCTTGATTAATCCGTGTCTTTCTAAATGAAGATTTATCCTGTCCCTCAGAATTTTTTCCAATAATGTTCCCACCACTGAGGTTAGGCTGACTGCCCTGTAATTATTCGGTATCCCTTTCTCCTTTCTTAAACAAAGGTACCACATGAGCAGTCCTCCAGTCCTCTGGCACCACACTTGAAGCCAGAGAGAATTGGAAAATGATAGTCACAACCTTTGCTATTTTCTCTTTTGCTTCGCTTAACAGTCTGGGATACATTTCATCTGGGCCTGGGGACTTATGCACTTTCAAAGCAGCTAAACTCCTTAATACCTCTTCTCTCACTATGTTTATTTCATCTGATATTTTACACTCCTCCTCCCCGATAACAGTGCCTGCATCGCCCTCTCCTTTTTGAAAACAGACGCAAAGTGTTTACTAAGAGCCATACCCACATCTTCCCCTCATGGTTTCTAATAGGCCCTACCCTTTCTTCAGTTATCCTCTTGCTCTGAATATATTTATAAAACACCTTTGGGTTTTCCTGGATTTTACTTGCCAAGAAAGTTACATCCCCTAAAACCACACATTCAGCTTATTAGCAGAGCACTGCCCCGACGCCCCCATTCAAAACACCAGCGAACACAGATTCCCTGCAATTACACCAGTTCTGTACAGGTATAAATGATCACCTAACATTTTAGACACAGAATATTTTTAATGCAATTTTCTTTGTAATTCTCCTTACTGAGACCTGCACTATATTTCCTATATCTTTGAATGATTTATTATGGTGTTAGAATTTGTTTTTTATTTGTTGCGTGATGTGGGCATTGCTGAGAAGGCCAGCGATTGGCCATCTCCAATTGCCTTTGAGAAGGTGATGATGAGCCGCCTTCTTGAGCTGCTGCAGTCCGTGCAGTGAAGGTACTCTCACAGTGCTGTTCGGGAAGGAGATACAGGATTTTGACCCATCAGCGATGAAGGAACGGCAATATATTTCCAAGTCAGAATGATGTGTAACTTGGAGGAGAACTTGCAGGTAATAGTGCTCTCATGTGCCTGCTGCCCTTGTTCTTCTAGGTGGTAGAAATCACAGATTTGAGAGGTGCTTCCGAAGAAGCCATAGAAACATAGAAACATAGAAACATAGAAAATAGTTGCAGGAATAGGCCATTCGGCCCTTCGAGCCTGCACCACCATTCAATAAGATCATGGCTGATCATTCATCTCAGTTCCCCTTTCCTGCTTTCTCTCCATACCCCTTGATGCCTTTAGCCATAAGGGCCATATCCAACTCCCTCTTGACTATATCTAACGAACTGGCATCAACAACTTTCTGTGGAAGAGAATTCCACAGGTTAACAACTCTGAGTGAAGAAGTTTCTCCTCATCTCGGTCCTAAATGGCTTACCGTTTATCCTTAGACTATGTCCCCTGGTTCTGGCCTCTCCCAACATTGGGAACATTCTTCCTGCATCGAACCTGTCCAGTCCCGTCAGAATTTTATATGTTTCTATGAGATGCCCTCTCATTCTTATAAAGTCCAATGAATACAGGCCCAGTCGATCCAGTCTCTCCTCATATGTCAATCCTGTCATCCCGGGAATCAATCTGGTGAACCTTTGCTGCACTCCTTCAAAAGCAGATTAGGAGACCAAAACTGAACACAATATTCCAGGTGAGGCCTCACAAAGGCCCTGTACACCTGCAGCAAGACCTCCCTGCTCCGATACTCAAATCCATGAGCTATAAAAGCCAACATGCTATTTACCTTCTTCACCACCTGCTGTACCTGCATGCAAACCTTCAATGACTGATGTACCATGACACCCAGTTCTCGTTGCACCTCCCCTTTTCCTAATCTACCGCCATTCACATAATATTCTGCCTTCATGGTTTTGCCACTAAAGTGGATAATCTCACATTTATCCACATTATACTGCATCTGCCATGCATTTGGCCATTCACCTAACATGTCCAATCATCCTGCAGCCCCTTGGCATCCTCCTCACAGCTCACAGTCCCACCCAGCTTAGTGTCATCTGCAAACTTGAAGATATTACACTCAATTCTTTCATCTAAATCATTGATGTATATTGTAAAGAGCTGGGGTCCCAGCACTGAGCCCTGTGGCACTCCACTAATTACTGCCTGCCATTCTGAAAAGGACCCATTTATCCCGACTCTCTGCTTCCTATCTGCCAACCAGTTCTCTATCCACGTCAATACATTACGCCCAATACCATGTGCTTTAATTTTGCACACCAATCTCTTGTGTGGAACCTTGTCAAAAGCCTTTTGAAAGTCCAAAAACACCACATCCACTGGTTCTCCCTTGTCTACTCTACTAGTTACATCCTCAAAAAATTCCAGAAGATTTGTCAAGCATGATTTCCCTTTCATAAATCCATGCTGACTTGGACCGATCCTGTCACTGCTTTCTAAACACGATGCTATTTCATCTTTAATAATTGATTCCAACATTTTTCCCACTACTGATGTCAGGCTAACCGATCTATAATTACCCATTTTCTCTCTCCCTCCCTTCTTAAAAAATGTTATTACATTAGCTACCCTCCAGTCCATAGGAACTGATCCAGAGTCGATAGACTGTTGGAAAATGATCACCAATGCATCCACTATTCTAGTGCCACCTCCTTAAGTACTCTGGGTTGCAGACTATCAGACCCCAGGGATTTATCGGACTTCAATCCCATCAATTTCCCTAAAACAATTTCCAGCCTAATAAGGATATCCTTCAGTTCCTCCTTCTCACTAGATCCACTGTCCCCTAGTATATTCGGAAGGTTATTTGTGTCTTCCTTCGTGAAGACAGAACTGAAGTATTTGTTCAATTGGTCTGCCACTTCTTTGTTCCCCATTATCAAGTCACCTGATTCTGACTGCAAGGGACCTACGTTTGTCTTCACTAATCTTTTTCTCTTCACATATCTATAGAAGCTTTTGCAGTCAGTTTTTATGTTCCCAGCAAGCTTCCTCTCATACTCTATTTTCCCCCTCCTAATTAAACCCTTTGTCCTCCTCTGCTGAATTCTAAATTTATCACAGTCCTCAGGTTTGCTGCTTTTTCTGGCCAATTTATATGCCTCTTCCTTGGATTTAACACTATCCTTAATTTCCCTTGTTAGCCACGGTTGAGCCAACTTCCTCGTTTTATTTTTACTCCAGACAGGGAAATACAATTGTTGAAGTACATCCATGTGATCTTTAAATGTTTGCCATTAACTATCTATCGTCAACCCTTTAAGTATAATTCGCCAGTCTATTCAAGCCAATTCACATCTCATACCATCAAAGTTACCTTTCCTTAAAATCAATACCCTCGTCTCTGAATTAACTGTGTCACTCTCCATCTTCATAAAGAATTCTACCATATTATGGTCACTCTTCCCCAAGGTGCCTCTCACAATAAGATTGCTAATTAGTCCTTCCTCATTACACATCACCCAGTCTAGGATGGCCAGCCCTCTAGTTGGTTCCTCGACATATTGGTCTAGAAATCCATTCCAAATACACGCCAGGAAATCCTCCTCCACAGTACTGCTACCAGTTTGGTTAGCCCAATCTATATGTAGATTAAAGTCACCCGTGGTAACTGCTGTACTTTTATTGCACGCATCCCTAATTTCTTCTTTTATGCTGTCCCTAACCTCACTACAACTGTTTAGTGGTCTGTACACAACTCCCACTAGCATTTTCTGCCCTTTGGTATTCCGCAGCTCTACCCATACAGATTCCACATCATCCAAGCAAATGTCCTTCCTTACTATTATGTTAATTTCTTCTCTAACCAGCAATGCTACCCCACCTCCTTTTCCTTTCTGGCTATCCTTCCTGAATGTTGAATACCCCTGGATGTTGAGTTCCCAGCCTTGGTCACCCTGGAGCCATGTCTCCATAATGCCAATTATATCATATTTGTTAATCGCTGCCTGCGCAGTTAATTCATCCATCTTATTACGAATACTCCTTGCATTGAGGCACAGAGCCTTCAGGCTTATCTTTTTAACACACTTTGGTACTTTAGACTTTTGCTGTAATAGGGCCCTTTTTGATTTTTGCCTTGGGTTTCTCTGCCCTCCACTTTTACTTTTCGTCCTTCTGTCTTTTGCTTCTGCCTTCATTTTACTTCCCTCTGTCTCCCTGCATAGGTTCCCATCCCCCTGCCATATTAGTTTAACCCCTCCCCAACAGCACTAGCAAACATTCTCCCTCGAACATTGGTTCCTGTCCTCCCCAGTTGTAGACCGTCCGGCTTGTACTGGTCCCACCTCCCCCAGAACCGGTTCCAATGTTGCAGGGATTTGAATCTCTCCCTCCTGCACCACTCCTCAAGCCACGTATTCATCTTAGCTATCCTGCAATTCCTACTCTGACTAGCACGTGGCAATGGTAGCAATCCTGAGATAACTACCTTTGAGGTCCTACTTTTTAATTTAACTCCTAGCTCCCTAAATTCAGCTTGTAGGACCTCATCCCGTTTTTTACCTATATCATTGGTACCTATATGCACCATGACAACTGGCTGTTCACCTTCCCCCTCCAAAATGTCCTGCCGTCACTCCGAGACATCCTTGACCCTTGCACCAGGGAGGCAACATACCATCCTGGAGTCTCGATTGCAGAAATGCCTATCTATTCCCCTTACAATAGAATCCCCTACCACTATAGCTCTCCCACTCTTCTTCCTGCCCTCCTGTGCAGCAGAGTCATCCATGGTGCTATGAACTTGGCTACTGCTGCCTTCCCCTGATGAGTCATCCCCCACAACAGTACCCAAAATGGTGTATCTGTTTTGGAGGGGGATGACCGCAGGGGACTCCTGCACTACCTTCCTTCCACTGCTCTTCCTACTGGTCACCCATTCCCTATTTGCCTAAGTAACCTTTGCCTGCAGTGTGACCAACTCACTAAATGTGCTCTTCACAACATCCTCAGCATCGCGGATGCTCCAGAGTGAATCCATGCGCAGCTCCAGTATCGCAATGCAGTCTGTCAGGAGCTGCGACAGGATACATTTCCTACACATGTAGTCGCCAGGAACACTGGAAGCGTCCCTGGCTTCCCACATAGCACTGGAGGAGCATGACGCATGCCTGGGCTCTCCTGCTATGACTTAACCCTTAGATTAATTTAATTTGGCAACAATGTCAAAGGTTACCTACTGATAAGGAAATAAAATGAAGAAAAAAAGATTAAATACTCACCAATCCACCAGCCAATCACTTACCCGCTTGGCTGTGCCGTCACCCTTCGATTTCTTTCTACTTCTTTGTTTACCTTCTGCCCCTGCACCTGCACCAGCTGGCCTCCAAACTGCCGCTGCTCAAACTCCCACTGCCTCCCGAACTCGCAGGCCTTTTATAGGCCTCCCGACTGCCGGTGCTCGAACTCCCGCACCCTCTCAAACTCACAGGCCTTTTATATGCCTCCCGACTGCCGCTGCTTGAACTCCCGCTGTCTCCCGAACTCGCAGGCCTTTTATAGGCCTTCCGACTGCTGCTGCTCGAACTCCCGCTGCCTCCCGAAATTGCGGGCCTTTCATAGACCTCCCGACTGCCGCTGCTCGAACTCCCGCTGCCTCCTGAACTCGCGGGCCTTTTATAGGCCTCCCGACTGCCACTGCTCGGATTCCTGCTGCCTCCCCAACACGCGGACCTTTTATAGGCCTCCCGACTGCTGCTGCTTGAAGAGCGAGTTGCTGCAGTGCATTTTGTAGATGATACACACTGCAGCCACGGTGTGCCGGTGGTGGAGGGAGTGAATATTTAAGGTGGTGGATGGGGTGCCAATTAAGCGGCTGCTTTGTCCTGGATGGCATCAAACTTTTGAGTGTTGTTGGAGCTGCATGCATCCAGGCAAGTGGAGAGTATTCCATCACACTCCTGAGTTGTGCCTTGTAGGTGGTGGAAAAGCTTTGTGGAGTCAGGAGGTGAGACACTTGCCACAGCATAACCAGCCTCTGACCCATTCATGTTGTCACAATATTTATGTGGCTGGTCCAGTTAGGTTTCTGGCCAATCTTGACCCCCAGGATGTTAATGGTGGGCGATTCGGCAATGTTAATGCCATTGAATATCAAGGGGAGATGGTTAGAGGGTCTTGTTGGAAATGGTCATTACCTGGCAATTGTGTGGTCTGAATGTCGTCCATGTCTTGTTGCATGTGTTCATGGAGTGCTTCATTTTCTGAGGCATTGCGAATGGCGCTGAACACTGTGCAATCCTCAGCAAACATCCCCATTTCTGACCTAATGATGGAAGGAAGTTCATTGATGAAGCAGCTGAAGTTGGTTGGGCCAAGGACACTGCCCTGAGGAACTGCTGTAGCAATGTCCTGGGGCTGGGATGATTGACCTTCAACATCCATAACCATCTTCTTTTGTGCTAGGTATTATTCCAGACAGTGCAGTGTTTTTCCCCTGAGTCACATTGACTTCAATTTTACTAGGGCTCCTTGATGCCACACTCGGTCAAATGCTGCCTTGTTGTCAAGGGCAGTCACTTGTCTTTTGCACTTGCATTTTCGGCTCCACCATCATTGAGGATAGGGATAGTCATGGAGCCTCCTCCTCCCGTTAGTTGTTTAATTACCCACCACCATTCATGACTGGATGTGGCAGGGCTGCAGAGCTTTAATCTGATCCATTGATTGTGGGATCACTTAGCTCTGTTTGTAGCATGCTGCTTCCGCTGTTTAGCATGAATGTAGTCCTGTGTTGCAGTTTCCCCAGGTTGGTACCTCAGTTTTAGGTACACCTGTTGCTGTTCCTGGCATGCTTTTCTGCACTCCTCATTGATCTCGGGGTGGTCCCCTGGCTTGATAGTAATGGTAGAGTGAGGGAAATGCCGGGCCATGAGGTATAATGTGGATAAATGTGAGGTTATCCATTTTGATGGCAAAAACACGAAGGCAGAATATTATCTGAATGGCGGCAGTTATGGAAAAGGGGAGGTGCAACGAGACCTGGGTGTCATGGTTCATCAGTCATTGAAAGTTGGCATGCAGGTACAGCAGGCGGTGAAGAAGGCAAATGGCATGTTGACCTTCATAGTGAGGGGATTTGAGTATAGGAGCAGGGAGGTCTTACCGCAATTGTACAGGGCCTTGGTGAGGCATCACTTGGAATATTGTGTTCAGTTTTGGACTCCTAGTCTGAGGAAGGATGTTTTTGCTATTGAAGGAGTGCAGCGAAGGTTCACCAGACTGATTCCAGTAAAAGGGAAATCATGCTTGACAGATCTTCTGGAATTTTTTGAGGATGTTTCTAGTAAAGTGGATAAGGGAGAACCAGTTGATGTGGTTTATTTGGACTTTCAGAAGGCTTTCGACAAGGTCCCACACAAGAGGTTAATGTGCAAAGTTAAAGCACATGGGATTGGGGGTAGTGTGCTGACATGGATTGAGAACTGGTTGGCAGACAGGAAGCAAAGAGTAGGAGTAAATGGGTACTTTTCAGAATGGCAGGCAGTGACTAGTGGGGTACCGCAAGGTTCTGTGCTGGGGCCCCAGCTGTTTACATTGTACATTAATGATTTAGACGAGGGGATTAAATGTAGTATCTCCAAATTTACGGATGACACTAAGTTGGGTGGCAGTGTGAGCTGCGAGAAGGATGCTATGAGGCTGCAGAGTGACTTGGATAGGTTAGGTGAGTGGGCAAATGCATGGCAGATGAAGTATAATGTGGATAAATGTGAGACCTGGGTGTCATGGTACATCAGTCATTGAAGGTTGGCATGCAGGTACAGCAGGCGGTTAAGAAAGCAAATGGCATGTTGGGCTTCATAGCGAGGGGATTTGAGAAAATGGGTAGGGAGGTGTTACTACAGTTGTACAGGGCCTTGGTGAGGCGCATTATGTGCAGTTTTAGTCTCCTAACTTGAGGAAGGACATTCTTGCTATTGAGGGAGTGCAGCGAAGGTTCACCAGACTGATTCCCGGGATGGCGGGACTGACATATCAAGAAAGACTGGATCAACTGGGCTTGTATTCACTGGAGTTCAGAAGAATGAGAGGGGATCTCATAGAAACGTTTAAAATTCTGATGGGTTTAGATAGGTTAGATGCAGGAAGAATGTTCCCAATGTTGGGGAAGTCCAGAACCAGGGGTCACAGTCTAAGGATAAGGTGTAGGCCATTTAGGACCGAGATGAGGAGAAACTTCTTCACCCAGAGAGTGGTGAACCTGTGGAATTCTGCACCACAGAAAGCTGTTGAGGCCAATTCACTAAACATATTCAAAAAGGAGTTAGATGTAGTCCTTACTACTAGGGGGATCAAGGGGTATGGCGAGAAAGCAGGAATGGGGTACTGAAGTTGCATGTTCAGCCATGAACTCATTGAATGGCCGAATGGCCTACTCCTGCATCTATTTTCTATGTTTCTATGTTTCTATGTTTCTATGGCTGGACTAACATATGAGGAGAGACTGGATCAACTGGGCCTTTATACACTGGAGTTTAGAAGGATGAGAGGGGATCTCATAGAAACATATAAGATTCTGATGGGACGGGACAGGTTCGATGCGGGAAGAATGTTCCCGATGTTGGGGAAGTCCAGCACCAGGGGACACTGTCTTAGGATAAGGGGTAGGCCATTTAGGACTGAGATGAGGAGGAACTTCTTCACTCAGAGAGTTGTTAACTTGTGGAATTCCCTGCCGCAGAGAATTGTTGATGCCAGTTCATTGGATATATTCAAGTGGGAGCTAGATATGGCCCTTACGGCTAAAGGGATCAAGGGGTTTGGAGAGAAAGCAGGAAAGGGGTACTGTGGTGAATGATCAGCCATGATCTTATTGAATGGTGGTGCAGGCTCGAAGGACCAAATGACCTACTCCTGCACCTATTTTCTATGTTTCTATGTTTCTATGTTACAGATTGTGGTGAAATACAATTCTTCTGCTTCTGATGGCCCACAGTGCCTCATGGATGCCCAGTTTTGAGCTGCTAGATCTATTCTAAATCTATCCCATTTCGTATGGTGGTAGTGCCACACAACACAATGGAGGATGTCTTCAATGTGAAGACGGGACTGCGTTTCCACAATGACTGTGCGGTGATCACTGCTAGCAGTGCTGTCATGGACAGATGCATCTGTGACAGGTTGATTGGTGAGGACGAAGTTAAGTAGGTTTTTCCCTTGTGTTGGTTCTCTCACTACCTGCTGCAGGCCTAGTCTGGTGGCTACGTCCTTCAGGACTCAGCCAGCTCAGTCAGTAGCGGTGCTTCCGAGTCACTCTTGGTGATGGACATTTAAGTCCCCCACCCAGAGTAAATTCTGTGCCATTGCTACTATCAGTGCTTCTTCCAAGTGATGTTCAAAATGGAGGAGTACTAATTCATCAGCTGAGGGAGGGCAGTAGGTGGTAATCAGCAGGAGGTTTCCTTGCCCATGCTTGACTTGAAGCCATGAGACTTCCTGGGGTCCAGAGTCAATGTTAAGGACTTCCAGGGCCACTCCCTCCTGACGTTATACCATTGTGCTGCCAACTGAGGTGGGTCTGTCCTGCTGGTGGGACAGGACATACCCAGCGATGGTGATGGAGGAGTCTGGGACATCGGCTAAAAGTTATGATTCTGCGAGTATGACTCTCCCAATTTTGACACAAGTCCCTAGATATTAGTGAAGAGGGCTTTGCAGGGTTGGCTGGGCTGAGTGTGCCATTGTTGTGTCCGAAGTCGGTGCCGAGGTCGATGCCGGGTTGCCCGTCTGGTTTTATTCGTATTCTTATTTCTTGTCGTGGTTTGTTCCAACTGAGTGGCTTGCTCGGCCACTTCAAAGGGCAATTTAGAGCCTACCACATTGCTGCGAGTCTGGAGTCACATATAGGCTAGACCAGGTAAGGATGGCAGATTTCCTTCCCTAAATGACATTAGTGAACCAGATGGGTTTTAAGTCATTCCAGCAGCTTCATGGGGCCAGAATTTCCATGGCATCGCTGCCCAGTTTCTCGGCGGTATTGGTTGTTTTGGGTGAGAATTGGGTCAGCGAAAATTTCTGCAACTGAGTTCCGCCGGCAGTTTCGAAGTACCGCTGGGGAGCGAACCGCTGGCGTGCACCGTCCGTAGACCACTAGCGCCCGATTTTTGACTCAGCGGTGACCGTAGGTAAGTTGAAAAAAAAGCACCCAATAGAAGCAGTGGGAGCTGGACGGTGCTGGGCAGTAGGTAAGTAGCCCTGCAAAAAAAGTTAAGTTAATGGGTTTATAAGAATTATTTTAAAATTTTCTTGTAGTGATTCAGGTGGAAAGGGTCCTGAGAATGTCTTTCTGACTTTTTATCTTACGTTATATGAAAACATTTCTTTTGTGTTTTCCTCCTCCTAGGCCCAACCCGCAGCATCGGTGTAAATTTTAGGAATTATCGTCCATTTTTTTTAAGAACCGCCCAATTGGCCCAAGGTTCCATTTTTGCCAGGCAGACTTTGTTCTTTTTTTAATGGAATTTTTCACCGGCGATAATTGGGCGTATTTGGGCGGCAATCCGGCACTGGTGGATTCTTTTCAAATTCTAGCCCATAATTCCCAGTACTGACACTAACTATTTTATTTTAAAGTTTTTATTTAATTAACTAAAATTAAATTACCCAGCTGCTATGGTGGGATTCAAACTCACATCTCCAGATTATTAGTCCAAGCCTCTGGATTCTGAGTCCCATAATTTAACCACTATGCTATCAGAATGTGTTTGTTCTAACGGAAAGAATAAAGTTTCCAAAATGGCATTTTCTTAAACATGCTAGTGGGCTGGATTTTTGCTATGTTGCCATCTCTGTTTGTGCCCCAGAGGGGCAGTAATGGAGGCGGTATTAGTTTCCGGGCAGTCAGCTAGCTCCCAGCGGGTAATTAGTTGCTGGTTTTGCGGGGACGCCGGTTTCGATTGTGTTTTGAAATTTGTTGTGTGCTGAACCTATAGTGCCCCGTAGTGCGCCGTGATGGGACTGCCTGGAAAACCAGGCGGTCAGAGCTGTCCCGGCGACCGTGAGTGATGGAATTGGTAAATGATTGTTTTATTTAATTTTATTTTTGTGATGTAGCCTATTGTGGGGTGTTTAGGGTTTTGGGAATTATTTTTGTGTTTTTAGGTGTGATTATTTTTGCCATAGAAGCCTCTCTTCGGGTACTCAAGGCCAGCTCTTTAGTAAAGGATTTTCAGTTGTTCAGCCGGCCTTGCGCGCTAAAGGTAGTATGTAATGTCTCCCTTAGCGCTCCGCCCCACACTCAGGGACCAGCTGATGAATTCTGCTGACTGAGGCACAAACGTTTGCTGAGCGCAAACTTTACCGCCCCGACGCAGTTACCGTGCCGATATGAGCAGAACTGAAAATCCAGCCCAGCGCTGTGCCTAACCTAATGATAGGTAGATGACTTCATTCTTTAATTTTTATTCTTGAGGAAGGAATATGTCATATGTTTCGAGCTTTCCTCGGGCTCGATTGTTTACTCTGATTTTCAGTTGCTTTACACCATTTTTTTGCGTTCTGACAAATGCTAATGCAATTCTCAGGAAATTTTGGCGTAAGTTACTGTCGGCAATATCGGAATAGAATCCAGTGTAAATTTCAGCATTCTGGTGTAAGTTGGATTGTGGTACAGTCTATCTGCCAAAATTTAGAATGCCTCTTGTTGATGCTAGCAATTTACAAACCTGTTGACTATGAAACTAAGCACCACTTATACATGTAGATGTAGGCTTTTGGCTTTTGGCTCACTGATGATTTTTTTAATCCTATTTGAACTTAGATGTCTTAGTGTTAACAGCCTTAAATGAAGCCTCATTTATCCACAGTGGGACAGTGAGACAGATAGAACCAAGTATGTTCCATTACTGCCTTCTGCGCTGTTCTATGATTAGCTGAGATCCAAGTGAAATCATAGAATATTACAGCACAGTAACAGACTATTGGCGCTGTAAGCCTTTGCTGGTGTTATTCTTCACATGAAACTCCCAATCCAATCCCGCTCTCCTGATTGCTTCCATACCCTTTAGCAACCTTCTTTTTATGTAACTATCTAAATTATTTTTAAAGAATTTATGGGCATAGCTTCAACTGTTAACGCCTGGCCCGTCTGCCCTCTTGAGTCAATATAAAAAATGGTATTATTTCGAAGGGAGTTCTCTCCGGTGTCCTGACTAATATTTATCCCTCAACCAACACCTATAAAACATATTAACTGGTCACACATCTCATTGCTATTTGTGGGAGATTGCTGTGTGCAAATTGGTTGACGCCTTTTCTACATTACATCAGGGACAACACTTCAAAAAGTACTTAATTGGCTGTGAAGCGCTTTGGGACATCTTGACATCATGAAAGGTGCTATATAAGTGCAAGTTATTTCTTTCTTTCTAACAATGGTTTGTTGTAGAGAATTTCCCATTCTACCCACCCTATGCACAAAGAATTTTTCCAACCTCCCATTTAACTCATTTTGTCATTGTTGTGCCAACCAGCGAAAACAATTGATCACTGTTTACCTTATCAAAACCCTTCATAATCTTGAAGATCTCGAGTTATCAGCTCAATGAAAAGAGCCCTAATTTCTCACATCTCTCTTTCATACCATTATCCCTCATCCTTAGTGAATTACCCGACAACTTTTCCATTGCTTTCTAAAATGGAGTAACCAAAACTGTACACAATATTCCAATGCAGTCTAACTAGCATCTTACACAAGTTCAACATTATCTCCTTGCTTTTGTATTCTATGCTTCTAGATACAAAGTCGTGGATTCTGCTTGCCTTTTGTATGACCTTATCTACTTGCACTCTCACAGTTAATTCCTTGTGTATCTGCATACTAAGATCCCTTTGCTCCTCTACTCCATTGAAAATCTTACCAATTAAAGTGTACATCCTTTTCATAATGCATTGCTTCTTATTTTGCTACATTGAATATCTGGTCATCTTGGTAGCTTTCTATAGTCTTTTGCAAGTCCAAATCACTTACATGTACACAGTAAATAAGAGTGGGCCCAACACATGACAGTCTGGAACATCACTCACCAGTTCTTTTCAGGCCACAAAGCCTCTTACCCATTGCTTTACGCCCTCTACCTCCCATATAGTCACAATTCCTTTAGCTCTATGTGCCATCACCTTTATCAATACATTTTTAGGTGCTACATATGTTTCACAGGGTCATATGTTGGGCCCACTCTTAATTACCAAATGATTTTTCAAAATCCACACCCAATGCATTTACTTTATCTATTTTTTTAAATTATTTCTTCAAATAATACTATAAGGTTGATCAAACACAATCTGTCTTTGAGAAATTGGTGATGACTGGCCCTGATAAACTCAGGTTTCCCCACGATCCCCAGAAACCTGAACCGTTCCCACCTATGCCATGGTCAGGATTTTCTGAAATAAAAACAGAAAATGCGAGAAATACTCAGCAGGTCAGGCAACAACTATAGAGAGAGAACTGCTTTTGTTCAGGGTCAGAGAGGGAAAGATCAGAGAGGATAGTGAAAACACGACAAAGGGTGAGAGTGGAAGGAGGGATGGGGTCAAAAGAAAGTGGAAAGGAAGGATCAGGAGAGGCATTGTTATCTAAGAGTCTTTGAAGGTTGTGTTCCTTCAATGGAAGAACATTTTTTTTTGTTAAAGCACCGGATGAGATGAAGGATGAAATGGAACTGAGGGCTAGGACAGCTGTGAAATAAAATGAGTTGGTGCTGCAGAAGAGAGAGATTGAAAGCATATATGTGGCAGCACATGGGATTAAGCATGGATCTCAGAAAATGGCGGGAGCAGTAGTTAGGGATTTTATGGCTGCCTTTGACATATTTCTAGTGGGCAGGATCTCTAGCCTCCTAATAATTTAAAAATAATAGGCAGGCTCACTGGCTTCTGTTGTGGATTCCAGACTTTGTAACCTAGGGGTACCTGCAGCCTCGGAGCTGCCATTAAAACAGCAATGTTGTTTTACATTTTCCTCTTTCTATCTGTGCAAGGCAATACTATGGCAGAAATTTCAGAATGAAAAATTCTCAGACTTCACCTTGCCTACATCTCCCTTGTATCCAGCGTTCAAATGATGCAAATGCGAGGAAAAATGTCAGTGACAGTACCTCCTTTATTTGCATGTTCCTCCCATTGATCCACCCACATATGGGCAGGTGTGCATAACCGGTCTTGGGCATCAGTAAATCAGGGAGGTACAAAGGCACCAGGACATCTGCCCAGAGACACATATAACCTGGGTGCAAACCAATTATGGGACTTAAAAGATTGCGGACTTTTGGCCGTAAGTGAGTTACTACGATATGCCTAAATCTCTTTGATCTTGTATGGCCATCTATGAATCCCTACAACCGCATGCAGGTAAACCTATAACAATGTCTCCAATCCCAAGTTACTGAGCCTCATATACCAGTTTCCTACAATTGTGCTTGCTCAGAGATTTATCTGCTAGGTAATGACCATGTCCCAAAAGGGAAAGCCCAGTCAGCTCCCGATGGCATTCAACAATTAATGTCATTTCCCCATCATTAACATTTGGAGGTGCCTACTGATCAGGGACATAACACTGTGGCTACAAGACTAGGGTAGAAGCTGGATACTCTGCAGCTGCAACAATACTCAGGAAACTCAATACTATTCAAGACAAAGCAGATTGCTTGATTACAAAAGCAAAATACAATGGATGCTGGAAATCTGAAATAACATTTGAAAAATAATGGAAATACTCAGCAGGTCAGGCAGCATCTGTGGAGAGAGCAACAGAGTGAATGATTCAGGACGATGACCCTTCGTTATTCTGATGAAGGGTCATCGGCCTGAAACGTTACCTCTGTTGCTCTGTTCACAGATGCTGCCTGACCTGCTGAGTATTTCCAACATTTTCTGTTTTTATTTTAGATTACTTGATTGTTTGATAATGCTCCTGTGACGTACCTTGGGATGCTTTACTACATCATATAAATACAAGTTGTTGCTGTAGCAACTCTGCCGCCGGACTCAATAACCACCCATCTTCTCATTCCTATATCACTCATAACACACCAAGAAAATTATCTCACATTTGGATATTCAGGACCCTCCACACATCTAAGAGCACCTGCCTCATCTATAAGTAGTCCTCCATTTATTTAAGGGGCTGGCATGCAGGTTGTTATCAATGAAACAATTGGAATTCCAGTTGTATATGTGCACATTTTATCAGCAGGATTCCTCATCAGCTCCTCATCCTCTATTTTGTATTGTGGTTTAAGTCATATCAGAATTTTGGAAGACCGAAACTTCACATGGTTTGGTGAATACAATCCCACTGCTGAGTTCGGATTACCCTTTTCATGGGCAGAGATCGCCATTGCGATGAAGGGAGGATTCACTTCCTTCTCCAGTTGAAGCTGTAGCAGAGATGGGGAATCCAGCTGGAACCACTTGAATATCTGTTTCATCACCAAACGTTTGTTGAACCAATACCATTTTGCAGTTTGGGTGTTAAGAAGCAGAGGTAAGAGAATCCTTATGTTCGCCTCTCCAGCTTCTGAACCTCTTTTTGCAAGAGAAGACAAGTCTGCTCCTCATGTTTCCCTCTACTTATGAAGTGTGCTTTGCAAGCTTTCTAGAGCACCATGTAATTGTATATGTCAGTTTGAGTTTGACATTTCCTTAAGTCCCACATCAATTTTGCAATTCAAATACTTTAGATCTAGTCTGGACAAGTCAATCAATCTGCAGGATGAAGTTTGCAAGGATCAGTACAAAAGCTGTATTGTAAATATTGTATTTAAGGTTATTTTGAATCTTAACAAATCTATTCCTTTATCATTCAATCTTATATTTTAATGTACCCTGAAATAAGTACACTCACCTTACTCACTGAGCCACAAGGACACCCAGATCACTTTTAGAGTGCTTCCTTTGCTTGGGATTTCCATGTCAGGTACTATTCCTCACTTAACGTATACACACCTGTTCATGCAAACCTATATTTCAATGCTTTTGACAAATTGGCACTGAGCCAAAAATCTCCCTTAGAGATGTCATAAAGATGACTGGTGAGGGAAATGGAAACCTTCACATTAGTATAGTAGAGACAGACTTCTGAGAATGGGATTGAGGCACATTATTGAAGCAGATTAGAGAGATTTAATCTGTACCAAACATATACATGGCCATACTGGACACTGAAATTGAGTACGTGAAGTCCCATTCCCCAATGCTGACATTCCTCACTTCGATGACAAAAGAGAAATCATTTTGAAGAATGCTATGGTCCCTGTAATATTTCTAAGTAGGGCTAATATTCAAGAATCCTGCATCCAAAATCCACAGAAGTTCACTTAGGCTTATTAATATTCAAATGGAACTTTGCAAATCATCACAGTTATTACAATAATGTACTTTATGTATGGTTTCCTGCTGCAGTTTAAAGGGTAATTCATGTTTTAATAGTTACATTTATTTTCAATGAGTCATTTCCCAAAAGACCAGATTGCAACCTTAAGGTCTAATCTTTTATATAATATTACCTTCTAGTTACAAACATGTTCAATATCATTTATTCTTCTTTTCTATAAAGTGAGCTTTTGCAGTTATTACAATGTGGAAGTGCTCTGCAGTACCTACTGAGGAGTAAATATCTGTGACATATATTGGTTTTTATCCATTTAGAGTAGCAGTTGCTAGGACCATTGTCAGTGTAAGTAAATAGAGTTTGCAAAGTACACAAGTTTGGAAAGACTTTTGTTATGCATTAGAAGGCCTGGTTAACTTAAAGGTGACTATTAAATAACCTTCAAATCCGTGGCCTGATAGTAAAGCAGGTAAGTCACCCTATCATTACTTTGAATGCATTTTTAGATCATTGTTTCATTTACTTGCATTGTATCTCCACAATATGAAAAAAAGATATCGACTGCGGATTGGCAAAGTGGAAAATTTGTTCTAACTTTGAAATTCTGGGTGAAAAATGAAGTCTACTCTTCACTGTAGTCTACTCAAATTAGCGTCAATTTAATTCTACCACACTTCTCCCAACAATACAATCTTCACTAGAATTAGAATACAACTTTTTATTCCTCACAGGATTGTGAAAACGTGGAGCAGACTTCCAGAGAAAGTACTTGATTCAAGGTTGAATAGGCCCTTTAAAAAAGCAACTGGATCCATATCTGTTAAGAAATAAAAAGTGAAAATGCTGGAAATCTCAGCGGGTCAGGCAGATCTGTGGAGAGAAAAACAGAGTTAACATTTCAGGTCTGTGACTCTTCGTCAGAATGGGATTTCCATCTATTAAGAAATAAATTGAGGCTATTGAAGATATTAATAGCACTGAGGAAGGCACTTAGCAAGTATGGAGCCAAAAGGTACTGGCTATGGAGGAGATTAGAAGTTTATGATGGAATAACCATACATGGTGTTTGGAGTGTGGTGGGTTTGGTGCTGAATTGTCTTTTCTTGCTGAGAACATTTTTACATTCTTATATCCAGTGCCACAACTGGTAAGTTATTTGTGATTTCCAAGTATTACCAAATTCTTTTACAAACTCTCCCCGAACAATAATGACATGATGGGCAAGCTGCTTCTGTTAAGAATTATAGCACATGTTAACATCTATGTATGCACATAGATGCTAGGCACAGTTGTAATGTCCCCCAAACTCAAAAAAGGCACTGACACTTATTTTCCAGGTTTTATCATGAATAAAGGCCAGCTTGGCAATGGACAACCACTACCATCTATGAATGTATTCCCAAATACGTAAGTGGTGTAATGTCGTGGTTATGTTACTGAACTAGTAATTCAGAGGTTTGGCCTAATAATCTAGTGAATGTGAGCTCATAACCCACCATTGAAGTTTGAGAATTTGGTTTAAGTTTTTAAAAATCTGGAAATAAAAAGCTGTGTCCATGAATCTGTCACTTTGTTGTAAAAACCCAACTGGTACACTGATGTCCTTTAGCTAACTTTACCTGGTCTGGCCTTTTTAAAAATTTGTTCCTGCGATGTGGGTGTCACTGGCAAGGCCAACATTTATTGCCCATCCCTAATTGCCCTTGAAAGGGTGGTGGTGAACTGCTTTCTTGAATTTGCAGTCCCCCTGGTGAAAGTACTCCCACAGTGCTGTTAGGGAGGGAGTTCCAGGATTTTGACCCAGTGATGATGAATGTACACATAACTGCATGTAACTCCAGTCCCACAACAAAATGGGGTCAATTTTTCCCGGTCATTTGCGTCGTTCTTTTGGCGCGCACCGTTTTTTCTGGTGTATTAATTTTTCTCCAAGTTTCCCCCTGCAATCTGCGTTGGCGTAACTGACTTAGTTACGATTTTTCTAGGCCAGTTTTTTTTTATGCCCCTCTTGCGCTGTTTTTTTCAATTTTTCACCATTTGGCCAATATTTTTTCTTCCTAGATCAGCGTGTCTGGCCACTCCAAAAAAACCTTCTGGGCACTTAAGAAAACCAGCGCACATTCACAAAACGGCGCTGAAAGACACCCTTGTCTTTAAATCGAAGATTTTGGAGGGAGTCAAGAGCACTGTCAAAATCAATAATAAAGTTCAACTTTTTTTAACCTGTCAACTTCGAAGGGTAAATTTGTTGGATTTCAGAAGTTTTCTCATTTTTTTACTCACACGTCACCACCAAATGTCTTGAAGCAGGGCTGGAGGGTTGTAGCTTTGGCCAGCAGAATCAGCCCCGCGCCCATAAACAGGGGCTCGGGGCTCAGCTAGAAAACAAGTCGTGGGGGGGGGGAGGTGGCAGGGAATAGAGAGAGAGAGAGCGAGGTGCTGATTGGAAGGCTTCGAGCCCGGGGAGCGAGGTGCCGATCAGAAACCTTCTGTAATGAAGAATGGAATGAGTGAGGGGGGGGTAGAGAGAGAAGGGGAGAAGTCACAAGACTCCAATTAGTTAAGGGGGGGGGAGGAGGGAGGACAAGTCACAAGACCTTTGGGTGTGGTCCATCCATACAGACGTTGGGGAGAGCGAACTGCAAATCTGTCCTGCCTGCCTGCTTTCCTGCTGTTTTGAGCTTCTTTCAAAGGTTAAATTTAAGTATGGGGGCTTTACGGATAATGTGCGAGCCTTCTGTATCATGGTGCTACGTAGGAGACAATTGATTCGACTTCATCGCATCAGGAACATCAGAGCCTGTAGGATGCTGGGCAAGAGGCCTTACCCACCTCGGGTATAACGAGACAAGTGTTTGTACCTCCACCTGAGTGATGCAGACTGTGTCAGAAGGCTACGTTTCAGCAAAAAAGTTGTAACTGAGATCTGTGAATTGATCAAAGCAGACCTGCAACCTAGAAGTATCAGGAGGACTGCTTTGTCAGTTGAAGTGAAGGTTACAGCTGCACTTTCATTCTATGTCACCGGATCGTTTCAAGTTACAAATGGGGATGTGTTTCAAGCTATATGGGTAGAACTGCAGAACACCAAAGGTCAAAAAACATTAGTGGGAGTTGTGTACAGACCTCCAAACAGTAGTAGTGATGTTGGGGAGGGCATCAAACATGAAATTAGGGGTGCGTGTAATAAAGGTGCAGCAGTTATAATGGGTGACTTTAATATGCACATAGATTGGGTTAACCAAACTGGAAGCAATACGGTGGAGGAGGATTTCCTGGAGTGCATAAGGGATGGATTTCTAGACCAATATGTCGAGAAACCAACTAGGGGGGAGGCCATCTTAGACTGGGTGTTGTGTAATGAGAGAGGATTAATTAGCAATCTCGTTGTGCGAGGCCCCTTGGGGAAGAGTGACCATAATATGGTGGAATTCTGCATTAGGATGGAGAATGAAACAGTTAATTCAGAGACCATGGTCCAGAACTTAAAGAAGGGTAACTTTGAAGGTATGAGGCGTGAATTGGCTAGGATAGATTGGCGAATGATACTTAAGGGGTTGACTGTGGATGGGCAATGGCAGACATTTAGAGACCGCATGGATGAACTACAACAATTGTACATTCCTGTCTGGCGTAAAAATAAAAAAGGGAAGGTGGCTCAACCGTGGCTAACAAGGGAAATCAGGGATAGTATTAAAGCCAAGGAAGTGGCATACAAATTGGCCAGAAATAGCAGCGAACCCGGGGACTGGGAGAAATTTAGAACTCAGCAGAGAAGGACAAAGGGTTTGATTAGGGCAGGGAAAATGGAGTACGAGAAGAAGCTTGCAGGGATCATTAAGACGGATTGCAAAAGTTTCTATAGATATGTAAAGAGAAAAAAGTTAGTAAAGACAAACGTAGGTCCCCTGCAGTCAGAATCAGGGGAAGCCATAACGGGAAACAAAGAAATGGCGGACCAATTGAACAAGTACTTTGGTTCGTTATTCACTAAGGAGGACACAAACAACCTTCCGGATATAAAATGGGTTGGAGGGTCTAGTAAGGAGGAGGAACTGAGGGAAATCCTTATTAGTCGGGAAATTGTGTTGGGGAAATTGATGGGATTGAAGGCCGATAAATCCCCAGGGCCTGATGGACTGCATCCCAGAGTACTTAAGGAGGTGGCCTTGGAAATAGTGGATGCATTGACAGTCATTTTCCAACATTCCATTGACTCTGGATCAGTTCCTATGGAGTGGAGGGTAGCCAATGTAACCCCACTTTTTAAAAAAGGAGGGAGAGAGATAACAGGGAATTATAGACCGGTCAGCCTGACATCGGTAGTGGGTAAAATGATGGAATCAATTATTAAGGATGTCATAGCAGTGCATTTGGAAAGAGGTGACATGATAGGTCCAAGTCAGCATGGATTTGTGAAAGGGAAATCATGCTTGACAAATCTTCTGGAATTTTTTGAGGATGTTTCCAGTCGAGTGGACAAGGGAGAACCAGTTGATGTGGTATATTTGGACTTTCAGAAGGCTTTCGACCAAGTCCCACACAAGAGATTAATGTGCAAAGTTAAAGCACATGGGATTGGCGGTAGTGTGCTGACATGGATTGAGAACTGGTTGTCAGACAGGAAGCAAAAAGTAGGAGTAAATGGGGACTTTTCAGAATGGCAGGCAGTGAATAGTGGGGTACCGCAAGGTTCTGTGCTGGGGCCCCAGCTGTTTACACTGTACATTAATGATTTAGACGAGGGGATTAAATCTAGTATCTCCAAATTTGCGGATGACACTAAGTTGGGTGGCAGTGTGAGCTGCGAGGAGGATGCTATGAGGCTGCAGAACGACTTGGATAGGTTAGGTGAGTGGGCAAATGCATGGCAGATGAAGTATAATGTGGATAAATGTGAGGTTATCCACTTTGGTGGTAAAAACAGAGAGACAGACTATTATCTGAATGGTGACAGATTCGGAAAAGGGGAGGTGCAAAGTGACCTGGGTGTCATGGTACATCAGTCATTGAAGGTTGGCATGCAGGTACAGCAGGTGGTTAAGAAAGCAAATGGCATGTTGGCCTTCATAGCGAGGGGATTTGAGTACAGGGGCAGGGAGGTGTTGCTACAGTTGTACAGGGCCTTGGTGAGGCCACACCTGGAGTATTGTGTACAGTTTTGGTCGCCTTACCTGAGGAAGGACATTCTTGCTATTGAGGGAGTGCAGCGAAGGTTCACCAGAGTGATTCCCGGGATGGCGGGACTGACATATCAAGAAAGACTGGATCAACTGGGCTTTGTATTCACTGGAGTTCAGAAGAATGAGAGGGGACCTCATAGAAACGTTTAAAATTCTGACGGGGTTAGACAGGTTAGATGCAGGAAGAATGTTCCCAATGTTGGGAAAGTCCAGAACCAGGGGACACAGTCTAAGGATAAGGGGTAAGCCATTTAGGACCGAGATGAGGAGGAATTTCTTCACCCAGAGAGTGGTGAACCTGTGGAATTCTCTACCACAGAAAGTTGTTGAGGCCAATTCACTAAATATATTCAAAAAGGAGTTAGATGAAGTCCTTACTACTAGAGGGATCAAGGGGTATGGTGAGAAAGCAGGAATGGGGTACTGAAGTTGCATGTTCAGCCATGAACTCATTGAATGACGGTGCAGGCTAGAAGGGCCGAATGGCCTACTCCTGCACCTATTTTCTATGTTTCTATGTTTCTATGTGCACCATCTCTCAACATGCAATACATGTTTGCATTCGCCAGGTGATGGCTGCACTATATGCATGGAGGTATGACTTCATAAAGTTCCCCATGTCCTCCCAAGCAATCCATGACGGGGCTGTGGGCTTCTTCAGGATTGCTGGCTTCCCAAAGGTACAGGGGGGCTGCATTGATTGTACTCACACCGCCTTTGGAGAATTCCGAGATGTACAGGAACGGAAAAGGCTTCCACTCCATTAATGTGCAGCTCGTGTGTGACGATATGCATCATATCATGTCAGTCGATGCAAGATACCCTGGCAGCACCCATGATGCATTCATCCTACGCGACAGCACTTTATCTGCCATGTTTCAGCAGCAGCCAGAAGGGTAGAGCTGGCTACTGGGAGACAATGGGTACGACCTCGTCACCTGGCTCATGATGGCCCTACGCGTAACCCGGACAGAAGCTGACCATCAATACAACATGTCGCACATTGCGACACACAGCATCATAGAGAGGACCATTGGCATATTGAAACAGCGTTTCCGATGCCTGGACCATTCCGGAGGCTACTTGCTGTACTCCCCTGAGATTGTCGGTCAGTTCACTGTTGTGTGCTGCATGCTGCATAACTTAGCCATCATGAGGCAGCAGCAGCTAGTAATGGAAGACCCACCTGCGGTGAGAGTGGATGATGATGATGTGGAAGATGCAGATGACGAGCAGGAGGAGGAGGACGACGAGGATGAGGAAGCCATGCCATTGCCTGAGGCCAGAGCATGACGGCGGAGGAGGATGGGCCATCGTGCTTCTTTAACGATTGCTCGAGCCTTGCGCCAGCAGCTTATCCGTGAATGCTTTACTGATGCCTGAGGGCTCAGCGACAACTATTCCACATGGACATGTTTACTGTTTGGAGCTGTTCTGTAATGTTGTGTTGTGTTAATCGAACAGGATTCAGTTTTAATGTAAAATATATTTTATTTTACATTAAAAGTTTAACAATATACTTAACTTTAATAAAATTATTCGTATCAAAATTTGCTTTAAGATCATTCTTTAAGATCACTTAAAAACTTATAAATTTACATAACTTACAAAAAACTTTTAATTTGAGAACAGTTCTAACAGTTATAACAACAACAACAGCAGCAGCAAAGAAAGGCTGCACCCACCCATCTCTCCTCCACCTTATTCTAAGACCGCCCGCTGCACTTGTGCACTTGGACACTTCACCACTCCTGCCCACAAGCGGTGGCGCAGTGTCTCTGGGCTTGATACGAAGCTTATTCTTTCTAACATCTCGCATACCTCTTGTGGGGGGAGGGGAGGGGGGGTTGCGGGAGGAGGGGTGTCGGCCTCAGGTGGCAAGTTGGCGGGCCCAGGCAGCAAGTTGGAGGGCCTGGCTTTGAGCACTTCAAAGACTGGTGTGGGGATTGGAGTGGGAGTGACAGTTGATTCTGTCAATGGGCACGGGTCTGGGCATGTTCCCTTATTGCAGCAGCTAACTCCAACATGCCGTCCCTCATGCACCCTGACAGTGTTTCAATGACCTGCAACATTCCCTCCCTCATGTGGAGCAAAATTGTCTGAACTACCTGCAACAATCCCTCCCTCATGGTTAGTGATGTGGTTTGCACTACCTCTGACATTCCCTCCCTCATGGCCACTATTCCCTCACTGATGGTCCTGGATATCGTTCCCATTTCACGTGTCATTGCTGTTACTTCTCCCAACAGTCTGCTACCTCATCACTCACACCACTGATGGCATCCAGGAATGATCGGGTAAGGTCAATGCTCTCCGCACTCAATGACACCATCTGAACCACAACTGTTAAATCCTGCACCTCAGGAGAGCGCGGTCGAACTCTCCTTCCCCTCCTCCCAATGGATGTGACTCACTGCACCCCACTACTGGGACCCGCAACCTCGGAAGGTGGGGCCCAGGATGTGCCTCGTTGCACCACACCACTGGGACCCGCAACCTCGGAAGGTGTGAAACCATGGAATGTTCCACCAGCACTCAAACCACAAGTCACGGAAGCGGCTGTCACCTACATGAGCGGCACCTCCTCCAAAGTCAGTACAACACTGGAAAATTCCCACATGACCGATGCCTTCGATAAAGAAGTCCTTTAGCATCTCCCTCCTACAGGCATCTGTGAACTTACAGAGGATGGCCAAACGCCGAAGGTCCGCTATGAAGTTCGGTATGCTCTGTTCTTCACGAAGTCTGTGGGTGTAGAATCTGTATCGGGCCATATGTATGCTGCTCGCTGGTTTGAGGTGTTCCCCGATTAGTTTGCTGAGCTCTTCAAAGGTTTTGTCCGACGGCTTTTCGGGTGCCAGTAAGTCCTTCATGAGTGCATAAGTCTTTGGTCTGCAGCTGGTCAAGAGGTGAGCCCTGCGCTTGTCAGCCGCCGCATCCCCCAGCCATTCCTTCGTAACAAAACTCTGCTGAAGCCTTTCAACAAGATCGTCCTAATCTTCCCCAACACAGTACCATTCTTCTGTGCTACCGGTGGCCATTCTTGTGGGTCATGAATTCCCGTTTCTCGTCGCCACTGTAAAGTCCTTACTCAATATTATAAAACCACACGAGGCACATCCTGGAGACAAGGTCACACACAGACCTTAACTCTTTATTTACAGCACTAAGACAGCCCAACCCTGCGTGGGACCTCCCTTTATATACCTGAGTGCGTAGGTATGGGGCAGTCTCCCACAAGTGCATCTCTTGTGGTCAAGGTGTGCATTAAGGTCAAGTGTGAACAGTAATACAGTGGTGTTACATACATGACAGATTATGTGCTTAAGTTCTTGCACATCTAATTCAGAGATGGGAATGCTACCAAATGTGGAAATGTATATGCAGTTCTGAGCTTGTCATTTTTCACAATACAGTTATGAAGCCATTTTCTTTTGACAATGTAAAGATGTGGTTGAATTATAATGGATTTTCTTCCATTCGCAATATCACTGTTTTTATGAATGGTCATTGTTGATGCCTGCAAGGAAGAGCATGGCAATGGTAATAACTACTAGTAGTAATGTAGTAATGGTAGTTGTTCTTCAGATGTGAATGTCAGAACATCAGGAGGGACGATTGTCCGCATGCCCGACACAAGACTCTCAAAACAAGCGCTTTACTCGGAACTCCTGCACAGCAGACAAGTCCCAGGTGGGCAGAGGAAATATTTCAAGGACACCCTCAAAGACTCCTTGATAAAGTACAACATCCCCACCAACACCTGGGAGTCCCTAGCCAAAGATCGCCCGAAGTGGAGGAAGAACATCCGGGAGGGCGCTGAGCACCTCGAATCTCGTCACCGAGAGCATGCAGAAAGCAAGCGCAGACAACGGAAGGAGTGTGCGGCAAACCAGACTCCCCACCCACCCTTTCCTTCAATGACTGTCTGTCCCACCTGTGACAGAGACTGTAATTCCCGTATTGGACTGTTCAGTCACCTGAGAACTCACTTTTAGAGTGGAAGCAAGTCTTCCTCGATTTCGAGGGACTGCCTTTGATGATGATGATGACCAGGAGGGACTCATACAAGTGACAGAGATATCATGCAGACAGCTGTGTCTGCACCAAAATTTGACACTTCAGATAATCCCATGGTACCTTATAACACACAATGTGTGCTCATATTTCTTTGACTGTTGTAGCAATATCAGACCACTGGAGGCATTGTATCCTTATAAATCTACTATCATTTTACAAGGCTCCAGTGTAAAGTCTCACGATTTAAACTAGATTGCTGAAATTTTGTGCTAATCAAGGTGAATGATATTAGTGCTGAAAAACTGAACATTTCTCTATTTGTAGTGCTCAGTCTCAGCCTCAAACGCTCCATAATCTGAGGGATTTGTATCAGATGCTGACAGACTTACTATGTATTTCCAACAATTTCTGTTCTTTTCCTTCAAACGCTGTCAGTTCAAGTACGTAGAGCATAGATTAGAGGAGGACTTTTGTAGTGTTCTGTTCCCAGCTGGGGGTTTCACTAGACAGAAACATGCGTCACAAAACTGGCACTTCAGTATTATAGAGCTATCTCTGACCTGTATTCATGTTTAGTGAGGCACCAAACCGGAAGGGAAATTTTCCTCACAGCATAATTCTCACTCTATCTCAATGTGTTGTTTGAGGATTGTGGATCCAAATTGTTTTGATGTTTATCTCTGGTTTGTTCAATTCAGATACTCATGAATTAACATAATATAATAGACGATAATATTGAAGATTTCATTGAAAAGCTCCTCAAAGAAAGAACCATGTAACTGATAATGCAATGCTCAGCAACCATAGCATTGATGTGCATTGGGCATAGACAACCCACATTATCTAGTGCTGAGGCTTCCTGTGCACCTGTGCACTGGATGTGGTGTGGGATAATGCAGTGGGGAAGCACCCATGGAGCTGATGGATTGGGCACTAGACCTGCACTAGGCTTGTTAAAGCTTCAAAGCAATATGTTAACGAGATCCTTATCACATAAAGTGGACTCAACACTTAACAGTACAACGCAAGGTACTGGAAGGTTGGCCAGTTCAGCCATGTTGATTCCTGTTCTTTGAAAGGGAATCTGTTTGGTAGTCAATAGTTGCTTGCATGTTGACCCACCAATTTTGTTGTTTATTGCTTTGTGACCTTCAGTTTCACTGCTGCAGCTGTTCAAACCTTTATAAAGATGCACCCCTGTGATCGGCAGGTGTTAGTCTAGGCAACTGTAATTGATCTCTAAATGTGGCCTGTTGCTATGTTGGTGGCCAACCCTCTGTATTTGTTGGATCTGGAGGAGAAACAACATGAATCCCTGAAGCCTGCATGAGAGGCCATGGTGATTATAATCTGATGGGTCTTCTACAACATTACCCTGCAATGAGCCACTGTGATGGAGCAGGTGGTGAAGAAGAGAACTTGCCTCAACTTGTTGCAGAAGAGGGTACGGGCAATCAGCTACCTTATGAGTATCTGTAAACATGCAGGTGTCTTGCGTTGGTTGCATGCTTGGTGTTTGTTCTTTTCATGGACCTCAGGGCAGATGCATTGATGTGACAGCAATACAGAGCACAGTTATAAATCATGGATGGACCTGCACTTTTGGAAAATAGGTCAACAGTTGCCAGAGTGTTGTGTATTCTTCCTCTATGATACTCCACCAAGCTTATAATGTAATGTTAGTTAAGATCCATTGTAAGGCAACACTGTAATATGAAGCATGAGCTTAACCATGGCAATTTTTCAGAGGTTGAGCAAATTAATGTATTATCTGGTGCCAGAATCTGGTCACAGGTGAAACATTATTGAGTATTCCTGCCAACTCAGCCCACGCTGCTCTAAAGACTGAAGCCCGCCCACAAGTTCCAGCATAGAACTCCAGCTCCAGGTTCCTCTGCCCCAACACACCATCTATTTCACTTGCTTATTCACTCGCAGGCAGCATCTCAGATATTTTCAGCTGGGACAATTGTATATAGTATGAGTGAGGAAGTGGTAGGAGGTGATTCACAGAGCACATAGGAAACAAAATAGAAGTTACATAGGACATAAGGACATAAGAATTAGGAGCAGGAGTAGACCATTCGATCCCTCGAGCCTGCTCCACCATGCAATAAGATCATGGCTGATCTTCGACCTCAACTCCATTTTCCTGCCCGATCTCCATATCCCTTGATTCCCCTAGAGCCAAAAATCTATTTATTTCAGACTTGAATATACTGAATGACTGAGCATTCACAGCACTTTGGGACAGAGAATTCCAAAGATTCACAACGCTCTGAGTAAATAAATTCCTTCTCATCTCAGTCTTAAATGGCCAACCTCTGAACCTGAGACTATGCACCCTAGTTCTAGACTCTCCAGTGAGGGAAAACAACCTCTACAGCACCTATCCTGTCAAACCCCACAGAACCTTATATGTTTCAATGAGATCACCACTCATTCTTCTAAATTCCACAGTATAGACCCAATTTACTCAATCTCTCCTCATTGGATAACCCTCTCATCCCAGCGATCAATCTAGTGAACCTTTGTTGCATCGCCTCTAAGGCATGTATTCCTTTCTCAGGTCAGGAGACCAAAATTGTGCACGTACTCCAGGTGTGGACTCACCAAAGTACAATTGTAGCTGGACTTCCCTACTTTTGTACTCCAACCCCTTTAAAATAAAGGCCAGAATGCCATTTGATTCCTAATTGCTTGCTCTACCTCATGCTAACTGCCTGTGTTTCCTATATGAGGACAACTAAACCTCTCTTAACACCAACATTTAATAGTTTCTCACCATTTTAAAACATATTCTGTTTTTTTTATTCTTCCTACAAAAGTGAATAACCTCACAATTTCCCACATTATACTCCATCTGCCATGTTATTGCCCACGCACTTAACCTGTCTCTATTCTTTTGCAGGCTCGTTGTGTCCTCCTCACAGCTTACTGTCCCATCTAGCTTTGTATCATCATTAAACTTGAATACACTGCACTCAGTCCCTTCATCTAAGTCATTAATATAAATTGGATTTTAGGCTATTTTAGATCTAGTATTATGCAATAAGAAAGGGTTGATTAATAACCTTGTAGGAAAGTGGAGGCCCCGACCTACGTAAGAACACCAGCGGCAGGTCAGGGCCATAAAAGGAGCAGAGAGCAGCGGCCTGGGAGCAGCATGGAGGCATACTACTCCAGGGAGCAGCACAAGCTGTGACGGCAGCGAAGTGTGACGTCATCAAGGTCCAGGTCGGTGAATGGGGCCTGGGACGATACGGTGGGAGCAGCGAGGGCGGGGAAAAGGAGTGGCGAGAGATTGTACAGGGACGTGATCGGGGCCCAGGAGAGGCGTGAGTTTGGGGCCAGGGGCCCAGGGGCAGCACGGGCCAGCCCACACTGCGATATATGTGCGCACTAGGTCCGTGTAGCAGAGCAGGTCTCCAGTCGTCTTGGGTAATTTTTGCCACTGCACTAAGACCAAGCTCTGTCAAGCCTGTGTGGTGACTGGTGTGCAATGGCCACCACACGTTAAAAAAAATCCATGCACAGGCATCTTCCACCCTTCAGGATGTAGTTCAGGATGTGAACTTATTCTTTTTTGACGTGGAAGCAAGTCATCCTTGTTTCGAGGGACTGCCTATGATGATGATGATAGTATAAATTGTAAATAGCTGAGGCCCTAGCACTGATCCTTGCGGCACCCCACAAGTTACAGCCTGCCAACTGTAAAATGACCCCTTTATCCCTACTGTCTGTTTTCTGTCCGTTAACCAATCCTCTATAGATCCACGGCACAGCTCTGGACAACGTGGACCACTTTCCATACCTCGGGAGCCTATTATCAGCAAGGGTAGACATCGACGACGCGGTTCAACACTACCTCCAGTGCACCAGCGCAGCCTTCGGCTGCCTGAGGAAGAGAGTGTTCGAAGATCAGGCCCTCAAATCTGGCACCAAGCTCATGGTCTACAGGGCTGTAGTGAGACCCGCCCTCCTGTTTAGTTCAGAGACGTGGACCTTATACAGTGGATACCTCAAATCGCTGGAGACTAACGATGTCTCTGCAAGATCCTGCAAATCCACTGGGAGGACAGACGCACCAACATTAGTGTACTTGATCAGGCCAACATCCCCAGCATCAAAGCACTGACCACACTTGACCAGCTCCGTTGGACGGGCCACATCGTTCTCATGCCTGAGATAAGATTCCCAAAGCAAATGCTCTACTCAGAACTCCTACACGGCAAGCAAGCCCCAGGTGGGCAGAGGAAACATTTCAAGGATACCCTCAAAGCCTCCTTGATAAAATGCAACATCCCCACCGACACTTGGGAGACCATGACCAAAGACCGCCCTAAGTGGAGGAAGAACATCCGGGAGGGCGCTGAGCACCTCGAGTCTTGTCACCGAGAGCATGCAGAAAACAAGCACAGGCAGCGGAAGGAGCGTGCGGCAAACCAGTCCCACCCACCCTTTCCTTCAACGACTGTCTGTCCCACCTGTGACAGAAACTGTAATTCCTGTATTGGACTGTTCAGTCACCTAAGAACTCACTTTTAGAATGGAAGCAAGTCTTCCTCGATTTCGAGGGACTACCTATGAATAAATGAATGACACCCTAATCCCATGAGCAATTATTTTGCATAGCAACCTTTTATGTGGCACCTTATCAAATGCCTTTTGGAAATCCAAATATACTACATCCACTGGTTCCCCTTTATCTACCTTGCTAGTTCTTTCCTAAAAAAAATTCAGATAAGTGTTTTAAATACGATTTTCCTTTCATAAAACATGATGACTCTATTATGAATTTCTAAATGCCCTGTTACCACTTCCTTAATAATAGATTGCAGGATTTTCACGATGACTGATGTCAGGCTAACTCACCTGTAATTCCCTGTTTTCGCTCTCCCTCCTTTACTGAATAGCGGGGTTACATTTGCTACCTTCCAATCTGTGGGGCGTTTCTAGAATCTAGAGAATTTTGGAAGATCAAAACCACTATCTCTGCAGGCACCTCTTTTAGAACCCGAGGATGTAGGCCATCAGGTCCAGGGGATCTGTTGGCTTTTAGTCCCACTAGTTTCTAAAGTAGTTTTGTCTACTGATATTAATTACTTTATGTTCCTCACTCTTATTAGCCCTCCATTTTAGTTCTCCATTATTTTTGGCATGTTTTTTGTGTCTTTTACCGTGAAGACAGATAAAAAAAATATTTCTTTAAAGTCTCTGCCATTTCCTTATTCCCCATTATAATTTCAGCTGTCTCAGCCTCTTAAGGGACCAATGCATGCTTTTGCTATTCTCTTTCTTTTTACATTCTTGCAGAAGCTCATGCAATCTGTTTTTATATTTCTTGAGAGTTTACTCTCATTATATTTTCTCCCTTTAATCAATTTTTGGTCATCCTTTACTGGTTCCTAAAGCTTTCCTAATCTTCAGGTTTATTACTATTCTTTGCAACATTAAAGGCCTCTTCTGTTAATCTAATACTATCCTTAACTTCTTTAGTTAGCCACAGGTGGATTATTTTTCCCATGGAGTTTGTATTTCTCAATGTTCATTGAGAATTTTGGAATATTTCTTTCAATATTTGCCACTGTTTATCTACCATCACCTTTTAATCTAATTTCCCAATTTATCTTAGCTAACCCACCCCTCCTACCTGTTTAATTGGCTTTATTTAAGTTTAAGACTCTCGTTTCAAACTTAATTATTTAATTCTCAAACTCAATGTAAAATTCGATCATATTATGATCACTTTTCCCCAGAAGATCCTTTACTATGCGATTACTAATCAACCCTGTCTCATTACACAATACAAGATCTAAAATAGCCTGTTTCAAAGTTGGTTCCATGATGTAATGTTCTAGGATACTGTCTTGAATGTATTCCATGAACTCCTTTTAAAGACTGTCCTTGCCAATGGGTAAATCGGTAAGAACATGCCATCTTCCTAGCGGAAGCAAGAGGAAAAGGCTGCCTATAGATGTTGAGTAATGAGACCCAGAACTCATGGGTAAATGCCTGAAAAAGATGTTTGAGAAACATTGGGCCCAAACTTGGTCAAAGCCAAGGCCTGCCCAAGTGCCGCCCAAAGGACTGCTGATGGCTGCCGAGAGACCGGGTGGTACTTTGCCAGGAAGATTCCTCTGAAAGAGATGGCACTACCGCCCGGCGGCAAAATAACGGCTTAAGCCGTCAATCTGGGTGGCAGCGGGCAGGAGCTCCCAATCTCAGCGGCAAATGCAATCCTCGCCAAAGTGCCGCGAGAATTGAATCGGGCCCAGGGAGGGGGGAAGACCTAAAAATAAAAATCTTAAAAAAAACAAAAAACACTGGAATTCTTTCAGGGGACCCCATACAGATGAATCGCTCGGAAAAAAATATTTAAAAGATGTTCACTAACCTTTTTTTGCAGGTCTTCTTACCGTCGGGGTTAGATCTGCCTCCACGCAGCAGTCCTTCCCCCTGCTGCCGCCGACTCCCGCCAACACCAATATGGCAGCTCGACAGGCGGGAGGTCACTTACGCGACCTAGCTGCCAGCAGCCGTCAGTGGCCGTCATCGGGCGGTTCCCGGCGGTACGCCCCTCCTGCCAGCTGCAGACCTGGAGGAATCTGTCACTGAGGGGAAAATGGTGAAAAAACTCGGCGGCAGCCAGTGGCAGTGGGCGGTAAGGCCACCAATTTCGGGCCCATTGTAACTACATGCAGGCTCCGGAGTCAGTTTCCTAGGATATGATGCAACTGCGAGTTCACAGTTAACATTTGCGACAACATCATTTTACTCCATTGCAGCTACTAATGGAGTGTATGGCAGCATCATCTGAATCTACAGCAGATCTGCATTGGAGAGGGACTAGTTGTGCCTCTACTGAAATTCTGATGGTAATAGAACATAAGAACATAAGAATATAAGAAATAGGAGCAGCAGTAGGTCATACAGCCCCTCGAGCCTGCTCCGCCATTCAATAAGATCATGACTGATCTGATCATGGACTCAGGTCCACTTCCCTGCCCACTCCCCATAACCCCTTATTCACTTATCATTTAAGAAACTGACTTAAATTTATTCAATGTCCCAGCTTCCACAACTCTCTGGCAGCGAATACCACAGATCCACAACCCTCTGAGAGAAGAAATTTCTCCTCATCTCAGTTTTAGATGGGCGGCCCCTTATTCTACGAGTATGCCCTCTAGTTCTAGTCTCCCCTATAAGTGGAAACATCCTCTCTGAATCCACCTTGTCAAAACCCCTCATAATCTTATCTGTTTCGATAAGATCACCTCTCATTCTTCTGAATTCCAATGAGTAGAGGCCCAACCTACTCAACCTTTCCTCATAAGTCAAGCCCCCTCAAAATCGGAACCAACCTTATGAACCTTCTCTGAACTGCCTCCAAAGCAAATATATCCTTTCATGAAAACCAAAACTGCATGCAGTATTCCAGGTGTGGCCTCACCAATACCCTGTATAACTGTAGCAAGGCTTCCATGCTTTTATACTCCATCCCCTTTACAATAAAGGCCAAGATTCCATTGGCCTTTCTGATCACTTGCTGCACCTGCATACTAACCTTTTGTGAGCCATGCACAAGTACCCCCAGGTCGCGCTGTACTGCAGCACTTTGCAATCTTTCTGCATTTAAATAATAACTTGCTCTTTGATTTTTTTCTGCCAAAGTGCATGACCTCACACTTTCCAACATTATACTCCATCTGCCAAATTCTTGCCCACTCACTTAGCTTGTCTGTGTCCTTTTGCAGATTTGTTGTGTCCTCCTTACACATTGCTATTCCTCTCATCTTTGTATCGTCAGCAAGCTTGGCTACGTCACACTCGGTCCCTTCATCCAAGTCGTTAATATAGATTGTAAATAGTTGGGGTCCCAGCAATGATCCCTGCGGCACCCCACTGGTTACTGATTGCCAACCCGAGAATGAACCATTTATCCCGACTCTCTTTTCTGTTCGTTAGCCAATCTTCTATCCATGCTGATATATTACCCCAACCCCGTGATCTTTTATAGGGGAGGGAATCTGAGTAGCAGGTGGCTATGATGCATGCTGATGTGTCTCAGAGCAATCTGAATCTGACAGCTGCCATTCCTCTTGATACGCTCATAACAAAGGAAGAAACTGAGTACTGTGAACAATGTGTAAGTGTGACCTTTGCTCCTTTAATAAGACTCCAGAGTGCAGGTACCTCGTGGGTTGCCTGCTTATATACAGTGCTCCCAAGGGATGCTGGGATCCCTTGGGACTCCAACAGGTAGGCCCTCTGGTGATGGTGTGATACAGGTTGCAAAGGGTTAAATACATAACATCACTCCCTCGTAAATTTAATAGTACACTTATTTACAGGGTGAGACGATCTGGGACATTTCGCTCCCTTGTCGATTGTCTCGGTATAAATGTGGGTGAGTTGGTTAGTTCTTCACTGGGCTGCTAGGCAGCTGGCCTTGCCGGGCTGCTGGGGATGTGAGTTTGGCTTCAAGGTCAACCATGATGTCGATTGCCACTTGTGTGTGTGTTGGAGGGTCAAAGTTGATGGTGTCTTCTTCGGGTTGTTCGTAGTTGTTGGTGAACCGCAATTTGATTTGGTCCAAATGTTTTCTGCACGTTAGTCCATTGGCTAATTTGACCTGAAACACACTGCTCCCCTCTTTGGCTCTGACCGTGCCAGCGAGCCATTTGGGACCATGTCCATAATTGAGTAAAAACACAGGGTTATTGACCTCAATATTGCGTGACAAATTTGCGCGATCATGCTACATACTTTGTTGATGCCGCCTGCCCTCCACGTGATCATGGAGATCAGGGTAGACAAGAGAGAGCCTTGTTTTGAGCGCCCTTTTCATGAGCAGCTCGGCTGGGGGAACGCCGGTGAGTGAGTGGGGTCTGGTGCGGTAACTGAGCAGCACTCGGGACAGTCGGGCCTGCAGGGAGCCTTCCAACACGCATTTCAAGCTTTACTTGATGGTCTGAACTGCTCGTCCTGACTGGCCGTTGGATGCGGGCTTGAACGGGGCAGATGTGACGTGCTTGATCCCATTGCGGGTCATGAATTCCTTGACTTCAGCACTGGTGAAACATGGTATATTGTCGCTGACTAGGACATCAGAGAGGCCTTTGCATGGCAAACATGGCTCGTAGGCTTTCGATGGTGGCAGCGGACGTGCTTACAGACGTTATTGCACATTCAATTCATTTTAAATAAGCATCCACGACAACCAGGAACATTTTACATAGAAATGGGCCCGCATAGTCCACATGGATCCTCAACCACGGTTTGGAGGGCCACAACCACAAACTTAGCAGTGCCTCTCTGGGTGCATTGCTCAGCTGAGAGCAAGTGTTGCACTAGCGCTCGTATGACTCTAAATCTGAGTCGATGCAGGGCCACCACACATGGGATCTGGCTGTGGCTTTCATCATTACAATGCCTGGGTGGGTGCTGTGTAGCTCACAAATGAACATTTCTCTGCATTTCTTGGGCAAGACCACGTGATTACCCCACAATAGACAGTCCACCTGTAAGGACATTTCGTCTTTGCGTCTGTGGAATGGCTTTATCGCCTCCTGCATCTCCGCTGGGACGCTGGACCAGCTCCCATGGAGGACAGTTTTTTTTTACCAAGGATAGAAAAGGATCCTGGCTGCTCCAGGTCCTGTTCTGACGGACCGTAAAGGGTGACTTTTCATTTTCCAATGCATCCATTACCATGAGCAAGTCCGCAGGCTGTGCCATTTCCACCCCGGTGGTGGGCAATGGTAGCCGACTGAGAGCATCAGCACAGTTCTCTGTGCCCGGTCTGTGGCGGATTACATACTTGTATGCCAACAGCATGAGCGCCCATCTTTGGATGCGGGCAGAGGCATTGGTGTTAATCCCTTTGCTCTCAGAGAACAGCGATATGAGCAGCTTGTGGTCAGTTTCAAGCTCAAACTTAAGGCCAAACAAGTACTGGTGCATTTTTTTAGCCCGTAAACGCACACCAGAGCCTCTTTTTCAATCATGCTGTAGGCCCTTTCAAGCTTGGACAAACACCTGGATGCGTAAGCGACCGGTTGCAAAATCCCCAATTCGTTGCCTGTTGTAACACACACCTGAGCCTGTATGACGACCCATCGCAAGTTAGCACTAATCGTTTACAAGGGCTATACAGGACAAGCAGTTTGTTTGCACACAACAGATTTCTGGCTTTCTTAAAGGCAGCCTCTTGTGAATTCCCCCAAAACCAGTCGTCTCCCTTGCGCAGTTGCACGTGTGGGCGTTATAGCAGGGTGCTTAACCTGGGTAGGAAATTACTGAAATAGTTAAGGAGTTCAAGAACGACCGCAGCTCCGTCACGTTCTTTGTTCTCGTTGCCTTCTTGATGGCCTCTGTCTTGGCGTCGGTGGGTCTGATGCCATCTGCTGCGATTCTTCTTCCCAAGAACTCGGCCTCCGGCGTCAGGAAAACACACTTCGAGCGTTTCAACCTGAGTCCCACGCGATCCAACCGACTAGAACCTCTTCCAGATTCTTCAAGTGCTCAGTGGTGTCCCGACCTGTAACCAGTATGTCATCCTGAAAAACCACGGGGCGAGGAACCGACTTTTGCAGGCTCTCCATGTTCCATTGGAAGATTGCCGCAACCAACCGAATCCCAAATGGGCATCTGTTATGGATGAACAGACCTTTGTGCTTGTTGATGCCAGCGAGGCCTTTTGAAGACTCCTCCAGCTCCTGCATCATGTAGGCCGAGGTCAGGTCCAACTTGGTGAACTTCTTCCCTCCAGCCAGGGTCGCAAATAGGTCGTCTGCCTTGGGTAGCGGGTACTGGTCCTGTAGCGAAAAACGGCTAATCGTTACTTTATAGTCCCCACAAATTCTGACCGTGCCGTCGCCTTTAAGTACCAGGACAATCGGACTGGCCCACTCATTGAATTCCACCGGTGTGATGATCCCTTCTTGCTGCAGCCTGTCGAGCTCAATTTCCACTTTCTCACTCATCATATATGGTACCGCCCATGCCTTGTGGTGGATGGGTCGTGTACCGGGAACCAAATGGATCTGCACTTTCACCCCCGAGAAGCTTCCAATGATAGGCTCAAACAACGATGGAAGTCTGCTCAGAACCTGGGCACATGAGGTGTCGTCGACGGATGAAAGCATTCGAATGTCGTCCCAGTTCCAGCGGATTTTTCCCAGCCAGCTTCTACCAAACAGTGTGGGGCCATCCCCTAGCACGATCCTCAGCGGGAGTTCATGCACTGCTTCATCATAGGAGACTTTGACTTCTGCACTGCCAATTACAGAGATCAGTTTCTTGGTGTAAGTTCTTAATTTGGTGTGAATGGAGCTGAGTTTGGGCCTGTGTGCCTTGTTGCACCACAGCCTGTCGAAGGCCTTTTTGCTTATTATGGACTGACTCGCATCCATGTCCAGTTCCATGGATACTAGAATTCCGTTCAGTTCAACTTTCAATATTATTGGTGGGCATTTTGTGGTGAATGTTTGTACCCCGTATACTTCTGCCTCCTCGGTATGAGTCTCCAATTCAGCCTGATCAACAATGGATCGATCTTCCTCTGTAACGTGGTGGTTTGCAGGGTTTACAGGATTTGCAGCTCACCTGCACATTCGCTGGAGGTGTCCCATTGTTCTGCAGCCATTGCACGCATAGTGCTTGAACGGCATTGATGGGCTCGATGATCACATCCACAATGCCAACAGGGTGTTAACTGCCTCGCATCTGACGTCATGCAGCAGCTGGCGTGTACGTTCTGCCATGTATATTCCTGCTCGAAAACAACGTTACTTTGTGCACAGTACTGGCCGAAACCTCTTTACTCTGTGAAATTTGTTTGGTATTGTCACTGGTAGACATAAATGCCTGGGCTATCGTTATGGCTTAGCTTAGATTCGGAGTTTCAACAGTCAACAGTTTGCGAAGGATTACCTCATGGTCAATGCCCAGTACAAAAAAGTTTCTCAGCATTTGCTCTAGGAATCCTTCAAATTCGCAATGTCCTGCGAGGCGCCTTTATTCAGCGACATAGCTCACCACTTCCTGGCCCTCCGACCGTTGACACGTATAGAACCGATACCTTGCCATCAAAACACTTTCCTTAGGATTTAGTTGCTCCCGGACCAGCGTATACAATTCTTCATAGGATTTAGTTGTTGGTTTTACTGGAGCTAGAAGATTCTTCATGAGGCCATAGGTTGTTGCCCCACAGACAGTAAGGAGGATCGCCCTTCATTTGGCAGCGTTCTCGTCCCCTTCCAGCTTGTTGTCCATGAAGTATTGGTCGAGTCCCTCCATGAAGGCCTCCCAATCGTCCCCTTCTGAGAACTTCTGCAGGATACCCAACTGTTCTTTGCATTTTCGCGTGGTTGTTCGTTACCTCGTCGCCAATTGATATGCTCATACTAAAGGATGAAACTGAGTACTGTGAACAATGAGTAAGTGTGACCTTAGCTCCTTTAACAAGACTCCAGAGTGCAGGTACCTCGTGGGTGGCTTGCTTATATACAGTGCTCCCAAGGGATGCTGGGATCCCTTGGGACTCCAACAGATAGGCCCTCTGGTGGTGGTGTGAAACAGGTTGCAAAGCCTTAAATACATGATACTTCTGATCAGTAAAGGCACAGTTCCACGGCTCAGTTCAATGGTGATTGGTTTAGTTCCTTTGCTTGATTCTGCCGTTACTCAGGATTGCATGCCAAGTTTCTGGCCTTCCTGCTCAGAGCAGCACACCAGTGGAGCATGGGAGGCTGTACCAGATTGCTCAGTAACAAGCTCCAGAGATGAAGCCAGAAGTAACTTCCTGCCAAGAGTAAGCTGACTAACTGGTCATCTAGCGCAGATGGTTTGAGTGTTGTACTAATAATGCTAACATTGTGGGTTCAATTGCTGTCCTGACGAGCTATGCTGTCCACCACTGCTTTCAACATAGGCTCGACAGGCTCAATGGCCTCCTTCTGTGCTGTAAACATTCTATGATTCTATGATAAGAGAAGGGCCACCTCAGTCCCATGACCCTTTTGTAGAGCACGAGCAGGTAACCACCTCTCTTGATACTGACCCTCAAGTTGCACCTAGGAGAACGACTAGAAGGGTTATGACAGATGGAATTAATTAGAATTCACTGAATTGACGGGAACTTCAAATTTTTATGCAAAACACCCTTGAAAAAGTTAAGCCTTGTTGAATAAGGTGTAACTTAGTATTTAATGGCATGCTAAGTCATAATTACTGCTAAACAACTTCTCTGGGCCTGGAAAAAAACAATTTTATATTGCGGAGTGTCATTTTCTCCATTCCGTGATAAAAATTCCAGAGTTTTAAAATAATAAAAATTATTTTTTATTCTCTTTTTTATGTTTGTTTATGATATTTCAACATCTATCTTAATCTCATGTGCATGTCCAAATCTTTCTTTTCTTTTCTGTAAAAGTATTAATAAGTGAATGATAAAACCTACTTTTTACTTCCTGCGTTGCTGTCTGTGAGAATTCTTCAGTGTGATTGGCTGCTCAGAATGATTGATGGCATCATTGCTGCAGGCATCAGACATGCTAAGATGGTGACAGATGGAATGTCCCAATCTTTATTTTGCTGCCTGTAAAAGTACTAAAAATTGAATGATAAAAGTGGAAATCATGCCACAGATCCTGCTAAACATTTGTGGGCAACATTTGTGGTCAGCAGCAGCTTTGCTGCTGACCACAATCCAGGCCATAATCTATGTGTGCAGAAGGTAACATAGAAACATAGAAAATAGATGCAAGAGCAGGCCATTCAGCCCTTCGAGCTTGCACCGCCATTCAATATGATCATGGCTGATCATTCAACCTCAGTACCCCACCCCAGCCTTCTCTCCATCCCCCCTGATCCCTTTAGCCATAAGGGCCACATCTAACTCCCTTTTGAATATGTCCAACGAACTGGACTCAACAACTTTCTGTGGCAGAAAATTCCACAGGTTCACAACTCTCTGGGTGAAAAAATTTCTCCTCATCTCGGTCCTATATGGCTTACATTAGACTGTGTCCCCTGGTTCTGGACTTCCCAGTGGGATTTGTCACCCAGAAGCCATCTGTTTACCTAATTTTCTTCCCTCAAGAGGTCAGGGAGAGACAAATTCCGAAGGATGAATCCATCATGACGACTTGGAGTGAATTGCAGGTTGGAACAAATAACGTGAGGGAACTTAGCGTAAATGATTTACTGGCGTAAAACCGGCAGAAATGGCTTCTATCCGATTTTCCCATCACAAAAACGTTGTTGCTCAAATTGTACATTGCCAATATAATGAAAATGAAAAGCATATTCACTCCCTACATTTTCAATTTATCGCATTTACTCCGCTCGTCCCCAGCATGAGTAAATACATAGGAATAATCCTACATCATATCGAACAATTATACTATTGTACAGAGTCATGTAGCTCAGCAAGGGAGATTGCTAGAATTTTTCTAACTGTTGTGAGAAATTTCTGTAGCATATTTTAATTCCTACCAGAATAATGCAGGATTGTCTGAAAGTAAAATAAATAACTGAACAGCTTTTTACAAATTGAGCCAATAATACTTCAGTAAATAGTAGCTAAAAAAACATATTATAAGTCACGGTTCATCACCATGTGCTTCTGCAAGCTTTAATAAATTGCAATGGTGTTGTGTTGTGCCCTTCATGCAGTGTATAAGATGCACATAGATTTAAGCTTCCTACTCATCTCAGCGAGCACACAGCACAGATTTATGCGATTGGATGTGAGCTAATTATTTTTTATTTTTTTCAAATCAAATCATAGCCCATCTTCAAGATTGTAAAAATGATCTGCTTATTTGGCAGCCTATGCTTTAAGAAGATTGACTACTTGACGACCACTTGCTATTGCTGTGTTATGTTAAAAACCAATTATCATTTGTCTCCATGAACGCTCACAGGCAGCATTACTAAAATTTGCCAAATCGCTCTTCTGTCATGTTGTTACATATTTTCTATCCATCTGCCAGCCAACACAGGCTGTTATTTAGTTGGAAGGAAGCGCTGTTACTGCTACCAGGTGCTGGCTTTATATATTTGTGCACGGAAAGAAGTGCATTAATTGGATGAGGAGTGTTAGAACATAACTCAAAGTGAAATTATTAGAGAAGTTAACTATTTTATGATCCCCAGTCACTCAGATGGCAAGCACAATGCTCAGTGAAAAACTAAGCTGTTCAGACCAGGTTTATTCCCTGTCTGTGCTGAGTTAGCAGGGAGCTACAATTATGGTTAGTGCTCTCAGCTAGAAAGAGAGTAAAAAAAAACTGTCATGGTTTCCAGTCCTGATCATCATCAGTGACTCTTGCTGGAATGTGTGGATACTGGGGGATTCCTCAGCTACTCAATTATAATATATGATAATAAGGGCCACTGCAGCCCCAGATTTTCCATATTGATGCTTGTAATGCACTAGCGGTAAGTTAGATTAAAGTGCAGCTGTTATCAAAATCACCTGGGTCTAGTTTTTGAGGTGAAAGATTGCTGAAAATTTAGTGATTACTGCAGCTGGCAATGCCACTCAGAGAGTGGAGTCATATATAGTTTAGAAGGATGAGAGGGGATCTCATAGAAACATATAAAATTCTGACGGGACTGGACAGGTTAGATGCAGGAAGAATGTTCCCGATGTTGGGGAAGTCCAGAACCAGGGGACATAGTCTAAGGATAAGGGGTAGGCCATTTAGGACTGAGATGAGGAGAAACTTCTTCACTCAGAGAGTTGTTAACCTGTGGAATTCCCTGCCGCAGAGAGTTGTTGATGCTAGTTCATTGGATATATTCAAGAGGGAGTTAGATATGGCCCATACGGCTAAAGGGATCAAGGGGTATGGAGAGAAAGCAGGAAAGGGGTACTGAGGTGAATGATCAGCCATGATCTTATTGAATGGTGGTGCAGGCTCGAAGGGCCGAATGGCCTACTCCTGCACCTATTTTCTATGTTTCTATATTTCTATGTCTAGTCAGACTCGGTAAAGATGCCAGATTCCTTCCCAAAAGGACATTAGTGAACCAGTTGGGTTTTTAAAACAATCCAAAAGATCGTCACTTTTGTCGATTATGAAGATGATGAAGATGAGCAGAATGACAACAAAGAGGGAAAGGAAGTTGCAATCAAGCCCACCTATGAGTTCTTGCATCAATATGCTGGTTTGTGTTCCTGCGCCACAACCCCTCGATCTTACCCTCTGGGTCATTTGCTGTTTTTAGTACCTCCACATCAGCTAAGGGAGTCTCCCCAGGAATGTCCATGTCCAGACCTTTTTGTGATGGTGAAATTGTATATGGCACAGCAGGCTACAACAACGCAGGACACATGACGAGCATACTACAAAACCTTTCTTGACTTGTCAAGGCAAAAAAAGCATCTGTTTAAGACCTTGATGATTCTCATGATGACCACTCTGACAGAGGCATGTGCCTTATTGTAGTGTTTCTTGGCTATTTGAGCAACTGTTGTAGGGGTGGGGGCATCATCATGGAAGCAGAGGTACAACATATCAACACAAACCAGTTGTTGACATGAGTTTCTTCTTTGATAAGCTGAGGGAGGGCTGCATTTCAAAGAATGAATGTATCAAATCCGCATATCTTATGTTGATGTGCAGCTTTCTTGCTCTGTACATTCAGCGAATGAAAGCCCTTTCTGTTGAAGAAGCTGAAGGGATTGACTGTAGGAGCTCACAAAGCAATACTTGCGCCATCTATTTTTTTTTACATTTGTTCTAGGGATGTGGGCATTATTGCCCATCCCTGACTTCCCTTGAGAAGGTGGCGGTGAGCCCCCCTCTTGAACCACTGCAGTCCTTGTGGTGAAGGTACTCCCACAGTGCTGTTAGGGAAGGAGTTCCAGGATTTTGACCCATCAACGATGACGGAACAGCGATATATTTCCAAATATGGATGGTGTGTAACTTGGAGGGGAATATGCAGGTGCTGGTGTTCCCATGTGTGGGTTTGTGAGGTGCTGTCAAGGAAGCCTTGGCGAGTTGATGCAGTGCAACTTGTAGATGATATACACTGTAGCCGCAGTACACCGGTGGTGGAGAGAGTGAATGTTTAAGGTGGTGAATGGGGCGCCGATCAAGCAGGCTGCTTTGTCCTAGATGGTGTTGAGCGTTGTTGGAGCTGCACTCATCTAGGCAAATGGAGAGTATTCCATCACACTCCTGACTTATGCCTTGTAGATAGTGGAAAGGTTTTGTGAAGTCAGGAGGTGCGACACTCGTTACAGAATACCCAGTCTCTGACCTGCTCAGTATTTATGTGGCTGGTCCAGTTAAGTTTCTGGTCAATGGTGACCCCCAGGATGTTGATGGTGGAGGATTCAGCAGTGATAATGCCGTTGAATATCAAGGGGTGGTGGTTGTATTGTTTGTATTGCACCGTGGGTGTTGGGAAAGCTAGTAATGGCATAAAACCCGGTGGCCCTATTTTGCTGCTGCCTTGCTGTGATGACAAAGTTAATGAATGCCCAGCTCTCCAGTAAAGTGAGTCAGTGGTCTGATTAGAATGCATGTCCATACTGCAGTCTGGCTGATATTACTCGGATTCCCCATGGTTGACTGAAATCTTCTTTCATGTGACATCTTGAAAGCAACATTAAATGTCAACGTCCAAGTTTGTCATCCAGACTGTGGCCTCTGCTGATATAGAGTGAATCGAAGCCATTATATAAGGGAGTGATCTTAGCGAGCAATGATTCAGAAGAGGATCCATGGTTTGGATAACCTATCCTTCATCTTCCATTTATGTAACAGGTAGTTGCAACACCCAACTCAATTTCTGATGGGGCTTGCAGTGACCCATATTTTACATGACATGGTGATGTCGGATGGTCTATAATAAGGTCCTGATTCTTAATCCCATTGGTTTCCCACACCCTCCATTCCTTATCTTTAGATGAAAGTACCAAGGTTTCAAGAGGTTTGGTCGCTAACCAGAAGGGGTTCCTGGACTTAAGGCAGCCTCTTGGGAGGTTCTGAAGATATTCATTAATCAGCAGACCTAAGTTTGCGAGGGTCCGGTTTTATTCTCTGCTTATTGCTGCTTCTCTTCTGACAGGTGGTGGTAAGATACGTGCGAGGACAGGGAGCCAGAGTATAGGTATTGATTTAAGTGACAGCTGTGCCTTAGTGGGGAACACATTTGCCTCTGAGTCAGAATGTTGTGGGTTCAAGTCCTGCGCCAGGGACTTGAGCACATAAAATCTAAGCTGACACTCCAGTGCAGTGTCGGAAATGCCGTCTTTCGGATGAGATGTTAAAGCGAGGCCTCGTCTGCTCACTCAGGTGGATGTAAAAGATCCCATAGCACTATTTTGAAGAAGAGAAAGGATGTTATCCCTGTTGGCCTGGTCAATATTTATCCCCCAATCAACATAACAAAAACAGATTATCTGGTTGTTATCAGATTGCTGTTGTGGGAGCTTGCTGTGCGAAAATTGGCTGCCGTGTTTTCTACATTACAACAGTGACTACACTCTAAAAGCACTGTAAAGCGCTTTGAGATGTCTTGTGGTCGTGAAAGGCGCTATAGAAATGTAACTCTTTCTTTCTTTCTAATCACTGCTATGATGATTCCCATAGTTGCACATAAAAAAATTTGTGTGTGAACTTCCTTCCCCTGCTGGTGTGCAATATTTAGCCACTGAGAAAACAAGGGCCAAGGTACCTGTGTAATTGGGCATGATAGTATAGTGGTTATATTACTCAACCAATAACCCAGAGGCCTCGCCGAATAATCCAGAGAATGTAAATTCAACTCCCACCATCGTAGTTTAAAAATTTAAATTCAATTTTAAAAATCTGGAAATATAAAGCTGATACCAGTAAAAGTGATCATAACATAAGAACATAAGAAATAGGAACAGGAGTAAGCCATATGGCGGGCAGCTATTTTTTTCTTGTAAAACATTCTGGTTCACCAATGTCCTTTAGGGAAGGAAACATGCTGTTCTTACCCAGTGTGGTCTTTATGTGACTCCAGTGCACACCAATTTGGTTGACACTTAACTGCTCTCTGAAATGGCATAGCAAGCCACTTAGTTGTATCAATCCGCTGCTCAGGGAAACTAGGAATGGGCAATAAATGACAGCCCTGCCATCAACCCACACATCCTGTGACTGAATAACAAAAGAAAGAAGAAATTCTCTCCTTTTCTACTTTATCATCATCATCATCATCATAGGCAGTCCCTCGAAACGAGGATGACTTGCTTCCATGTCATCATCATCATCTTCCTCCTCTCTGCCATCCTTTGTCCTCTGTTGCTGTAGTCGGACCACAGAGAAAGTGGATACACTCTATGGGGCTGAAATTGGTGAAGGCCCCTGCCCACCCAAGTGCAGCCCAAAGGACCACCGATCGTCGCCGAGGTACCTGATGGTACTTTGGGCGGGGTTTTCATCAAAAAGGTCCTTCAAAGGTCGGCGGGCAGCAAAAGAGGGACTTACGCTGCCAATCTGGGCGGCAGCCGGCGGGAGCTCCCAATCTCAGCGGCAAAGGTGCTTGCTGCCCAAGTGCCACTGAGGATGGAGTCGGGCCCATGGACGGTCGAAGACCTGAAAAGGAAAAGCATAAAAAAAAAACATCGGAAGACCTTCAGGCAACCTCATCCAGGTAAGTCCCTGTAAAGAAAAAAATTATAAAATGTTTACTAACCTTTTTTTCAGGTCTTTATATACACCGTCGGGCACAGACCAGCCTCCAGCTAACAGTCCACCCCATTCTGATGCCGACTCCCGCCCGCATCAATATGGCATCTTGGCGGGTAGGGGTCCACTTACGCCACTCAGCTGTCTGCTGACGTCGGCGGGCGGTTCCCGGTGGTTCTCGCCTCCCGTCCGCTCTAACCTGTTGTGTTGGGGAAATTGATGGGATTGAAGGCCGATAAATCCCCAGGGCCTGATAGCCTGCATCCCAGAGTACTTAAGGAGGTGGCCTTGGAAATAGTGGATGCATTGACAGTCATTTTCCAACATTCCATTGACTCTGGATCAGTTCCTATCGAGTGGAGGGTAGCCAATGTAACCCCACTTTTTAAAAAAGGAGGGAGAGAGAAAACAGGGAATTATAGACCAGTCAGCCTGACATCGGTAGTGGGTAAAATGATGGAACCAGTTATTAAGGATGTCATAGCAGCGCATTTGGAAAGAGGTGACATGATAGGTCCAAGTCAGCATGGATTTGTGAAAGGGAAATCATGCTTGACAAATCTTCTGGAATTTTTTGAGGATGTTTCCAGTAGAGTGGACAAGGGAGAACCAGTTGATGTGGTGTATTTGGACTTTCAGAAGGCTTTCGACAAGGTCCCACACAAGAGATTAATGTGCAAAGTGAAAGAACATGGGATTGGGGGTAGTGTGCTGATATGGATTGAGAACTGGTTGTCAGACAGGAAGCAAAGAGTAGGAGTAAATGGGCACTTTTCAGAATGGCAGGCAGTGACTAGTGGGGTACCGCAAGGTTCTGTGCTGGGGCCCCAGCTGTTTACATTGTACATTAATGATTTAGATGAGGGGATTAAATGTAGTATCTCCAAATTTGCGGATGACACTAAGTTAGGTGGCAGTGTGAGCTGTGAGGAGGATGTTGTGAGGCTGCAGAGTGACTTGGATAGGTTAAGTGAGTGGACAAATGGCAGATGAAGTATAATGTGGATAAATGTGAGGTTATCCACTTTGGTGGTAAAAACAGAGAGACAGACTATTATCTGAATGGTGACAGATTAGGAAAAGGGGAGGTGCAACGAGACCTGCGTATCATGGGACTTCAGTCATTGAAGGTTGGCATGCAGGTACAGCAGGCGGTTAAGAAAGCAAATGGCACGTTGGCCTTCATAGCGAGGGGATTTGAGTACAGGGGCAGGGAGGTGTTACTACAGTTGTACAGGGCCTTGGTGAGGCCACACCTGGAGTATTGTGTACAGTTTTGGTCTCCTAACTTGAGGAAGGACATTCTTGCTATTGAGGGAGTGCAGCGAAGGTTCATCAGACTGATTCCCGGGATGGCGGGACTGACATATCAAGAAAGACTGATCAACTGGGCTTGTATTCACTGGAGTTCAGAAGAATGAGAGGGGACCTCATTGAAATGTTTAAAATTCTGATGGGTTTAGACAGGTTAGATGCAGGAAGAATGTTCCCAATGTTGGGGAAGTCCAGAACCAGGGGTCACAGTCTAAGGATAAGGGGTAAGCCATTTAGGACCGAGATGAGGAGAAACTTCTTCACCCAGAGAGTGGTGAACCTGTGGAATTCTCTACCACAGAAAATTGTTGAGGCCAATTCACTAAATCTATTCAAAAATGAGTTGGATGTAGTCCTTACTACTAGGGGGATCAAGGGGTATGGCGATAAAGCAGGAATGGGGTACTGAAGTTGCATGTTCAGCCATGAACTCATTGAATGGCGGTGCAGGCTCGAAGGGCCGAATGGCCTACTCCTGCACCTATTTTCTATGTTTCTATGTTAACCTAATTTTAAAGTGACACTGGTGCAACTCGAAGAGGAACTTCGGCGGCAGCGGGCAGTAAGGCCATCAATTTCGGGCCCTAAGAATGGGCAAGCTTTATACCTTTGGGAATAAGAAGAGAGAGAAGGAGGCGGAAGATTATGGTTACATGCTGCTTCACAGGGAAGCCATAGTGCCTCATAGAATCGCAGAAATTTACAGCACAGGAGGAGGCCATTCGTGTCCATGCCGGCTGACAAAGAGCTATCCAGCCAAATCCACTTTCCAGCTTTTGGTCCATAGCCTTGCAGGTTACAGCACTTCAAGTGCATATTCAAGTACTTTTTCAATGCTATGCGAGGTTCTGCACCGATCACCCTTTCGTGCAGTGAGTTTCAAACGCCCATCGCCCTTTGGGTGAAAAATATTCTCCTCAAATCCCCTCTGAACCTCCTGCCACTAACTTTAAATCTATGCCCCCTGGTTATTGACCTATTGCTAAGAGAAATAGGTCCTTCCTATCCTCTTTATATAGTCCCCTCAGAATTTTATACACCTCAATTAGGTCGTCCCTCAGCCTCCTCTGTTCCAAAGAAAATGACCCCAGCCTAGCCAATCTTTCCACATAGCTAAAATTCTCCAGTCTATTCTTGTAAAATTCTCGTAAATCTCCTCTGTACCGTCTCTAGTGAAATCACATCTTTCCTGTAATGTGGTGACCAGAACTGCAAGCAATACCTTAGCTGTGGCCTAACTAGCATTTTATGCAGTTCAAGCATAACCTCCCTGGTCTTATAATTTATGCATTGGCTAATAAAGGAAAGTATCCTATATACCTTTTTAACTACCTTATCTACCTGTCTTGCTACCTTCAGGGATCTGCGGGCATGCATTCCAAGGTCCCTTTGTTCCTCTACACTTCTCAGTGTCCTACCATTTATTGTGTATTATCTTTCCTTGTTAGCCCTTCCCAAATGCATTACCTCACACTTCTCTGGATTGAATTCCATTTGCCATTGTCAAATTTTTGATCTCAGAATACTCCTCGGGATGTTTCACTACGCTAAAAGTGCTATGTAAATGTAAGTTGTTTTTGTTGTTGTACCCACCTCACCAGTCCATTGATATCTTCCTGCAGTCTACAGTTTTCTTCTTCATTATCAAACACATGGGCAATTTTTGTATCATCTGCAAACTTCTTAATCATACCCCGTACATTCAAGTCCAAATCATTGATATATACCACAAAAAGCAAGGGATCTAGTACTGAGCCCTGTTCTACCCCACTGGAAACAGCCTTCCAGTCACAATAATACCAATCAACCATTATCCTTTGCTTCCTGCCTCTGAGCTAATTTTGGATCCAACATGCCACTTTGTCCTGGATCCCATAGGCTTTTACTTTCATGACCAGTCTGCCATGTGGGACCTAATCAAAAGCCTTGCTAAAATCCATATAGACTACATCAAATACACTACCCTCATCGACCCTCCTTGTTATCTCCTCAAAAACTGTAATCAAGTTAGTCAGAAACGACCTTCTCTTAACCACTCCATGCTGACTGTCCTTGATAAAGCCATGTCTATCTAAATGAAGATTTATCCTGTCCCTCAGAATTTTTCCAATAAATTTTCCACTACCGAGTTTAGGCAGACTGGGCTGTAATTACTTGGTCTATCCCTTTCTCCCTTTTTAAACAATGGTACAATGTTAGCAGTCCTCCAATCGTCCGGCACCACACCTATAGCCAAAGAAGATTGAAAAATGATGGACAGAGCCTCTGCTATTTCCTCTCTCACTTCTCTAAACAGTCTCGGATGTATTTCATCCAGGTGTGGGGATTTATCCACATTCAAAGATGCTAAACCCCTTAATCACAGGCAGTCCCTCGGAATCGAGGAAGACTTGCTTCCACTCTTAACATGAGTTCTTAGGTGGCTGTACAGTCCAATATGAGAACCACAGTCTCTGTCACAGGTGGGACAGATAGTCGTTGAGGGAAGGGGTGGGTGGAACTGCTTTGCCGCACGGTCTTTCCACTGTCTGCGCTTGATTTCTGCATGCTCTCGGCAACGAGACTCGAGATGCTCAGCACCCTTCCCGATGCACTTCCTCCACTTCCTCTCTCACTATGTTTCTTTCCTCCCTGATTGCAATGTCTGCATCATCCCTCTCTTTTGTGAAAACAGATGCAAAGTATTATTAAGAACCATATCCACATCTTCTGCCTTCACACACAGATTACCTGTATGATTTCTAATAGGCCCTACTCTTTCTTTAGTTATCCTCTTGCACTTAATGTATTTATAAAACATCTTTGAGTTTTCCTTGATTTTACTTGCCAATATTTATTCAGACTTTCTCTTTGCTTTCCTAATTTTCTTTTTAATTTCATACCTGCACTTTCTATATTCCTCTAGGGTTTCTGCAATATTGAGACCTCGGTATCTATCATAAGCCTCCCTTTTTTCTTTATCCTACTCTGTAAACCCCTTGACATCCAGGGGGCTCTAGATTTGTTAGTCTCACCCTTTTTCTTTAAGGGAACATACTTGCTTTGAACTCTCACTATCTCCTCCTTGAATGCCTCCCACTGTTCAGGCGCTGATTTACCTTCAAATAGCTGTTTCCAGTCCACTTTGGCTAAAGCAAATCTCAGCTTAGCAAAGTTGGCTTTTCCCCAATTGAGAACTTTTATTCCTGGTCCATCTTTGCCTTTTCAATTACTACCCTAAAACTAACTGAATTATGATCACCACCCCCGAAATGGTCTCCCACGGATACCCCTTCCACCTGCCCAGCTTCATTCCCTAAAACCAAGACTAGAACCGTCCCTCTCTTGTTGGGCTTGCTATGTACCGGCTAAAAAACTTCTCCTGAACGCATTTTAAGAATTCTTCTCCCTCTATACTTTTCACACTAATTATATCCCAGTCAATAATAGGATAGTTGAAATCCCCTACTATTACTGCCCTATTGTGTTTGCACTTCTCAGAAATTTGCCTACATATTTGCTCTTCCATATCCCTCTGAGTGTTTGGGGGTCTGTAGTACATTCCCAGCCATGTGATTGCCCCTATTTTGTTCTTCAGTCGAACCCATATGGCCTCATTTGATGATCCTTCTAACATATCATCCCTCCTCACATCTGTAATTGTTTATTTAATCACTATTTCAACCCCTTTTTTTATCCCCCTCTCTATCTCATCTGTTGAACTGCCATTCCTGCTCTTCTTTCAGTCATGTCTCAGTAATAGCTATAATATCAAACTCCCACATGTCTCTCTGTACCCTCAGTTCATTAGAACATGAGAAATAGGAGCAGGAGTAGGCCATAGAGCCCCTCGAGCCTGCTCCGCCATTCAATAAGATCATGGCTGACCATCAACCTCAACTCCACTTTCCCGCCCGATTTCCATATTTGTTGAGGTGCCGTCTGGCTTGTACAGGTCTCACCTCCCCCAGAAATGGTCCCAATTCCTCAGGAATCTAATGCCCTCCCTCCTGCACCATTTCGCCAGCCACGCTTTCATCTGCTCTATCCTCCTATTTCTGTACTCACTAGCTCATGGCAACGGGAGTAATCCAGAGATTACCTTTGAGGTCCTGCTTTTTAATCACGTTCCTAGCTCCCTAAACTCTGCCTGCAGTGACATCCTTGACCTTGGCATCAGCGAGGCAACGTATCATCCTGGAGTCATGTCTGCGGCTGCAGAAGCGCTTGTCTTTTCCCCTAACTATTGAATCCCCTACCACGATTGCTCTTCCAATCTTCTTCCTCCTCCCCCCACCCACCTCCCCCCGTGCAGTTGAGCCACCCATGGTGCCATGAACTTGGCTCTGGCTGCACTCCCCAGAGGAATTGTCACCTTCACCAGTATCTAGAACTGAAAACCGTGTAGCAAGCGAGATGCACTCAGGGGACTCCTGTCTTACCTGCCTGGTTCTCCTTGTCTGCTTGGCGGTCACAAATTCCCTCTCTGCCGGTACACTCTTAAGCTGATGGGTGATCACCTCCTGAAACATGCTATCCACAAAGTTCTCAGCCTCATGGATACATTGCAGTGACGTCCGACGCCACTCAAACTCCAAAACCCGGAGCTCAAGCTGCTCTAGCTGACGACACTTCCCGCATATTTGGTCGTCCAGGCCAGGAGTAGCATCCAGGACTTCCCACATGGCACAGAATGTGCATTCCATGGGACTGAGCTTCCCTGCCATGCCTCTATTTATTAAATTATTAACAAAATATACCCCTCTGCCCTAACTTAGAGAGAAGCAAAGACAACAGTGATACTCACTAACTAATCACCTACTTGCCATCCTTTGACGTCCCTCCTTGTTTTTTGGGGGAAAATACACCATGGAAGGTACACTGCTGCTGCTGCTTCCAATTAGGTCTGTGCTGTTCCTCGTTCTCTCCTTTATGTCCCACCACAGATGCTGCCTCCGCACTGCCTGGTCTCCTACTATTTCAAGTGCTGCCGCCACGAGCAGCGTCTCCAATCCTGTAGGATTGCAGCCACTAATCTGGTGCTGGCACTGTTGTCCCAAACCTCGTCATCTCCCATGGTAAAAGCAGGTGGCTCCCCATCAGGTCCAGGGCGTGTGACCCATTAGAGGGCGAGTACCTTGAGGTTTGGGATGCTACCTCTGGTGCACTGCTCTTATGGACATTGTGTATAAGTTTCTTCTGCAACAATAGGTTAGGTCTGCCTCCCATATGACATTGGATAACTGTTGTAAGAACTGTGGTGGTATTACCCTATGAAAGTAGAGGATGGGATTTTAAAGTTGTGTATGCCTTTGAGGAGATGGCTATACATACTGTATGATTCTTAATTTCTGTCCCCTTTAATTAGAGTGCAATGTGAAAGCTTAGTTGTACAGCTCTAAATTTTAGAGGGTGAAAAGTGTTATTGGCGCCCATAGTTTTCAAGAAAGAGGTCTGTTACTTTGCCCTCCATGGTTAGGTTATTGAACTTCTTGTTGTTCTGGGGATGAGTCAGTTGCCAGCGCCACCTCCCTCCGCATGGCCCGAAAGACATCTTTTGAGGTTTACTGCCAGGCAGACCCACAAGTCTACCTCTGCTGTGCCCAATATCTTTGAAGGTTTGGAGGTCAGTCTCACGAAGTTGTGAGCTTATTTATGCTCTTCCTTGACATGTCGTTGTCACTTAAAAAAAAAATCTGTTTCTGTCAGATCCTCCACTGGATTCAGTCACTGCTTTCAAAGGGGAGTTGGATAAATACCTGAAAGAAAACTATTTGCAGGGCTAGGGGGAAAGGGCAGGGGAGTGGGACTAGCTGAGGTGCTCTTGCAGATTGCCGGCACAGGCTTGATGGGGGTTTCTTCCGTGCTGTAACGACTTCTAAGCCAAGTTCCACCCAAGTGCTGCCCAAAGGACTGCTGAGATACCTGATGGCACTTTGGGCAGGAGTTTCATAAAAAAAAGTCCCAGAAAGACCACCCGGCAGCAAAAAAGGGACTTACGCCATAAATCTGGGCGGCAGCAGGCGGGAGCTCCCAATCTCGGCAGCAAATGCAATCCTCACTTAAGTGCTGCCGAGGATTGAGTCAGGCCCAGGGAGGGGGGAGCAAATAAAAACAACAATTTTCACTAAAAAAATAACATTGCAAAACCTACAGGAGACCGACCCCCGCCCGCACCAAACTGACAGCGCGGCGGGCAGGAGGACCCTTACGCACCTGGCATGCCAGCGGCCGTCAGCAGGCGGTTTCCAGCGGCAATCCCCTTCCGCCAGCGGGAGGCCTCCACAAAAAAAGCACCGAGAGGAGATCATGCAAAAAACTCAGTGGCAGCCGGCGGCAGTGGGCGGTAAGGCCACCCTATGATTCGGGCCCTATGATTCCATGATTCCTGACAAGTGGGGAAACAGATGAGCTATCCAGTGCAGCTGAGAGAGCGAACTGAGTGCTCCAACACTTTGCTGCTTATCTGCCACCCCTGCCTGCTGCTGCAATCTTCAGCCAGACTTGGCTTCCAATGGCTACACACTAATTTTCAAGCACTGACTGCACGCTACTCCCCTTTTAATCGGGATTGACACTGGCCAATGCCAATGACAATGGACATGCAAATGTGCAGACCCGGGAAATTTTTGAGGACTCAGTTCCGCAGAGCATCAGTGGCCACAACTTCTGACCCCTTGGTTCAAATCTGGTGCAAGTCACTGCATGGAATCTCAGGCCATGGGGCTAGAACCTCCACTTTTGAGCTTATCATCCAAAAATGGGTGTTATTTCCGGCGTGGGCGGTAAAAAAGGGTTTTCAGATTATTGGCTTATCGCCCATTCTCAAAACACCTAGTTTACATTTTTGAAAATGGGCGTTACTATGAATGAAATCAAATGGGCGGTAGCATTACATTTTTTTGACCTTCTGCCATAAAATGTGGCCGTCCTTAGCAACGGCATGGCAACGCTCGATTCCCGCGATTCTGGAGGTCAAGGGTCACCATGACATGCACAGAAGAGGAGACAGAGAGAGAGGGAGCTCAGCGGGACTGAAGGCGTGGCTGGTTGTGGTGTGGCTGCTTTGGGAAGAAGGAGGGATACTTTAGAGTTTCACAGCAAGTAGGCAAACAAAAAATAGTTGTTACGAGCCACATATTTGACCGAATTTGGCCGATAATGGAGAGAGAGGAGGAGGCATCACAGCACGCTGTGGAGACTGACGCTGGAGAGAGCAGTGAGGTGGGAGAGGAACACATTGGAGGGGGCAAAAGAGCCAGGTGGTTCACGGACGAGGCAAACGCCTCCCTCCTCCAGAGGGTCGAGTCACGCTGGGGTGATTTGACACAGGGAGGGCCTACCAGAAGATATGGACCGTGATAGCAGAAGTGGTCTCGTCGGCGACCAACGAGGTGCATGAGGGCAACCAAAGCCGCAAACGATGGAACGACCTTGTGGGATCGCAAGAGTAAGTATTACATTTATTTACATGTACTTAGTATTTATATAATTTGATTTGTAACAGTCAGGTGTGACTATCAGCAGATGTGAGGTCTTGCACTTTTACCGGGAATGTTTAACTCAAAGCCTGCGGTCACGGTGTACGTCTTTAGGTAAAGAATGATAATTTTCATAATAATCATGATTACATCTGTCGGTTATGTGTTGTATCAGTCTCTGTGACAGTACCTAGCAATCATATCACCTTTTACAGAAGAAGCTATCGACGATGGAGTCCATGCAGAGGTGAACGGGTGGGGAGCCACCAGTCCCCAGCGACATCACAGAGATGGAGGAGCGAGTGGCAGCACTCGTGGGGAAGCACTCCCGGACAGCCACGGACGCATCTGCAGACCCTGAAGTGATGCCACGTCAGTAAAGCTTACACCATTACATGATGTAAAGTCAATAGATGCCACACCAACCGAACAATCATATATGATAGATGGTTTCTAAAAGTGTCATAGAAATAATGCTGGCCTAATGAAAATCATTGCAATTCACAATGTGTTGATGGTCATGAAATGTGATGTCTGCGATGATTTTGAGTGCTTTTGTCGTGCATATGCTATGTGTAGCGCTGGACCCACCTTGTCACCCAAGCACCCCCTTCTCCTCTAACAACCTCATTTGTGTCTTGCAGCTCAGCCAGCAGCGCGGCCCCAGGCAAGGCCACAGAGACCAGAAGGTGCGGGCGCAGGGCAGGAGTCGGCGGACGATGCTACTACATCTGGTGCTGAGGAGCTCTGATTGTCGCCCGTCAATCCGCTGGGTCTGTTCTCGAAGGATAAGAGCACAGACTTCGAAGAACCTGCTTCGCCACGCTCCAGAACCCATTCCACCCCAAGGCCATTTAGTGGTCCTTCGGTCATTCCCGCCTCCACTCTGGGGGTGCCGGCCCCAAGCATCTCTCCACAGGGCACCCCATTTGTCCCCAGGACGGCACCAAGCCCACGGACGTCTCGTGGACGAGGCAGGTCTGTTCCTCGAGCGCAACATGACAGTGGAGAGATGATACATTTGTCCAGGAGGACTCTAGACATTGGTGACCAGCTCATCGAAGCTTTGGGGGGCTTATCCTGACATCTGGCCATCATGATCGAGTACATTCCATGGCTGGCAGAAGCCCTGGATGCGATAGCCAGGAACACTGCTGGCACAGGCCTCCCAGTGTCCCCGAGCACGACACTCCAACGCTAGGTTCCGCACCACCACTGCGAACGACAGATGAGAACAAGGACCAAGATCCTGCTTCTGCTTCAGAGCCCCCCTCAGCAGCCCCCGCTCCAGTACCCGTCCAACCAACGCATCTGCCTTCATTCCCCCCCAATGAGGCACTGCCTGAGGAGCTCCTCGGCCAGGCACTGTGGAGCGAGGAGGGAAAGGGGTAGAAGAAGGAGAAGGGGGAAGGAAAGCGAGGTGCATGTGCACAGGTGATGGCTGTGTTATATCTCCATCTGGGTGTATGCAATTTGTTGCAATGTACGGGGGCTGGGGATGTATGGGGACTCCTGCAATGTATGGGGGCCCCTGCTTTGCCTTTGTATTCTGTGTTGCTGAATATGTTGAAAATGTGATTGATGTCAATGGTGGAAAAAGTGGGATGTGGGTGGGGGTTGGGTGTTATTGGCTGTGATACTTATGATTTCAGACCAATGTTGGTATTAAACTTTTGTTATTGACATAACCTTTTTGCACATTGTCTCACATAGCTGGACCGTTACACACTGGTGATTCCTTCCCATGAAATGGTTAATTACAACTTAACATCAATCAATGTAAACTTTAACTGGAACCTCTGTGATGGGCACCATTGATATCTGAGCTGCACACATGCAGCAGTGTGTCAGCATTGTCACTCACATCAGCACTCTTTCAGTCAAATCTTTCCAATATCAGCTCCTCACGTAAGAGTGGGAATTAACAAATGCCAGCCACACCGCTGGCGTTCGTTCTGGTTAGTTCCACTTTTTGTGGGCGTTTTTTTCAGCGAGCGATATTGTGAGTGATATGTGTGCAAGGTGGTGAAATTGAAGATGGGCGATCTCCATGGCCGCTAGTTTGGGTAAATATGCTCGTTATGACAAAAAACAGTCGCTGGGCGTTAATATTGAATCTTGGCATTAATTCCGTGCGGAAAGTAACGCTAGGCGATATTATGGCTGTTGAATTCGCCCATTCTGCTGATTTCCCCCCCAAAAAGTGGGCGGGCAGTGATATTTTTTCTTGCCGTTATGCCCATTGGGAAAATAATGCTCGCCGATAAGTCTCCTAAAAAAGCCCGTCAGTTTCAATTTTGTGCCAGGATGGGCGATATACGGGTGTTATACGTTATTTCAGTGATAAAATGGGCGTCAAATGGGCGTTAAGCATGCAAAAAAAGTGGAGGTTCTAGCCATGGTCTCTATTGCACCTAATTAGCCTTCCACTTTGCAAAAATGCTCTCTAATGCCCAAAGTATCATGATTGTTTCATTTGAATAAGATCTTTTTTGCTCATTTCTCTCATCCAACTCTACCCTATTTTTATTTTTGTTTTTAAAATAAATACCTATCTGAACAGCCAGACAAGACCTTGTTTAATGTCTCACTTTCAGAGTGGCAATGCAGTACTTTCTAGTTACTGCTTTAGAGACGTCAGTCTAGCTCATGCACTTAAATCCTGGTATGGGGCTCAAAACCATAGAATGCAACCAAAAGAGCCAAGCTGATTTTCATTGTGCTGATCTGACTAGACTATTGATGATACAAATCAAATGAGACTCCAGAATCTTTGACCATTCCACCCCCTGGTCTCAGCTGTGCAGTCATCATATCCCATTTGATCGTCTCATTCTTTAATTACCTCTGTAGTCTGCAATTCTGTTGCTCGCCAGGTATTGATTCAGCTTTTGCCAGAGTTAATGGACACACCACTAATTGTTTTTGCTCAGAGTCAGTTTTCACTACGCTGTGAAAAAAAATCTGCTAATATTGAGTTCCACATGAAGCTTTTTAATAATATTATACTATCAACCTTTAGTTCATTAATGGAGACAATTCCATTTACCCTGAAGTCAGCGATCAATTTAGAAAAGTTATGAATTTCCAAACCATAGATATAAAGATTTTGCAAAGTTATTTCTAGGTCACTGCAGACAGAAAGTATTAAGGACTACCTAAGGAAAGCTTCACTGTCCTTTCTTATTTAACAAAGGTGTGCAAGAACCTGCAGGTCCACAAAATTAGCTCAGTTCTAGGTATGTCTAGGTGGGTTTATATAGAATTAGGTAGAATTACAAAGAATATACAGCGCAGAAACAAGTCATTCGACCCAACTAGTTTGTGCTGGAGTCCCCTCCCATTCCATCTAACTCCTCTCAGCATTCCTTAATACTTTCTGTCTGCAGTGACCTAGAAATAACTTTGCAAAATCTTTATATCTAGGGTTTGGAAATTCATAACTTTTCTAAATTGATCGCTGACTTCAGGGTAAATGGAATTGTCTCCATTAACATTCCTTCCTATTTCCTTTTCTTTCCTGTACTTATCTAATCCATTTTTAAATGCATCTAAGCTATTTGTCTCAATCACTTCCTGTGGCAGCAAGTTCCACATTCCAACCACTCTCTGAGTAAAGATCTCTCCTTATTTCCCTATTGGATTTATTAGTAACTATTTTGTATTGCTGGCCACAAGTGGAAACATTCTCACCACATACACCCTGTCCAACCCATTCATCATGTTAAAGACCTCTATCAGGTCATCTTTATGTCTTCTCTTTTCCAAAGAAAAAATCCTCAACCTGTTCAATCTTTCCCGATAGCTGTAATCTCTCAGTTCTGGTACCAACCTTGTAAATCTTTTTTGCACTTTCTCCAGTGCTTCTACACCCTTTTTATAGTTTGGAGACTGGAACTGTGCACAGTATTCTATGTGTGGCCTGACCGAGGTCCTCGTCAAGTTTGACATAACGTCACCACTTTTGAATTCAATACTGCTGGAAACAAATCCCCGTGCTTTTAATTGTTTTCCTGACCTGCAATGCTTTTATAATTTGTTTATGTGTATCCTGAGATCCCTTTGCTCTTTGACCCCATTCAATTTCTTATTTCTAAGGTTTAGGTGATGTTTCTACTTTTCCTTCCAAAGTGCATCACCTCACATTTATCTAAGTTAAAGTTCGTTTATCACTTCACTGCTCTGTCTTCAAGTTTTCTAATATCTTCTTGTATTATGTCATATTCTTCCTCAATGTTAGTAACCCCAGTTTGGTATCATCATAGGCAGTCCCTCGGAATCAAGGAAGACTTGCTTCCACTCTAAAAATGAGTTCTTAGGTGACTGAACACTCCAATACGAGAACCCCAGTCCCTGTCACAGGTGGGACAGACAGTCATTGAGGCAAAGGGTGGGTGGGACTGGTTTCCCACAGGCTCTTTCTGCTGCCTGCGCTTGGTTTCTACATGCTCTCAGCAATGAGACTCGAGGTGTTCAGCGCCCTCCCGGATGCACTTCCTCCACTTAGGGCGGTCTTTGGCCAGGGACTCCCAGGTGTCGGTAGAGATGTTGCACTTTATCAAGGAGGCTTTGATGGTGTCCTTGAAACGGTTCCTCTGCCCACCTTTGACTTGTTTGCCGTGAAGGAGTTCCGAGTAGAGCGCTTGTTTTGGAAATCTTATGTCTGGCATGCGAACAACGTGGCCTACCCAACGGAGCTGATCAAGTGTGGTCAGTGCTTCAATGCTGGGGATGTTGGCCTGGTTGAGGACGCTAACGTTGGTACATCTGTCCTCCCAAGGGATTTGCAGGATCTTGCGGAGACATCGTTGGTGGTATTTCTCCAGTGATTTGAGGTGTCTACTGTATATCATCCATGTCTCTGAGCCATAGAGGAGGACGAGTATTACTACAGCCCTGTAGACCATGAGCTTGGTGGCAAATTTGAGGGCCTGATCTTCAAACACTCTCTTCCTCAGAAAGCCGAAGGCTGCACTGGCGCATTGGAGGCGGTGTTGAATCTCGTTGTCAATGTCTGCCCTTGTATAATCTGCAAATGTTGATATTGCATTACTTGTTCCGAAATCTAAATAATTAATGTAAATTTTGAATAACAGTGCTCCCAGCACTGATCCTTGTGGAGCACCACTTTCTACCTTTCTCCAATCTGAATAACTATCTGTTACCCCAACTCGCTGCTTTCTAGTTTTTAACCAATTTTCTATCCCTGACTCCACATACCATAACCTTTGTCATGAGTCTAATGTGTTGTACCTTATCAAAGGCCTTGTGAGTGAAATATAGACAAAAGAGGCTTGAAAAACATTGGCTGGAATTTTCACCTTTGAGTCCGATCGGGTGCGGGCCGGGTATCAGGTCAGGAATGCAATGTTCTGAGCAGCGCATTGCTCAAAGCAACTTTAACTTAATGGCCCCAATTGAAAGACTCCTGCACATAACCCGGCTCCATTAAATGGCACGGGTTTGATGGCATCATTGACGACTTATTTCCAGCACCGATATTTAAAGCAGCCTTGCACTCAACTCATTTGAAGGTTGCGAGAGGAGGGTGGAACCAGACAAACAAAGGCCACAGTAATCATATCAAGTTGCAAGGATGGATAGCCAAAGGCAGAGGGCTGCACCATGCTTTTCAGACTCATCGTTGCAGATGCTGTTGGAGGCTGTCAGAGCACGCACGGAAGTCCTCTTCCCTGCTGATAGGCGAAGGAGACCGTCACAAGAAACTAAAGGAGCCTGGCTCAATATAGCTGAGGAGGTCAGCAGCAGGGATGAAGGGAGGTGGACCTGGGTACAGTGCTGGAAACGCATCAGTGATCTCGTGAGGTCAGAAAAGATGAGTGCAATGCCACACTCACCTTCATTCTGATGTGCCTGTCACTACATTCCTATCACTCTGCCTTCACAGTCTTCACGCCAACCTAAATTCCCAGTCCACCCAACCCGCTCTCTCTATGTACATAGTTATATCCCCATACTCATATCCCCATCTGACTAATCACCCGGCACACTAACATAGAAACATAGAAAATAGGTACAGGAGTAGGCCATTCGGCCCTTCAAGCCTGTACCGCCATTCAATGAGTTCATGGCTGAACATGCAACTTAAGTACCCCATTCCTGCTTTATCGCCACACCCCTTGATCCCCCTAGTAGTAAGGACTACATCTAACTCCTTTTTAAATATATTTAGTGAATTGGCCTCAACGATTTTCTGTGGTAGAGAATTCCACAGGTTCACCACTCTCTGAGTGAAGAAGTTTGTCCTCTTCTCAGTCCTAAATGGCTTACCCCTTATCCTTAGACTGTGACCACTGGTTCTGGACTTTCCCAACATTGGGAACATTCTTCCTGCATCTAACCTGTCTAAACACATCAGAATTTTAAACGTTTCTATGAGATCCCCTCTCATACTTCTGAACAACAGTGAATACAAGCCCAGTTGATCCAGTCTTTCTTGATATGTCAGTCCCGCCATCCCGGGAATCAGTCTGGTGAACCTTCGCTGCACTCCCTCAATAGCAAGAATGTCCTTCCTCAAGTTAGGAGACCAAAACTGTACACAATACTCCAGGTGTGGCCTCACCAAGGCCCTATACAATGTAGTAACACCTCCCCTGCCCCTGTACTCAAATCCCCTCGCTATGAAGGCCAACATGCCATTTGCTTTCTTAACCGCCTGCTGTACCTGCATGCCAACCTTCAATGACTGATGTACCATGACACCCAGGTCTTGTTGCACCTCCGCTTTTCCTAATCTGTCACCATTCAGATAATAGTCTGTCTCTCTGTTTTTACCACCAAAGTGGATAACCTCACATTTATTCACATTATACTTCATCTGCCATGCATTTGTCCACTCACCTAACCTATCCAAGTCACTCTGCAGCCTCATAGCATCCTCCTCACAGCTCACACTGCCACTCAACTTAGTGTCATCCGCAAACTTGGAGATACTACATTTAATCCCCTCGTCTAAATCATTAATGCACAATGTAAACAGCTGGGGCCCCAGCACAGAACCTTGCGGTACCCTACTAGTCACTGCCTGCCATTCTGAAAAGTACCCATTTACTCCTACTCTTTGCTTCCTGTCTGACAACCAGTTCTCAATCCACATCAGCACACTACCCCCAATCCCATGTGCTTTAACTTTGCACATTAATCTCTTGTGTGGGACCTTGTCGAAAGCCTTCTGAAAGTCCAAATACACCACATCAACTGGTTCTCCCTTGTCCACTCTACTGGAAACATCTTCCAAAAATTGCATCCTAATGCAATCATAGCAAGTAACACCACAAAATTTGGCATTGGAATCCTAATTCCTCATAGTCACTCACTACAGATGTAACCCAACCATTCCGTACACTCATAAGAAAATAAGAATTAGGAACAGGCGTCGGCCATCTAGCCCCTCGAGCCTGCTCTGCCATTCAACAAGATCATGGCTGATCTGGCCGTGGACTCAGCTCCACTTACCCGCCCGCTTCCCATAACCCTTAATTCCCTTATTGGTTAAAAATCTATCTATCTGTGACTTGAATACATTCAATGAGCTAGCCTCAACTGCTTCCTTGGGCAGAGAATTCCACAGATTCACAACCCTCTGGGAGAAGAAATTCATTCCATCACTCTCACTCAAGCTTCTCTTCTTTCCCTCCTTGCAGGAGAATAGAGCCCAGAACAACAGCGAGAGGCACAACTAACTTTGCTCAACTAACAGCAGCAGAGGAGGGGGAATCTGGAGATCTTGTGAGTTTGAGAGACACTGGTGGTGGAAGATGGAGAGAGGGGGATATCCCAGCAACCTGGTGACAGAATCACATCTTATAAAGCCACATGGCGTACAGCAGTCACTCATATGGTGACTGATGTCAGCAGCCAGTGAAATGTCAAAATGTGCATAATGATAACATTACCCAATCTTATTATGAGACTTCGAATTCATCTCTTTACTCTCCCAGAGGTACAGCAACTGCCCGCTCCCACTCTCCAGCCAAAGGAGCAAGACGGCTACTCAGAGGAACCTCCAGCCTCTGAGAGTGCAACATCAGCAGACACAAGCTCACCTAGCACCAGCGCAGATATGCACACCTTAAGCTCTGCTGAGATGTTTGCAGATGCTGAGCCTCGGAGGCCATCGAGAAGGAGGGTGATCCTGGAGAGGCAGCAGCAATTGCATGATGCTCTGACATCTTTTGCAGCTACATTGTCTGCAAATGTTCAGAGTATGGAGGAGTCCATCTCCAACATGAGCACTACAATGTTGCAGGTGATGGTGATGATATGCTCCTCCATGGAAAGGATGGCCATCTGCATGGAGCAACAAATGCGTCACTCACATGAGCACATGCTAGCTGTGGACAACAGATGCCAGGCACTAATAGACCTTCTCTCAAGGAGGGATGTAAATGTAGACTTGCGCGTTCATCGCCCCACAGCTGTGCAGCAATGTGCTTGCCAGCTCCTTAAAAGCAGGGAACTGCGGGTGGCCTATGAGAAGGACGATGGTGAGAGGAACATGGAAGTGGGGATCTTCTCAAAGGGCTTCCGCTTTTCGCCCATTACATCCCGCTTAGTCAGAGCCCAGATGCTACATCAGATCCTGATCGCCGAGTCTGCCCCTGCACAGTCGCAGAATGAGTGGACTTTGGCAGGGCCATCACAGGTTCCAAAACCCAGAGGATGTCTGCCAAAAGTGTTTCATGAGTTGAAGGCAGGGAAGTGAGCAGGCTGCCTTTATCTCTGCAGAAGCACTTGGAAAAGAAAAATGACACAAAAGCAAATGCACAACAGGAAAAGCAATGTGTGAGGAGGACACAAAAAATCTGCAAAAGGACATAGACAGGCTAAGTGAGTGGGCAAAAATTTGGCAGATGGAGCATAATGTTGGAAAGTGTGTGAGGTCATGAACTTTGGCAGAAAAAAATCAAAGAGCAAATTATTATTTAAAGGAGAAAGATTGCAAAGTGCCACAGTACAGCGGGACCTGGGGGTAATTGTGCATGAAAAGCAAAAGGATAGTATGCAGGTACAGCAAGTGATCAAGGATTCCAATGGTATCTTGGCCTTTATTGTAAAGGGGATTGAGTATAAAAGCACGGCAGTCTTGCTACAGCTATATAAGGTATTGATGTGGCCACAGCTGGAATACTGTGTGCAGTTTTGGTTTCCATATTTAAGAAAGGATATACTTGCTTTGGAGGCAGTTCAGAGAAGATTCCCTAGGTTGATTCCGGAGATGAGGGGGTTGACTTATGAGGAAAGATTGAGTAGGTTGGGCCTCTACCCATTGGAATTCAGAAGAATGTGAGGTGATCTTATCGAAACGTATAAGATTATGAGGGGGCTTGACAAGGTGGATGCAGAGAGGATGTTTCCACTGTCACAGGAGAGAGAGTGGAGAGCACCAGTTCAGACTGTCACAGGACGGAAGAGTCGAGAGCAGCAGTTCAAACTGTCACAGGAGAGAGAGTGGAGAGCACCAGTTCAAACTGTCACAGGAGAGAGAGTGAAGAGCACCAGTTCAAACTGTCACAGGACGGGAGAGTGGAGAGCACCAGTTCAGACTGTCACAGGACGGGAGAGTGGAGAGCAGCAGTTCAAACTGTCACAGGAGAGAGAGTGGAGAGCACCAGTTCAAACTGTCACAGGACGGGAGAGTGGAGAGCACCAGTTCAAACTGTCACAGGACGGGAGAGTGGAGAGCACCAGTTCAAACTGTCACAGGACGGGAGAGTGGAGAGCACCAGTTCACACTGTCACAGGACAGAGAGTGGAGAGCACCAGTACACACTGTCACAGTACGGGAGAGTAGAGAGCACCAGTTCAAACTGTCACAGGAGCATCCAGTCGTGCCCCGGTAACTGCCCCAAAGGAAGTGGAGTGTGGGAAATTACATTCCGCTTCCATTGAGGGGTGGTAAGGCCAATTCTGCAGCGGGAGCAGTACTTCCATGCTGGGGGCTAAAATTCCCGGCCCCAGAAAGTTACCGCCCCCAAGATGGGAGCCTGTGCTGGGAGGCAGAGGGAAGTGGAGGGGAGACGGGGGGGCGGGGGATGGAGGGGAGATTGGTGGAGATGGGGGGGCAGAGAAACCCAGGGCGGGGGACAGGAGGGGCCACATTGCAGCGGAGGTCTGGGGGGGCGAAGTGTGTTGGAGGGGTGGGCCTGGGGGCTCTGTGCCTCGGTGCGGGGAGTGTTCGGAGTGGGGTGGACGGGTTGACTGCGCAGATGGCGGTTGGTGGATGTGGTGTGATTGGTGTCGCGGGGGCGTGGTTCCGGGGTGGCCGGGGCTGGGGGCTCGACATCCGGGGGTGTTCGGCATTTGGGAAGGACTCTGACGGGATGGGGCGGTTTGGGTGCGGGGGGAGTGTTCCCGGTGTTGGGTGGGTCCGGAGCCAGGGTGGGGGGGGCACGCTCTTGGGATGGGGGGGTGGGCTGTTTGGGGCTGGGATTGGGAGAGACTTCTTCACTCGGGGAGTTGTTGGCCTGTGGGGTTCCCTGCCGCGGAGAGTTGTTGATGCCAGTTCATTGGATGTGTTCGGGAGGGAGTTGGATGTGGTCCTTGCGGCTGGGGGGTTCGGGGGGTGTGGAGCGGGCATGGGGGGGGGGTGATGCTGGGTTGGGTGGAAGGGTCGAATGGCCTACTCCTGCACCTATTTTCTATGTTTCTATGTTTCTATGATAGGGGAAACTAGAACTAGATGGCATGATCTTAGAATAAGGGGCCGCCCATTTAAAACAGAGATGGGGAGAAATTTCTTCTCTCAGGGGTTTGTAAATCTGTGGAATTCGCTGCTTCAGAGAGCTGTGGAAGCTGGGACATTGAATAAATTTAAGACAGAAATAGACAGTTTCTTAAATGATAAGGGGATAAGGGATTATGGGGAGCGGGCGGGGAAGTGGAGCTGAGTCCATGATCAGATCAACCATGATCTTATTGAATGGCGGAGCAGGCTTGAGGGGCCATATGGCCTACTCCTGTTCCTATTTCTTATGTTCTTATGTACTTATGCACATGGGTGTATGAAAAAATGTTATTGTTAAATTTCAGTTATTTTAATGACATACATAAATAAGAACATAAGAATGTAAGAAATAGGAGCAGGAGTAGGCCATTTGGCCCATCGAGCTTGCTCTACCATTCAATAAAATCATGGCTGATCTGATCATGAACTGAGCTACACTTCCCTACCTGCCCCCCATAACCCTTAACTCCTTTACCGCTCAAAAATCTGTCTATCTCCGCCTTAAATATATTCAATGATCCAGTCTCCACAGCTCTCTGGGGCAGAGAATTCGATAGATTTACAACCCTCTGAGAAGAAATTTCTCCTCATCTCAGTTTTAAATGGGCGGCCCCTTATTCTGAGACGATGTCCCCTAGTTTTAGTTTCCCCTATGAGTGGAAATATCCTCTCTGCATCCACCTTGTCGAGCCCCCTCATTATCTTATACGTTTCAATAAGATCACCTCTCATTCTTCTGAACTCCAATGTGTATAGGCCCAACCTACTCAACCTATCTTCATGTCAACCCCCTCATCTCTGGAATCAACCTAGTGAGCCTTCTCTAAACAGCCTCCAGTGCAAGCATATCCTTCCTTAAATACGGAAACCAAAACTGTACGCAGTACTCCAGGTGTGGCGTTACCAATACCCTCTGCAGTTGTAGCAGGGCCTCTCTGCTTTTATACTCTATCCCCCTTGCAATAAAGGCTAACATTCCATTTGCCTTCCTGATTACTTGCTGTATCTGCATACTAACTTTTTGTGTTTCATGCACAAGGACCCCCAGATCCTTCAGTACTTCAGCACTTTGCAATTTTTCTTCATTTAAATTCTAATTTGCTTTTCTATTATTTCTGCCAAAATGGATAACCTCACATTTTCCCACATTATACTCCATCTGCCAAATTTTTGCCCACTCACTTAGCTTGTTTATATCACTTTGCAGATTTTTTGTGTCCACCTGACAATTTGCTTTCCTGCTCATCTTTGTATCATCAGCAAACTTGACTACGTTACACTTGGTTCCTTCATCCAAGTCATTAATATAGATTGTAAATAGTTGAGGACCCAGCACCGATCCCTGCGGCACACCACTAGTCACTGTTTGCCAACCGGAAAATGACCCAATTAATTCGACTCTCTGTTTTCTGTTAGTTAGCCAATCCTTTATCCACGCTAAAGTATATTACCCACAACCCCGTGACCTTTTTTCTTGTGCAGTAACCTCTTATGTGGCACCTTATCGAATGCCTTCTGGAAATCTAAATACACCACATCCACTGGTTCCCCCTGATGTACCCTGCTCGTTACATCCTCAAAGAACTCCAGCAAATTTGTCAAGTATGATTTCCCTTTCATAAAGCCATGCTGACTCTGCTTGATTGAACTATGCTTTTTCAAATGTCTCGCTACTGCTTCCTTAATAATTTGTCTCCAGCATTTTCTCAACAACAAATGTAGACTAACTGGTCTATAGTTTCCTGCTTTTTGTCTGCATCTTTTTTTAAATAGGGGCGTTACATTTGCGGTTTTCCAATCCGCTGGGACCGTCCCAGAATCCAGGGAATTTTATTAGATTACAACCAATGCATCCACTATCTTTGCAGCCACTTCTTTTAAGACCCTAGTATGTAAGCCATCAGGTCCAATGGACCTGTACGCCTTTAGTCCCATTATTTTACCGAGTTCTACTTCTTTAGTGACAGTGATTGTATTAAGTTCCTCCCTCCCTATAGCCCCTTGATTATCCACTATTGGGATGTTTTTAGTGCCTTCTACCGTGAATTCTATCAATGTTTTTCTTTGCACCAGTTTCGGGTCTTGTCCATTTTTGCCTTAAACCTTGGAAGTGGCTTTGTCACGAGGAGTGAGATATTATTTAACCTCGCGCATTAGAGCTTGGCTGAGAAGAATGGATTGGTGATTATCAGGATGCTTTATGGTATTGTTGGGGGGCGAAATCTAATATAGCATGTTTCAGGCATGTGGCTGCATTGGAGCAAGTTAAGTAAATCTGGCCATGATGAGGCTATCCTGAGCAGCAATGTGCACCGCTGCTGCTGCCATCTGCACCTCAGGTTCCTCTTCCTCCTCCTCATCTTCCACCTGCTCCTCTTCCTTCTGTGAAGAGGTTGTGCACTCTACACCTTGCTCCTCCTGCAGGTCCAAGCCTCACTGCTGCGCTATGTTATGCAGCGCACAGCGGACAGCGATGATTCTGGAGACCTGGGCTGGTACGTACTGAAGGGCTCCTCCACATCTGTCAAGGCATCTGAAGCGTATCTTCAGCATGCCTATTGCTTGCTCCATGACATCTGGCGGTGATGTGGCTCTCATTATAACGCTCTTCGGACTCAGTACTTGGCCTCCTCAGGGATATCATGAGCCACATCTTCAGTGGATAGCCCTTGTCTCCAAGCAGCCAGCTGGTAAGTCTGTTTGGAGGTGCAAAGAGCTGAGGGAGGGTGGACTGATGCAGCATGAAAGAGTCATGACAGCTGCCAGGGAATCTGGTGCATACATGCATAATCATCTTTTTATGATTGCAGGCGAGCTGCGCATTGAGGGAGTAGAAGCCCTTGTAGTTCACAAACACCCCTGGGATATGATGCGGTACCTTCATGACCACATGTGTGCAGTCGATGATGCCCTGCAGCTGCGGGAAGTCAGCCAGAGCTGCAAAGCCAAACGCCCTATTAGTAACACCGGCCTCATCCAGTGGCAAAGTTGATGTAATTGGCTGATTTGTGAAGCATGGCATCGGTTACCTGGGTGATGCAACTGTTTGTGGCTGACTGCGAGATCCTGCAAATGTCTGCTGCAGATCCCTGGAAGGAGCCTGAAATGAAAAGTTGAGGGTGGTGGTGACTATGACAGCCATTGGTAAGGAGTATTCACCAGGACCTTGTGGCAGCAGGTCTTGTTCCAGCAAGCTACAAAATGTCTGCGACGACCTGGTGCGATAGCCAGAGCCTCCTGAAGCACTGTTGCTCAGTCATCCTCGGCCTGTATACCCTGTGTTGGGGGTATCGCTTTTGGTGTGCTGTAGGTCATTGAGGAGAAGGCTGCTCTTGTAGTTGCTGCTACTGCTGCTCGTGTGGCTGGTGTTGTTGGTGGTGGGACTCATCTTGGTCCAATTCTGTGAACCAAAGAGAGACAGTATAAGCGCCGCTCATGCTGATATAGTAGCTGGCTGGTAAAGTGGAACTCAGAGGGCCAATCCCTCAGCTTTGTGATAGTGAGTCACAATGTGCTGAGAGTGGTTTCTGAGATTTCAAAAATGATCTGAAAGCAGCAGACACTGAAATCTATGGACAAAATGGAATGAGCAAGAGTCCTTCCATGAGGCAAGTAATGAAGTGTAATGCTGCAGTATTTATGTGCTTTTCCCAGCTGTCAATTAATGAACTCGCCAATGGATACTGAGCTTCTGCCTCCCCTTCACAGGTGAGGTAGCCGACCTCTGTGAGTTCCGTGCTCCTGACGTTAAGCTCAAAAGCTGGCATTAAAATCAGTCTTCTGGGTCTCTCAACAAGCAGTTAATGACTTCTGCTCTGATGATGCCACTTTCCACACTAGTGCCTCTGACATGTCTTCGTTTTTCCTCAACCAAGGATTCTCCAATGCCATGGTTAACATGGCCCTCGACCGTGTCCGTTCTATTTCCCGCACCTCTGCTCTCACCCCTTCCCCTCCCTCTCAGAACCACGATAGGGTTCCCCTTGTCCTCACCTTTCACCCCACCAGCCTCTACGTTCAACGGATCATCCTCCACCATTTCCTCTACCTCCAGCGTGATCCCATCACACATCTTCCCCTCCCCTCCCCTCTCAGCATTCCGAAGGGACCGCTCCCTCCGCCGCACCCTGGTCCATTCCGCAGTCACCCCCAGCAACTCCTCCCCTTCCCCCGGCACTTTCCCCGTGCAAGTGCAGGAGATGCAACACCTGCTCTTTTACCTCCTCCCTTCCTACTGTCCAGGACCCCAAATACTCCTTCCAGGTGAAACAGCGATTTACTTGTACTTCTTTCAATTTAATATACTGTATTCGCTGCTCACAATGTGGTCTCCACTACATTGGGGAGACCAAACACAGATTGGGTGATCGCTTTGCAGAACACCTCCGTTCAGTCTGTAAGCGTGACCCCGAGCTTCCAGTTGCCTGTCACTTTAATTCTCCGCTCCACTCCCACTCCGACATCTCCGTCCTCGGCCTCCTACACTGTTCCAATGCAGCTCAATGCAAGCTCATCTTTTGTTTAAGCACTTTACAGCTTTCTGGACACAACATCGAGTTCAACATTTCAGACCATAACTTCTGCCCATATTTGGCCCCCTCCCCCGCCCCCCCCCCCCCCCCAGCAACAATCTTATGTAATTTTTTTCTCTCTGTCTCCCATGGCAGCTGATAATTATTCCACCATTCATACCCTATCTAGATAACCTTATTCTAACTTCGGCCATTACAATTTCAAGTTGGCCCATCATCCCTTTTCTCTCTCTAATCTCTCCTGCCTTCCACCCTATTACACACCTTCCCCTTTGTTCTTTCTTCCCATCCCCCTTTCAGTGCTCCTTAAGAATCCGTTCATTTCAAACATTCGTCTGTCCTGACGAAGTGTCGTTGACCCAAAACGTTAACTCTGTTTTTCTATCCACAGATGCTGCCTGACCCATTGAGAATTCCAGCATTTTCTGTTTTTATTTCAGATTCCAGTATCCGTAGTATTTTGCTTTTGAGTTAATGACTTGAATGTGTTCGTCCACCTCTGCCGATCAGATCTGTTCGCAATTTCCAGGATTTTTACTGCCAACCTGCCTCCGAACCCACTCGCTCGGCAACAGGGAAATTCCACTCTTTGTAAATGATGCCGGTGGCTTTTGGTTGATGGATCAGTGGCTATAATTTCAATTTTTCTCTCACTAAGGCTTGCCCATGAGGTTGCCAACTCTGGTTGGATGTTCTCCTGGAGGCCTGATCACGTGACACTGGGTCGTATGACACTCGATCGTGTGACACTCGATCACATAACACTCGATCACAAAACACTCGATCACAAAACACTCGATCACTACAGTTTGCAATGGTTATTGCATTTACCTTATAAAGGTTGGATCTCCTGTACTTGGATGTCTCTGCTCACAGTTTCCTTCTTCTTAAACCGGTATTTAAGTTGGCATTTTCGGCCACCAGGAATGGCTGATTGGCTGAAACTGAATGCGGGGCATGCCTCGAGTGCTTAGGAGACCAACAGAATGGTGCGGGATAGGAATTAAGAGTCAGTATAAATCTCAGCGCTGATTATGAGTTGTATGGTTTGATTTTAACTTTGGGCAGGTTTTCGGTGTGAGTTAGAAACTCACCTGCCGCTCCAGAAATGAGACCCAGGAGTATTTTTAATCCTGGGCTTGCTTGTAATGTTGTAGATTTTGTAAGATGTATGCCACAGCCAATGTATTGGCCTGGGCGTTGTTCTGCATCATCATCATAGGCAGTCCCTCAAAATGAGGATGACTTGCTTCCATGCCAAAAAGGGATGAGTTCACAGGTGTTTTAATGAAGGACCGAATATTCCAGATCCCGATCTACATCTTGAAAGGTGGAAGATGCCTGTGCGTGGATTTTTTTAACGTGTGGTGGCCGTTGCAAACCAGCCACCACACAGGCTTGACAGAGCTAGGTCTTGGTCCAGTGGCAAGGATTAACCAAGACGACTGGAGACCAGTTCTGCTGCACAGACCTAGTTTGCACACATATTGCAGTGTGGGCTGGCCCGTGCTACCCCTGGGTCCTCGCCTCTTCTGGCCCCGAACTCATGTCTCTCCTGGGTCCCGATGACATCGCTCTACCGCTCTCGTCGCTCCTTCGCCCCGACCTCATCGCTCCTGCTGTACCTGCCCATGCTCCAATCACCGACCTGGACCTTGATGACATCACTCTTTGCTGCCGTCACCCTCATGCATCAGCTCGCATTGCTTCCTGAAGGTGTATGCCTCCATGCTGCTCCCGAGGCCGCTCACCACTTTTGTTATGGCACCAACCTGCCGCTGGTGTTCTCTCGCAGGTCGGGGCCGCCACACCATTCTGCAGCATGCCAAGTGCAGCCTTTTGGGTATTTGCTTGTGCACCTGCTGCTTTATTTAAATTTTTTCTTCACAAAAGAGAGCATAACACACACTTGGAGCAGTCAGTAGAAATGGGTTCAGTAAATACATTTTGGAGGAAGAAGAGATTGAGAGATACGGTAGACAGGTGAGGTTGATCTTTCAGAGATCGATGGCTGAATGGCCTTTGTCTGTTGATCAGCATTCTCACATTCCGATGCAACTAATATTCTTCTTCCAACAGATTGGCTGCACCTAAATGATGCTAATTAGGACAGAATTTTTTTTTTGATGTTTAACAAATTTGTTGCAAAGTATAACTGCGATTTCTTATTACGCAGCTGTAAAGTGACTCATTGGAAATGTTTTGCACCCGAGAAACTGAACAGCTGTGTACATTGAATCTGATAACCATTCAATATCAGACTTTGACACATCCTTCAGTGCCAGTTTTGAATGTCAATGACCAGTAGTGAAGGAGAAAACAGACCAAAAATTCTGTTTCTTTCCTCCACTGTAAACGGACTGAGTGGTGATCTGATAAATTGTTTAAAATGTTAAAAGGATTCAATAGGGTTGATACTGAGAAACTATTTTTTCTGGTGGGGGAAATCAGGAACAATGGGACATCATCTTAAAATTAGAACTAGGCCATTTAGGAAGGAAATCTGGAAGCAGTTTTTCACACAAAGGGTAGTAGATAGATAGACTTCCCTCTCCCAAAAGGCTGTGGATGCTGGGACAATTGGAGCTTTCAAGACTAAGATCAATAGATTTGTGCTGGTAAGGGTAAGAAGTGATTACGGTGCTAAAACGGGTACATGGAGTTGAGGTACAGATCAGCCATGATCTAATTGAATGGCTCGAGGGGCTGAATGGCCTATGTTCATACCACTAAAAGGCATTTTAGCGAAAAAAATTAAAACATCTTTTATTTATCAATGACTGGTGATATTTCACTTAAGGCCAATGGAGAAACTGTGAGGGCCCGGGAGACTTGTGTCTCATTTCAGGACATATGGCAACCTTGTGCAAATGACCATTCTTCATGTGTGAATATAGACAGTATCATGAGGGGGCCTCGGAGCTGAGTCAACCTAATCCTCACACAAGTATGTTCCAGTGTAAGTAAATGCATTACATGGGTATTACAGCAGCAGGAATCTTCACTCTGTATTTAAAGATGACATTAATTACCAAATATTTGATCCAAGATTCATCCAATTTTGAACATCGCTTGCTATTAATGATCAGAAGAAAAATGAGGTATTTTTTCTCACCAATTTACTTTCCTTAAAAGGTTGATTCCTTGTTGGTACATATAAGCACTATGGGTGGGAATTTGGAAACACCTTGCCAAAGTACTCATTGATCATCGGAGCCTTAACGTGTCAGCAAGCTATTCAACAGTGGCGCTTGCTAGATACCATTCAGGATGAAAATTCCGAATGATTCTTTTCTTCCTCGGACCAAGGACGATGAAGCCAATTGTAGTTCACTCTGGTTGAGATCAGACCACCAACATTTTAAACTGACAGCCAGCATTTTGGGGTACCCAGTGAATGTTGTCAGCATTTGCTGGTAGAAATAAATACAGACTGCACCAATTTTCTCTCAATCCTGCTTCAACCAGAATTCAAGACAATCCCCTCTGTTCTTAACGCTGCTCCTAACATTAATTGCTCAAATTCTGGCCTTTTGAATATTGTATGACCATAAAATTCAATACCTTATTGATAAAGCCCATTTCGGAAAACAAATGTCGACTACCTCACTTCCACCCACTTCCGGCACGGTCTGTGGTGGCCACCATTTTGGGCAGGTAGGCAAGTTGCCGTTGCCTGCGCTCGTTGGGTCTGCTCTTTTGGATATCGCCACTCCATTCAACATCCTCTCCAAAGCACACACAGCATGATGGAACCCCACCAGCGCTTCTTAAAGGGACACATGCACCTTTGAGCTAAGTTTAGATTTTTGCTTTGGTACTGGTTCCAGTACATTTTATTTTGAGTAGCAGCTTGGTGTAAGACAGTTAAAAAGTTGTTAAAGTGTGCTGGACATTTTCAAGGTTTTGGCTCTAAAAGGCAGACCTCTGAGAAGACAGTCCGAGGGGCTCTAGTTGCAGTCCCCCTGGAAGTGCAGCATGGCATGGAGATGGAGAAGAGGCAGCAAAGGGGACAAGCTGCTCATAGAAGGAGTTAGCAGGAAGAAGAGAAGGAAGAGGAAGATGAAGCAGAAGAGGAAAATGCACAGGAGGAAGCAGAAGGAAGATGGCAACCCTACAGAACTGTACAGGGTATTGGTGAGGCTGCACCTGGAGTACTGCGTGCAGTATTGGTCATCTTACTTAAGGAAGGATATACTAGCTTTGGAAGGGGTACAGAGACGATTCACTAGGCTGATTCCGGAGATGAGGGGGTTACCTACGATGATAGATTGAGTAGACTGGGTCTTTACTCGTTGGCGTTCAGAAGGATGAGGGGTGACCTTATAGAAACATTTAAAATAATGAAGGGGATAGACAGGATAGAGGCAGAGAGGTTGTTTCCACTGGTCGGGGAGACTAGAACTAGGGGGCACAGCCTCAAAGTATGGGGGAGCCAATTTAAAACCGAGTTGAGAAGGAATTTCTTCTCCCAGAGGATTGTGAATCTGTGGAATTCTCTGCCCAAGGAAGCAGTTGAGGCTAGCTCATTGAATATATTCAAATCACAGATCGATAGATTTTTAACTAATAAGGGAATTAAGGGTTATGGGGAGCGGGCAGGTAAGTGGAGCTGAGTCCACGGCCAGATCAGCCATGATCTTGTTGAATGGCGGAGCAGGCTCGAGAGGCTAGATGGCCTACTCCTGTTCCTAATTCTTATGTTCTTATGTTCTTATTAATGTTGGGGAAGTCCAGAATCAGGGGTCACAGTCTAAAGATAAGGGGTAAGCCATTTAGGACCGAGATGAGGAGAAACTTCTTCACCCAGAAAGTGGTGAACCTGTGGAATTCTCTACCACAGAAAGTTGTTGAGGCCAATTCACTAAATATATTCAAAAAGGAGTTAGATGTAATCCTTACTACTAGGGGAATCAAGGGGTATGGCAAGAAAGCAGGAATGGGGTACTGAAGTTGCATGTTCAGCCATGAACTCATTGAATGGCGGTGCAGGCTCGAAGGGCCGAATGGCCTACTCCTGCACCTATTTTCTATGTTTCTATGTTTTAGACCCCTTTGTCATTTAATCTCTCCTGCCTTTCACCCTATCACAGATCTTTTTTGTTATTTCCTCCCATCACACATCCCCCTGACCCTGTACTTGCTTAAAACCTGTTACAACTAACATTTTCCATTTCTGATGAAAGGTCATCGACCTGAAACATTAACTATGTTTCTCCCTCCACAGATGCTGCCTGATCTGTTGAGTATTTCCAGCATTTTCTGTTTAATGGCAAGCGTTATTCCTTCACCGCTGACCACAAAATCTGTGCCATATACTCTGATAGGACTAGATGGGAGATGGATGGGGAAGAAGGAAAATGGAAGAGGGAAGGGAGCAGAGGGCATGATCAACAGTTTGGGGTGACGGAAGGAATGGGAATGCTAGTTTTAACTGACAAAACGTCAGTTTAGAAGAATGAGAGGTGATCTTATTGAAACATATAAGATACTGAGGGGGCTTGACATGGTAGATGCAGAGAGGATGTTTCCCCTCATGGGGGAATCTAGAATTGGGGGCATAATTTCAGAATAATGAGTCGCCCATTTAGAACTGAGATGAGGAGGAATTTCTTCTCTCAGAGGGTCGTAAATATGTGGAATTCTCTGCCCCAGAGAGCTGTGGAGGTTGGATCATTGAATATATTTAATGTGGAGATAGACAGATTTTTGAGTGATAAGGGAGTGAAGTGTTATGGAGAGCGGGCAGGGAAGTAGAGCTGAGCCCAAGATCAGATCAGCCATGATCTTATCAAATGGCAGGGCAGGCTCGAGGGACCAAATGGTCTACCCCTGCTCCTATTTCTTATGTTCTTATGTTCTTATGTTCTTAAAGTGAGGAGGGCGAGTGCCAACATTAATGAGGGGTGTGAGGGCGGATAGGGAAAGAATGCCAGCTTGAATTGGGGGACACCAGCTAGAAATAAGAAGGTTGGAGGAAGAGAGAGAACTCCATGAACGAGCAGTTGCATGGAGCACAGTTTCATTGTGAACTGGCCTAGATGGGATAGCGTGTCCATGGATATGGAGTTTGGATGTGGGAGAGTGACGGTTGTGATAACTCTGGGGAAATGATCTCTGGGTCACTTCGTGTTTTCTTTTTCAAATTAAAATCTATTAATTGTAAAATGTAACAGTGCTTAAAATGAATAATAATTTTTAACGTATAAAAAAATTAAAATCCTCTGGCAAGCCCCTAAACGGACTAGGAATGCATTACCAATCTTATATTCAAGATTTGGATTTCCTCCCATGGGCTTTCATGCATTTACCTTTTGTTTTCCTCCGATATAGTGAGGAATATTGTGTATACCAACAGCTTAAGGTATAAAAACTGTGTAACTAATTGTTTCCATGTGCTATTGGCTATAATCAGATCCATTCATGAGCTGTCAGCTTTTTGGGGCCTGTGTCAGTTTTTATGAAGCCAATACTAATTTTCTGGGTTGACATGTACACTGTCTGTATGGCTGAGCTACTCACTGGATGAACTCACCAAGCCATCGTGGGAGCTCAGGTATTTGCTTAGTGCCACAGATGAATTGTAGCCAAAGAATTGAAGGCAAAGCTGGAAGATAAGGAAATTGAAATAATTGGAAAGGCTCGCTGAATGCATCCAGAAATAAATGAACAAGATAGCTTGTCGTGCTGGATTTTGTTTTTGATGTGAGGCGGCATAACAGCAAGGTGTAGCCAGAGGCAACTGTAACACCAGATGTCCCACAAATTTAACCCTGGGTTGCTGGAACCAGAGGGAAGGCCTGGAAATATTTGACTGAATTGACTTGATGCGCCCAGAATTGCGAAAAATATAAAGAAAGAACTATGATAGAGGGGAGGAGGCTACAGAGAAGGGCGGACACATGGGGGTAGAAATTCAGTCGCGCCTCTGTTGCGGCGTTAACCCAGGCAGAGCGGATTTTTTTAGCACGTTGAAAAAGTTTGTGCCTCCCGCCGAGAAATTTGACAGAATCGGAGGAAGAGCTGAAAGTGGCACAAAATCAGCTGTTACACCCCTGACCTGGGGCGCTAACGAAAATGCTGGTGCGAAATGTTTCCGACCCATTGTGCACGCTCCAATCTCCGATTCCGATCTCAGGAAAAGCCAAATCTTAAAGGCACGGCACGTTAAGTATGTGCATGTGCAGCTCCACCTCCTCACTAACCTTAGAGCGGGAAAATGGAGGAGCAGGGAGGAAGGCAGTGAGCACACCGCTTCTCAACCACAGCCTTTGAGGCCTTGTTGGTGACTGTGGAGAAACGCAACATAGCCCTACATCCTGGGGGGGACAAAGGCCATCGCCACGGGTGTTCAGGAGACTGTGGAAGAATGTGGCACAGGGCAGCGACTCAATGTCGCAAGAAATACAGCAAGCTCACTAGGATCGTCAGGGAGAGTACCCTTTACATTAGTCTTGCAATATGTTTGTGTGATCCTCACTGTCTTACACAATGTAACGGCTTTACACTGCCCAACCATTCTCTAAGTGTACCAGGCCATGCTCCTCGTTGCTGGAAGTTGCTAACAGTTCTCTATTGCCTCACCAGACATGCCCCACCCATCCAAGCATCTCTCACCTTCTGGCTCCCAACTCAGCCTGAGGACACCCATCAACACCTTTTAACTCTCCATATGCAGTCACAAGCTTTCAGCCTCATATTTACTCGTAGCTCTTAGTCCCCAAATCCCGCCTTTGAGACATCGACTGTGCTCTACCATGCGGGCTGAGAAACAGAGGTTCACATCTCACGACATTAGTATTAAGTCACTTACTGCAGACACATGTGGCACACGAGTAGCTACAGAGCCACTGACAACTTCTTGTTTTGGTCATTTTAGGCCAAACTCGCCCCCAACAGGTGAGAGCAGGATCAGGCGGGAGGTGGGGAGCCAGACCTCCAGGACCCTACCACCATTGAGGAGCGAGTGTCCGCCCTTATGGACGCACCAGTCGGGGCGCTGGCGGCAGGCAAGGCAGAGCCCCAGAACGACAGTAATGGTTTGTGAATGAGACGTCCAGTTTCTGAGAGAGCCCTGACCCTTGAAGGCACATGCCTTACAACATTTCACTCAAAAATAACGATGCCCCATCCTTCTTGCCTTCCCCTCCCAAACTGCTATCCACACTTGTGTTGCTTTGTGCTTACAGATGATGAGCCAGATGAGCCGCAGCCTGCCTGTCAGCCAGTGTCCTCACACGAGGGGGATGATGAGGAGGACGTGGTGACGTGTGTGGCCGCAGACCGGGACCCGTCCTCAGTGCTCGCGAGTGGGGAGACCAGCTCGGTGGAGGAGGGCACGTTCAGTGGGTTTGCTGATCCTGATGCCCCTGACCCCAGTGGCCTGCAGCAAAGCACAGCACGATGGGAAGCTCAGGAGCCAGCTCTCCGAAGGGTAAGGTGGCCCAGGAGTCCTGTTCAGAGTCAGGCAGATGAGGATCTTGTTTGGAAGGCTATGTCCAGGGAGTCCATACAGATGCACCGTGAGCTTATGGGTGCATTGGGGAGGGTGCCGCAGAGCATGGAGGCTGCCAATGCCTCTCAACAGTCGACTGAGCTCATCCTTGCCTGTCTAAACCGGGAAGCGGGCTCAACGAGCGACAGTGGGGTCCCAGAGGTGAGAGCGCATGGCATGGTTGACATGACATCGCAGGCCGAAGCCCCGCAAGGTCTTCGTGATGTCATGCAGACACTGGTTGCTGGCATGCAATCTCAGACTGCAGCGTATCAAACGTTCCTTGCGTTTAGTGATGCGATGCAAGCAGTGCCTGCCACCATCCTCTCTGTCATCCCCACAGTCAGACGGGGAACAGACGGTGCCACAGCAGCTCGGCAAGCTGTGGTGGCACATATTGCTCCTGATGCTCTGGCACCGTCCCGGCGGACTGGCAGTGTGCCGCTGGAAATGGAAGGTGCTGTCCTTCCTCAAGATGCTCCCGCCACTGCCAATCCACATTTGCTGCTTGGCCTGCACCCCAGCCATCCCATACTGCTGCCGCCTATCCTGAGGCGGTGCAGTCAGCAGCAGGGCCTTCCATGACCACAGCTGGTCGAGGACATCATTGTAGGCCATCTGTCCTGACTGCCTCAGACACACAGCAGCCCTCAAGCGGCCTTGCTGCAAACACTGGGGCCACATTGAAGAGGAACAGGAGGCGTGGGAGGTGGGTGAGGCAGAGGGGACGGAAATGTCAACGTAAGACCCACTGAACAAATGTCTCCCCAGGGGACCTCTGTAGAGATGAAATTAAGTCTGATCTTTGTTTTCTTTGAAGGGGCGGGTGCTCCATGTTGATTTATTTGAGGGTGTGGATTTTTTGGAGTTGTTTCAGTATGTGTGAAAAATAAACAGTTACTTTAACCGTCTCCTTCAGCCTCTGGTGCATGACAGTGGACTTGTGACGGCGTTGTGCCATTATCGTGGCACAATTCATGGTTATTATTAGCTGCATCCCTCAGCTCCCTCCATTTAAGCAAACCAATCTCTTATAAGCCACCACCGAATCGCCCTGCCGCCGCCAAGATTTGCATGCTGCTAGACATTTGGGGCATTGCCAGACTCCTCCCCCTCATCCTCCTCCCCTTGAGGTGGGCCTGCGATCCCTACAGGCAAGGCCTGGACCCCATGATGCCTAAGTTGTGCAGCATGCAGCACAACACAATGAATAGTGAGACCTGTTGAGGGGAGTATTAAAGGCTGCCTCCAAATCGGTCCAGACATTGGAATTGCTGCTTGAGCACACTTATTGTCTGTTCTATGATGTTGCGGGTGGCGACATGACTCTCTTGTAGCTTTCCTCTGGCTCTGTGGTGGGGTTGCAGAGGGTGTGATCATTAACCAGATAGCCAGGCCAAATCCCTTGTCCGCAAGCAGCCAGCCTCGGCCTTCCCATGGTGACTGAAATAGTCGATGTACAATGCTCTCCTGGAGGATAAACGCATCATGTGCACTTCAAGGACAGCGAGCATTGAGTACAAGTATGCGCTGTGTGTGGTCGCACACCAGCTGCACATTTAGGGAGTGGTATCCTTTTCTGTTTTGAAGACTTCTGAATTCTGGAATGGTGCTCGCAAGGTCATGCGCTTGCAGTCAATTGCTCCTTGCGCCCTCGGGAAGCCCACTATCATAGAAACATAGAAAATAGGTGCAGGAGGAGGCCATTCGGCCCTTCGAGCCTGCACCACCATTCAATAAGATCATGGCTGATCATTCCCTCAGTACCCCTTTCCTGCTTTCTCTCCATACCCCTTGATCCCTTTAGCCGTAAAGGCAATATCTAACACCCTCATGAATATATCCTGGCAAACCCACATGCAAGCTCATCCTGTTTCTCCCTGGCCACCAGGAAGGCCATTCTAGGTGTGTAGAGAGCCTGTGTGACATCGCGGATGCAGCGATGTACTGAGAATTGTGAGATGCTGCATATGTCCCCAAAATTTGCAGATGACACAAAGATTAGTGGGAAAGCGAGTTGTATAGAGGATACAGAGAGGCTGCAAAGAGATTTAGATAGGTCCAGCGAATGGGCTAAGGTTTGGCAGATAGAATACAATGTCGGAAAATGTGAGGTCATCCACCTTGGAAAAAAAAACAGTAAACGGGAATATTATTTGAATGGGGAGAAATTACAACATGCTGTGGTGCAGAGGGACCTGGGGGTCCTTGTGCATGAAACTCTTTTTGGAGTTCACCTGCAAAACATAAAACATTAAACGGTGCCACCCGACCTGGGTGACACTCCAGACATTTACAAGGCCCTTTTTTCACCCCCCTTTTTTTTTTGTGTTTTTCTTTTTTTTTTGTTTTTTTTTGGGCACGAAAATCACAATTTTCCCCAGTGCCCCCTATAAAAGGAAAGGGGGACACTAAAAGCACCGGCAATTAAAACAAATTAAACTTAAAAACATAAAATCAAATTAAAATTTGGTTGCCGGGCGTGATGATGCACTCCAGTCTCTCCGGTGCCCACCTCTCGCGGAAGGCCGCGAGCGTACCGGTGGACACCGCGTGCTCCATCTCCAAGGACACCCTGGACCGGATGTAAGAGCGGAAGAGAGGCAGGCAGTCAGGTTGAACGACCCCCTCGACCGCCCGCTGCCTGGACCGGCTGATGGCACCCTTGGCCGTGCCCAGGAGCAGTCCTACGAGGAGGCCCTCGGACCTACCCGCTCCCCTCCGCACAGGGTGTCCAAAGATCAGGAGAGTGGGACTGAAGTGCAGCCAGAATTTCAGGAGCAGCCCCTTCAAATAATGGAACAGGGGCTGCAACCTCGTGCACTCAATAAAAACATGGAACACGGACTCCTCCAGACCGCAGAAATTGCAGGCGGCCTGGGAGTCCGTGAACCGGCTTAAAAATTTGTTGCACGGCACTGCTCCGTGCACCATCCTCCAGGCCAAGTCCCCGATGAATAGTGGGAGGACCCCTGCGTAGAGTGCCCTCCATCGGGGACCCCCGCCTCCTCCGGACGGCAAGATGGTACGCCATGGCGTGTCCGGACGGCCGGTGAGGATGGCAAAGTTGAGGGTGTGCAGGAGCAGCCCGTACAGGAAACCCCTCCGCGCGGAACTGAAAGGCACGGAGGGGATTTCCCCGAGGCGGCTCAAGTTGTGAGGCGCCGGCCCCCGAGGGAGGTTCCGGGGTTTGGCGCCGATGAGGAATTCCGTCCGGACGGGGGTCAGTTCGGACGGGATCTCCCCACGTGCTTGAGCCTCCTCGATGCACCTAACGGAGTCAGGGCCCAGAACTGTTTTTAGCGACTCGATGGCATCGGCCGCGTGGCGGACGTTGGCAGAATTTAGGCGCCGTGCCAGCGTGTCTGGCGCCATCCAGCCCGCTCCTCCGCCATCGAGCAGGTCCCTGACCCTGGTCACCTCACCAGCCACAGCCCTCTCTTCCGACCGCCACATAAAACCTCGGCCGTGGAGGTACGGATTCCCGAGCAGCGGTTCCTGCAGGACGGCCGCCACTCCAGCCGGCGGAGAGCTGCGCTTGGTGGAGACTTTGTTCCAGACCCTGATGAGCTCCCTGTAAAAGACAGGCAGCTCCCGGAGGGCGGTCCTGGCACACCCCAAGTTCACAAACAGGAGCTGCGTGTCATAATTGAGGTCGCGCTGCTGGCGGAAGAAATACCTCGCCAGAGCACACCACCTAGGAGGGGGCTCGACGTAAAGGTATCTCTGCAGGGTCTGAAGACGGAAAGTCGCGAGCTGGGCGCTGACGCACACCAACGACTGACCGCCCTCCTCAAGCGGGAGACTCAAGACCGCAGCAGAGACCCAGTGCTTCCTGTTGTTCCAGAAGAAGTCCACCAGCTTCTTCTGTATCTTGGCGACAAACGCAGGGGGAGGGGTCAAAGTGACCAGCCGGTACCACAGCATTGCGGCCACCAGCTGGTTTATGACTAGCGCTCGACCCCTGTAGGACAGCACTCGGAGCAGTCCTGTCCAGCGCCCTAGGCGAGCGGCGACCTTGGCCTCCAGCTCCTGCCAGTTCGCCGGCCAGGCTCCCTCGTCGGGGCTAAGGTAGACTCCCAGATAGAGGAGATGGGTCGTGCTCCAGGCAAAAGGCCTGAGCTCCTCCGGCAGGGAGTCCACCCGCCACTGACCCACCAGGAGTCCGGAACATTTCTCCCAGTTGATCCTGGCGGAGGACGCGGCCGAGTAAATCTCCTGGCACTCACGCATCCTCCGCAGGTCAGCGGGATCCTCTATCGCGAGGAGCACGTCATCGGCGTAAGCCGAGAGGACGACCTCCACGCCCGGCCCTTGCAGAGCCAGTCCCGTCAACCTCATCCGCAAGAGGCGCAGGAAAGGCTCCACGCAAACGGCGTATAACTGGCTGGACATGGGGCATCCCTGGCGCACCCCTCTCCTAAAGCGAAGGGGCGCCGTCAAGGACCCGTTAACCTTAATCAGACACTCTGCGGCGGCGTACAAAAGTCGGATCCGGGCGACGAAATGCGTCCCGAACCCGAAAGCGCGCAGAGTTCCGAGCAGATAGTCGTGATCCACCCTGTCGAACGCCTTCTCTTGGTCGAGGGATAGGAAGGCGACCGACAGACCAGCCTCCTGGGAACAATGGATGAGGTCCCGGACCAGATGGATGTTATCGTGGATTGTCCGGCCCGGGACCGTGTAGGACTGGTCGGGGTGGATCATGTGGTCCAGCACGGCACCAAGGCGAGCAGACATCGCCCTGGCGAAGATTTTGTAGTCCGTGCTGAGGAGGGAGACCGGGCGCCAGTTCTTAAGGAGGCAGAGATCGCCCTTCTTAGGCAGCAGGACGATGACTGCCCTGCGCCAAGAGAGGGGCATCTCCCCGGTCGCCAGACTTTCCCCCAGGACCCGCGCGTAGTCGCTCCCCAGGATGTCCCAGAACGCACTGTGGAACTCCACGGTCAGCCCGTCCAGCCCCAGGGATTTTCCCCTCGAGAGCCGGGCGAGGGCACCGGTCAGCTCCGCCAGGCTTAGCGGAGCTTCCAGATTTTCGGCGCCCTCCGGGCTGACCTTCGGCAGGTCCTCCCACAAAACTCTACGCGCTTCCTCGCTGGACGGATCCGGAGAGAACAGAGCCCCGTAATATTCACGGGCCCTGTTGTTGACGCCCTCCGGATCCGAGACGAGAGAGCCGTCGTCGGCCAGCAGCGTCAAGAGCTGCTTACGGACACTCTGCCTTTTTTCCAGCGAGTAGAAGAAACATAGAAACATAGAAAATAGGTGCAGGAGCAGGCCATTCAGCCCTTCTAGCCTGCACCGCCATTCAATGAGTTCATGGCTGAACATGAAACTTCAGTACCCCCTTCCTGCTTTCTCGCCATAACCCTTGATCCCCCGAGTAGTAAGGACTTCATCTAACTCCCTTTTGAATATATTTAGTGAATTGGCCTCAACTACTTTCTGTGGTAGAGAATTCCACAGGTTCACCACTCTCTGGGTGAAGAAGTTTCTCCTCATCTCGGTCCTAAATGGCTTACCCCTTATCCTCAGACTGTGACCCCTGGTTCTGGACTTCCCCAACATTGGGAACATTCTTTCTGCATCTAACCTGTCTAAACCCGTCAGAATTTTAAACGTTTCTATGAGGTCCCCTCTCATTCTTCTGAACTCCAGTGAATACAAGCCCAATTGATCCAATCTTTCTTGATAGGTCAGTCCCGCCATCCCGGGAATCAGTCTGGTGAACCTTCGCTGCACTCCCTCAATAGCAAGAATGTCCTTCCTCAAGTTAGGAGACCAAAACTGTACACAATACTCCAGGTGTGGCCTCACCAAGGCCCTGTACAACTGTAGCAACACCTCCCTGCCCCTGTATTCAATTCCCCTCGCTATGAAGGCCAACATGCCATTTGCTTTCTTAACCGCCTGCTGTACCTGCATGCCAACCTTCAATGACTGATGTACCATGACACCCAGGTCTCGTTGCACCTTCCCTTTTCCTAATCTGTCACCATTCAGATAATAGTCTGTCTCTCTGTTTTTACCACCAAAGTGGATAACCTCACATTTATCCACATTATACTTCATCTGCCATGCATTTGCCCACTCACCTAACCTATCCAAGTCACTCTGCAGCCTAATAGCATCCTCCTCGCAGCTCACACTGCCACCCAACTTAGTATCATCCGCAAATTTGGAGATACTGCATTTAATCCCCTCGTCTAAATCATTAATGTACAATGTAAACAGCTGGGGCCCCAGCACAGAACCTTGCGGCACTCCACTAGTCACTGCCTGCCATTCTGAAAAGTACCCGTTTACTCCTACTCTTTGCTTCCTGTCTGACAACCAGTTCTCAATCCACGTCAGCACACTACCCCCAATCCCATGTGCTTTAACTTTGCACATTAATCTCTTGTGTGGGACCTTGTCGAAAGCCTTCTGAAAGTCCAAATATACCACATCAACTGGTTCTCCTTTGTCCACTTTACTGGAAACATCCTCAAAAAATTCCAGAAGATTTGTCAAGCATGATTTCCCTTTCACAAATCCATGCTGACTTGGACCTATCATGTCACCATTTTCCAGATGCACTGCTATGACATCCTTAATAATTGATTCCATCATTTTACCCACTACTGAGGTCAGGCTGACCGGTCTATAATTCCCTGTTTTCTCTCTCCCTCCTTTTTTAAAAAGTGGGGTTACATTGGCTACCCTCCACTCCATAGGAACTGATCCAGAGTCAATGGAATGTTGGAAAATGACTGTCAATGCATCCGCTATTTCCAAGGCCACCTCCTTAAGTACTCTAGGATGCAGGCCATCAGGCCCTGGGGATTTATCTGCCTTCAATCCCATCAATTTCCCCAACACAATTTCCCGACTAATAAAGATTTCCCTCAGTTCCTCTTCCTTACTAGACCCTCTGACCCCTTTTATATCCGGAAGGTTGTTTGTATCCTCCTTAGTGAATACCGAACCAAAGTACTTGTTCAATTGATCCGCCATTTCTTTGTTCCCCGTTATGACTTCCCCTGATTCTGACTGCAGGGGACCTACGTTTGTCTTCACCAACCTTTTTCTCTTTACATACCTATAGAAACTTTTGCAATCCGCCTTAATGTTCCCTGCAAGCTTCTTCTCGTACTCCATTTTCCCTGTCCTAATCAAACCCTTTGTCCTCCTCTGCTGAGTTCTAAATTTCTCCCAGTCCCCAGGTTCGCTGCTATTTCTGGCCAATTTGTATGCCACTTCCTTGGCTTTAATACTATCCCTGATTTCCCTAGATAGCCACGGTTGAGCCACCTTCCCCTTTTTATTTTTACGCCAGACAGGAATGTACAATTGTTGTACTTCATCCATGCGGTCTCTAAATGTCTGCCATTGCCCATCCACAGTCAACCCCCTAAGTATCATTCGCCAATCTATCCTAGCCAATTCTCGCCTCATACCTTCAAAGTTACCCTTCTTTAAGTTCTGGACCATGGTCTCTGAATTTACTGTTTCATTCTCCATCCTAATGCAGAATTCCACCATATTATGGTCACTCTTCCCCAAGGGGCCTCGCACAATGAGATTGCTAATTAATCCTCTCTCATTACACAACACCCAGTCTAAGATGGCCTCCCCCCTAGTTGGTTCCTCAACATATTGGTCTAGAAAACCATCCCTTATGCACTCCAGGAAATCCTCCTCCACCGTATTGCTTCCAGTTTGGCTAGCCCAATCTATGTGCATATTAAAGTCACCCATTATAACTGCTACACCTTTATTGCATGCACCCCTAATTTCCTGTTTGATGCCCTCCCCAACATCCCTATTACTGTTTGGAGGTCTGTACACAACTCCTACTAACGTTTTTTGCCCTTTGGTGTTCTGCAGCTCTACCCATATAGATTCCACATCATCCAAGCTAATGTCTTTCCTAACTATTGCATTAATCTCCTCTTTAACCAGCAATGCTACCCCACCTCCTTTTCCTTTTATTCTATCCTTCCTGAATGTTGAATACCCCTGAATGTTGAGTTCCCAGCCCTGATCATCCTGGAGCCACGTCTCCGTAATCCCAATCACATCATATTTGTTAACATCTATTTGCACAATTAATTCATCCACCTTATTGCGGATACTCCTTGCATTAAGACACAAAGCCTTCAGGCTTGTTTTATTAACACCCTTTGTCCTTTTAGAATTTTGCTGTACAGTGGCCCTTTTTGTTCTTTGCCTTGGGTTTCTCTGCCCTACACTTTTCCTCATCTCCTTTCTGTCTTTTGCTTTTGGCTCCTTTTTGTTTCCCTCTGTCTCCCTGCATTGGTTCCCATCCCCCTGCCATATTAGTTTAAATCCTCCCCAACAGCACTAGCAAACACTCCCCCGAGGACATTGGTTCCAGTCCTGCCCAGGTGCAGACCGTCCGGTTTGTACTGGTCCCACCTCCCCCAGAACCGGTCCCAATGCCCCAGGAATTTGAATCCCTCCCTGCTGCACCACTGCTCAAGCCACGTATTCATCTGCGCTATCCTGCGATTCCTACTCTGACTATCACGTGGCACTGGTAGCAATCCCGAGATTACTACTTTTGAGGTCCTACTTTTTAATTTAGAAGGGGGAGCCGCGGTCCAGATCCCGCAGGAACCGGATCCGCGACCTCACGAACGCGCCTCGGGACCCGACGAGCTGCAGGTCCTTCAGCGCGGCCTTCTTCGCTTCGTACACCGTTCGCAGGGCCGGGTCCTGGACGACTTGACCGAGACGGGCTTCCAGGTCGAGCACCTCTTTTTCTCGGCGCCCGACTCTGGCCGCCCGCCTCTTGGTCGACCCCCTCGCGTACTCTTGACAGAAGACGCGGACGTGAGCCTTGCCCACGTCCCACCATAGCCTCAAGGAGGGGAAGCCCCCCTGCTTCCTTCTCAAGTCGGACCAGAATCGACGGAACGAGTCCTGGAACTGCACGTCCTCCAGCAGCCGGTTGTTAAAGTGCCAGTACGCGGACCCCGTCCTTGCGCGGAGCGAAGCGAGCTCCTCCCACACCAGGTGGTGGTCCGAACATGGCACCGGCCGCATGGAGGCCGCCGGGACGCAGGAAACGTACGCCCGAGACACGTAAAGGCGGTCGACTCTAGACCATCCAACTCCAGGCCTCACCCAAGTAAAGGCGCTGGAGTCGGGGTGGAGATTTCGCCAGACGTCCACCAAGTCGAAGGACCCGACCAGGTCCCTCAACTTCTCCATCGCCGTCATGCACTGCGGGGCACCGGAGCGGTCCCTCGCCTCGAGGGTGCAGTTAAAATCCCCCCCGAGGACAATGCAGTCGCCGACGTCGACGGAGCCAAGAAGAGCGGACACCTCTTCAAAGAAGCGCGTTTGCTGCGGGCCGGGCTGAGGGGCGTACACGTTCACGAGATGGAGCGGCACGTCCCCCAGGTGAACCGTTACGTGCAGCAAGCGGCCTGGCACGGGCTCCTCGACCCCCAAGATCTCCGGCTGAAAATGCAGGCCCAGCAAGATGGCCACCCCACTAGAAATGGCGGTGAGGTGGCTCATGCGGACCTCTCCTTGCCATTCCAGGAGCCACGTGGCTTCGTCTCCCGGAACGGTGTGGGTTTCTTGCAGGAACCACACCGCATATTTCCCCTCCCGCAGGAGCGAAAAATTGTCAAATCTACGGCGTGCCCCTCTGCCGCCGTTGATGTTGAGGCTGGCTATGGTTATCTTCATGGCAAAAGCATAGTGCAACCTCTACCTTAACCTATTGTGGGGGAGGGAGCAGAGTCTTTTGTTGAACTCCGCTCCCTCCGCAGCCCAGCGAGGAGTCCCTCGAGCTCGCGCAGCTCAAGGTGTTGCGCCTTTGTCAAGGGCCCGCCCGCGGCCAAGGTTTTGACGGCGGCGCGGACGGACCCCTTGATCAGCTCTGGCTCGGACCATTTTTCCAGGGCCAGTCGGGCTTGGTTGCAGCGACCCCGGCTCTGGGCCAAAAAGTCCCGGAGTTCCTTTGCAGGAATGAGGAGGGCCTCGGCGGCGGCCGCGAGCAGATCCACCGCCTCGCTGGCGGTGGTCTCTAGGTCTTCACCCGCGTCCCCCACCGAGTCCCCGTCCTCCTCCGGGAGGTGGCCGCCAGCAGCCGGCCCATCGACCGCACAAGGTACGGCAAATGAACCGGCCGCTCCAACCGGCCCTGGCTCTGCCCCGATCCCACCCCCAGGATCGTCGGCAGAGGAGTCCCCACTAGGCACTTTTAAAAATGGTGCTGGGTCGGGAAATGACAGCGGAAGGGGTTCCCCCTCCGCCCCAGGAACCGGGGAACAAGGAGAGACCCGGCCATAGGAAATCCCCAGGCTCCCCAAGTGCACCAGCTCCAAAGTAAGGGGCGAGGGTGGGTGTTCCTCCTCCTCCCCGCTGCCACCCCCCGGCCCAGCATCTACAGTGTCATAAAAAACATTTGTTTCATTTTCTGCCGGGTCGAGCGACTCCCGGGGGAAGTTGTTTATTGGCTGGGCGGGCTCAGGTTCGGCTTTTTCGGCCCCGCCCGCCTCAGTCCCCGGGACGCCCGACCCGGCGGCAATGCATTCCTCCGCGATCCCCACGCCCCCCACGACAGGCAGATCTTCCACGCCATCCCCGGGAGGCAGAGGCTGGGCAGCCTCGACTGTCTCACCCTCCCTGGGGACAGACTCCTCTCGCCGACGGCGCAGCTTGGGGGCGCTGGTGGGGGACGCGGGACACGCGGCGGGCACCGACTCCTCCGCGGAGGGATGTTGTTCCCCCTCCGCCTCAACGGAGTGGCGCCTCCTTTTGTTGCTGGAGGTGCGCTGAGGCAGGGAGACCTCCATGTCTGCCGAGGCCTCCCGCACCACCCCCCCCTTTTCCTTTTCTTGCCCGCGCCCGAGCCCCTCTGTGGTATTGGTCAAGGGCTCAGGCACGGGCTCGGGGCACCCCGCGCTCGCCGGTGACTGGGTTGGGCTGAGCGCGGTGGTCAAATTGTCTGGCGCATTGAGGGGACCCGCCTCTGGATGTTTTGCCTTCTTCCGTGCCTTCTTTCCGGTCGGACGCTCTCCCTCCCCCCCGCCGGAGGCCCTGAAAACAAAGGCCTCCGACGATGCCCGCGCACCTATGGCTCCCGGCACGCGGACGCAACTAGGGGGAGGGGTGGCGGCGGCGCCAGCCTTGGCCGCCTTCGGTGGTTTGGCGGCCTTGGAGGCGGGGCAGTTCTTGCGAATGTGCCCCACCTCCCTACAGGCATGGCACCGCACGCCGTCCGACGTCCAGAAGACGCGGTAGGCAGTCCCCTCGTGCACCACATTAAAGTGCCCTTCCGTCATGTCCTCCCGCGCCAGCCGGACAAAGAGCTGGTGGCGGAAGGAGAACACGTGGCGCAGGCTGTTCTCCCTGAGGCCGAGCGGTATGGGGTTGATCCCCAACCTTACCTCCCCCAGTTGGTGTAGGTGAGGGAGGAGGAGCTTAGCGGAAACAAAGGGCGGGACGTTTGACACGATGACCCTCTGCGCGGTGGCCTCGAGAGGGTCCACCGGCAGGAACGTCCCGCCCACTGTGAGCCACTTTTCAAGGGCCAGGGACACCGCCTGCTCCGACCCCAGGAAGAAAACAGCCTTCCCAGACATCTTGGAGGCCGCGACAATGGCCGAGGGGCCGACTACCCCAGCCATCGCCCGCACGCACTCCTCAATGCTCATTGTGGGGTGAGTGTAGCTCTTGACCCCGTGTTTCCTGGTTATAAGTCTGAAAGGTGGCAGGGCAGCGGGTGGCGCAGGAGGTGCCGTGGAAGCGGTTGCCACCTGCGCATATGTCTTCGCTGGCCCTGCCACCAGCGTGGATGGGGTCGCCATCACGGGGTCCCTTTAAGGGCTACACCCACCCCAAAGTCACAGGCCTTAATGGTCTTTATTAGCCTCGTTGTTGTTTGAACAGAGGGAGCTCTGAAAGAGGCACACCTCTCCCCTTGTTAATGATTGGGGAGGGGCCTTGTTCCCTCTGCTCAGTGTCTTAATTGTTTTTTTTTAAATTAGGAGAAAGGGGCCTCAGAGAGAGAGGGGAGAAACAGAGTAACAGAGAAAGAGAGAGGGGGGTGGGAAGGGGGGGGAACTGCGAGGGCAGGTCTCCCCTGGCAGCTGTGGGTGGGTGCACTCCCCCGATGGCAAAACACAAAAAACACAGTCCTTGGGGTGGGTCTTCAGGTGGGGGGAGAAGACGTCTTCACCTGGGGCAGCAAGAGCCACCAGGCACACACTCCTAACGATGTTAATAGGGTAAATGAGAAAAATCTTCAGCCTGGTAGCTCCAGCTATCCCAGGCTAGGCAATTGGGGGGGGGGGTTCAATTGTGGGGGGGGGCCTAGTTGTAAGCAAGGCCCCCACACACACTACCACACACACACACACCCCCCACGATGTTCCGGCCCTCAGTGGTCTTCTTTCCTCCCCCCACCGATACAACAAAGTCTGTTTGGGAAATGCACCCACACCCACCTGTAGAAATGTAGAGTCTCCCTCCTTCCACACTGGATGTTTGTTGTTGGTTTTTCCCCCTCTCTCCAACTCTTTGCAGAATGGTAAAAGTTGTTTAAAGTTTCCTGTTCACCTCCTCTCCCTCTGGGTGAAAGTGGTGGTGAAGCCCCTTCCTTCCTTCTTTTCCTGGGCTGGTCTCAGGGCTCTCCAGGCAGGAGCAAAAGTTGATAGCTGCTCCTCTCTCTGCAGCTCAGCTCCTACTGTGCAGGACACGCCTCCACTGCTCCACAATTGGTCCTTGTGCATGAAAAACTCTTTTTGGAGTTCACCTGCAAAACATAAAACATTAAACGGTGCCACCCGACCTGGGTGACACTCCAGACATTTACAAGGCCCTTTTTTTTTTTCCCCCCCCTTTTTTTTTTAAGTTTTTCTTTTTTTGGTTTTTTTTTGGGCACTAAAATCACAATTTTACCCAGTGCCACCTATAAAAGGGAAGGGGGACACTAAACGCACCGGCAATTAAAACAAATTAAACTTAAAAACGTAAAATCAAATTAAAATTTGGTTGCCGGGCGTGATGATGCACTCCAGTCCCTCCGGTGCCCACCTCTCGCGGAAGGCCGCGAGCGTACCGGTGGACACCGCGTGCTCCATCTCCAAGGACACCCTGGACCGGATGTAAGAGCGGAAGAGAGGCAGGCAGTCAGGTTGAACGACCCCCTCGACCGCCCGCTGCCTGGACCGGCTGATGGCACCCTTGGCCGTGCCCAGGAGCCGTCCTACGAGGAGGCCTTCGGACCTACCCACTCCCCTCCGCACAGGGTGCCCAAAGATCAGGAGAGTGGGACTGAACTGCAGCCAGAATTTCAGGAGCAGCCCCTTCAAATAATGGAACAGGGGCTGCAACCTCGTGCACTCAATAAAAACATGGAACACGGACTCCTCCAGACCGCAGAAATTGCAGGCGGCCTGGGAGTCCGTGAACCGGCTTAAAAATTTGTTGCACGGCACTGCTCCGTGCACCACCCTCCAGGCCAAGTCCCCGATGAATAGTGGGAGGACCCCTGCTTAGAGTGCCCTCCAGCGGGGACCCCCGCCTCCTCTGGACGGCAAGATGGTACGCCATGGCATGTCCGGACGGCCGGCGAGGATGGCAAAGTTGAGGGTGTGCAGGAGCAGCCCGTACAGGAAACCCCTCCGCGCGGAACTGAAAGGCACGGAGGGGATTTCCCCGAGGCGGCTCAAGTTGTGAGGCGCCGGCCCCCGAGGGAGGTTCCGGGGTTTGGCGCCGATGAGGAATTCCGTCCGGACGGGGGTCAGTTCGGACGGGATCTCCCCACGTGCTTGAGCCTCCTCGATGCACCTAACGGAGTCAGGGCCCAGAGCTGTTTTTAGCGACTCGCTGGCATCGGCCGCGTGGCGGACGTTGGCAGAGTTTAGGCGCCGCGCCAGCGTGTCTGGCGCCATCCAGCCTGCTCCTCCGCCATCGAGCAGGTCCCTGACCCTGGTCACCTCACCAGCCACAGCCCTCTCTTCCGACCGCCACATGAAACCTCGGCCGTGGAGGTACGGATTCCCAGGCAGCGGCTCCTGCAGGACGGCCGCCACTCCAGCCGGCGGAGAGCTGCGCTTGGTGGAGACTTTGTTCCAGACCCTGATGAGTTCCCTGTAAAAGACAGGCAACTCCCGGAGGGCGGTCCTGGCACCCCCCAAGTTCACAAACAGGAGCTGCGTGTCATAATTGAGGTCGCGCTGCTGGCGGAAGAAATACCTCGCCAGAGCACACCACCTAGGAGGGGGCTCGACGTAAAGGTATCTCTGCACGGTCTGAAGACGGAAAGTCGCGAGCTGGGCGCTGACGCACACCAACGACTGACCGCCCTCCTCAAGCGGGAGACTCAAGACCGCAGCAGAGACCCAGTGCTTCCTGTTGTTCCAGAAGAAGTCCACCAGCTTCTTCTGTATCTTGGCGACAAACGCAGGGGGAGGGGTCAAAGTGACCAGCCGGTACCACAGCATTGCGGCCACCAGCTGGTTTATGACTAGCGCTCGACCCCTGTAGGACAGCACTCGGAGCAGTCCTGTCCAGCGCCCTAGGCGAGCGGCGACCTTGGCCTCCAGCTCCTGCCAGTTCGCCGGCCAGGCTCCCTCGTCGGGGCTAAGGTAGACTCCCAGATAGAGGAGATGGGTCGTGCTCCAGGCAAAAGGCCTGAGCTCCTCCGGCAGGGAGTCCACCCGCCACTGACCCACCAGGAGTCCGGAACATTTCTCCCAGTTGATCCTGGCGGAGGACGCGGCCGAGTAAATCTCCTGGCACTCACGCATCCTCCGCAGGTCAGCGGGATCCTCTACCGCGAGGAGCACGTCATCGGCGTAAGCCGAGAGGACGACCTCCACGCCCGGCCCTTGCAGAGCCTGTCCCGTCAACCTCGTCCGCAAGAGGCGCAGGAAAGGCTCCACGCAAACGGCGTATAACTGGCCGGACATGGGGCATCCCTGGCGCACCCCTCTCCTAAAGCGAAGGGGCGCCGTCAAGGACCCGTTAACCTTAATCAGACACTCCGCGGCGGCGTACAAAAGTCGGATCCGGGCGACGAAATGCGTCCCGAACCCGAAAGCGCACAGAGTTCCGAGCAGATAGTCGTGATCCACCCTGTCGAACGCCTTCTCTTGGTCGAGGGATAGGAAGGCGACCGACAGACCAGCCTCCTGGGAACAATGGATGAGGTCCCGGACCAGATGGATGTTATCGTGGATTGTCCGGCCCGGGACCGTGTAGGACTGGTCGGGGTGGATCATGTGGTCCAGCACGGCACCAAGGAGAGCAGACATCGCCCTGGCGAAGATTTTGTAGTCCGTGCTGAGGAGGGAGACCGGGCGCCAGTTCTTAAGGAGGCGGAGATCGCCCTTCTTAGGCAGCAGGACGATGACTGCCCTGCGCCAAGAGAGGGGCATCTCCCCGGTCGCCAGACTTTCCCCCAGGCCCCGCGCGTAGTCGCTCCCCAGGACGTCCCAGAACGCCCTGTGGAACTCCACGGTCAGCCCGTCCAGCCCCGGGGGAGCCGCGGTCCAGATCCCGCAGGAACCGGATCCGTGACCTCACGAACGCGCCTCGGGACCCGACGAGCTGCAGGTCCTTCAGCGCGGCCTTCTTCGCTTCGTACACCGTCCGCAGGGCCGGGTCCTGGACGACTTGACCGAGACGGGCTTCCAGGTCGAGCAGCTCTTTTTCGAGGCGCCCGACTCTGGCCGCCCGCCTCTTGGTCGACCCCCTCGCGTACTCTTGACAGAAGACGCGGACGTGAGCCTTGCCCACGTCCCACCATAGCCTCAAGGAGGGGAAGCCCCCCTGCTTCCTTCTCCAGTCGGACCAGAATCGACGGAACGAGTCCTGGAACCGCACGTCCTCCAGCAGCCGGTTGTTAAAGTGCCAGTACGCGGACCCCGTCCTCGCGCGGAGCGAAGCGAGCTCCGCCCACACCAGGTGGTGGTCCGAACACGGCACCGGCCGCATGGAGGCCGCCGGGATGCAGGAAACGTACGCCCGAGACACGTAAAGGCGGTCGACTCTAGACCATCCTACTCCAGGCCTCACCCAAGTAAAGGCGCTGGAGTCGGGGTGGAGATTACGCCAGACGTCCACCAAGTCGAAGGACCCGACCAGGTCCCTCAACTTCTCCATCGCCGTCATGCACTGCGGGGCACCGGAGCGGTCCCTCGCCTCGAGGGTGCAGTTAAAATCCCCCCCGAGGACAATGCAGTCGCCGACGTCGACGGAGCCAAGAAGAGCGGACACCTCTTCAAAGAAGCGCATTTGCTGCGGGCCGGGCTGAGGGGCGTACACGTTCACGAGATGGAGCGGCACGTCCCCCAGGCGAACCGTTACGTGCAGCAAGCGGCCTGGCACGGGCTCCTCGACCCCCAAGATCTCCGGCTGAAAATGCGGGCTCAGCAAGATGGCCACCCCACTAGAAATGGCGGTGAGGTGGCTCATGCGGACCTCTCCTTGCCATTCCAGGAGCCACGTGGCTTCGTCTCCCGGAACGGTGTGGGTTTCTTGCAGGAAGCACACAGCATATTTCCCCTCCCGCAGGAGCGAAAAATTGTCAAATCTACGGCGTGCCCCTCTGCCGCCGTTGATGTTGAGGCTGGCTATGGTTATCTTCATGGCAAAAGCATAGTGCAACCTCTACCTTAACCTATTGTGGGGGAGGGAGCGGAGTCTTTGGTTGAACTCCGCTCCCTCCGCAGCCCAGCGAGGAGTCCCTCGAGCTCGCGCAGCTCAAGGTGTTGCGCCTTTGTCAAGGGCCCGCCCGCGGCCAATGTTATAACGGCGGCGCGGACGGACCCCTTGATCAGCTCTGGCTCGGACCATTTTTCCAGGGCCAGTCGGGCTTGGTTGCAGCGACCCCGGCTCTGGGCCAAAAAGTCCCGGAGTTCCTTTGCAGGAATGAGGAGGGCCTCAGCGGCGGCCGCGAGCAGATCCACCGCCTCGCTGGCGGTGGTCTCTAGGTCTTCACCCGCGTCCCCCACCGAGTCCCCGTCCTCCTCCGGGAGGTGGCCGCCAGCAGCCGGCCCATCGACCGCACAAGGTACGGCAAATGACCCGGCCGCTCCAACCGGCCCTGGCTCTGCCCCGATCCCACCCCCAGGATCGTCGGCAGAGGAGTCCCCGCTGGGCTCTTTTAAAAATGGTGCTGGGTCGGGAAATGACAGCGGAAGGGGTTCCCCCTCCGCCCCAGGAACCGGGGAACAAGGAGAGACCCGGCCATAGGAAATCCCCAGGCTCTCCAAGTGCTCCAGCTCCACAGCAAGAGGCGAGGGTGGGTGTTCCTCCCCCTCCCCGCTGCCACGCCCCGGCCCAGCATCTACAGTTTCATTAAAATCAATAATTTGTGTTTCTGCCGGGTCGAGCGACTCCCGGGGGAAGTTGGTTATTGGCTGGGCGGGCTCAGGTTCGGCCTTTTCGGCCCCGCCCGCCTCAGTCCCCGGGACGCCCGGCCCGGCGGCAATGCATTCCTCCGCGGTCCCCACGCCCCCCACGACAGGCATATCTTCCATGCCATCCCCGGGAGGCAGAGGCTGGGCAGCCTCGACTGTCTCACCCTCCCCGGGGACGGACTCCTCCCGCCTATGGCGCTGCTTGGGGGCGCTGGTGGGGGACGCGGGACACGCGGCGGGCACTGACTCCTCCGCGGAGGGATGTTGTTCCCCCTCCGCCTCAACGGAGCGGCGCCTCCTTTTGTTGCTGGAGGTGCGCTGAGGCAGGGAGACCTCCATGTCTGCCGAGGCCTCCCGCTCCGCCCCCCCCTTTTTCTTTTCTTGCCCGCGCCCGGGCCCCTCTGCGGTATTGGTCAAGGGCTCGGGCACGGGCTCAGAGCACCCCGCGCTCGCCGGTGACGGGGTTGGGCCGAGCGCGGCGGTCAATCTTTCTGGCGCACTGAGGGGACCCGCCTCTAGATGTTTCTTCTTGTTCCGCGCTTTCTTTCCGTTCGGACGCTCTCCCTCCCCCCCGCCGGCGGCCCCGAAAACAAAGGCCTCCGACGATGCCCGCGCACCTACGGCTCCCGGCACGCGGACGCAACTAGGGGGAAGGGTGGCGGCGGCGCCAGCCTTGGCCGCCTTCGGTGGTTTGGCGGCCTTGGAGGCGGGGCAGTTCTTGCGAACGTGCCCCACCTCCCTGCAGGCATGGCACCGCACGCCGTCCGACGTCCAAAAGACGCGGTAGGCAGTCCCCTCGTGCACCACATTAAAGTTCCCCTCCGTCGTCTCCTCCCGCGCCAGCCGGACAAAGAGCTGGCGGCGGAAGGAGAACACGTGGCGCAGGCTGCTCTCCCTGAGGCCGAGCGGTATGGGGTTGATCCCCGACCTTACCTCCCCCAGTTGGTGTAGGTGAGGGAGGAGGAGCTCAGCGGGAACAAAGGGCGGGACGTTCGATATGATGACCCTCTGCGCGGTGGCCTCGAGAGGGTCCACCGGCAGGAACGTCCCGCCCACCGTGAGCCCCTTTTCGAGGGCCAGGGACACCGCCCGCTCCGACCCCAGGAAGAACACGGCCTTCCCAGACATCTTGGAGGCTGCGACAATGGCCGAGGGGCCGACTACCCCAGCCATCGCCCGCACACACTCCTCAATGCTCATTGTGGGGTGAGTGCAGCTCTTGACCCCGTGTTTTTTGGTGATTAATCTGAAAGGTGGCAGGGCAGCGGGTGGCGCAGGAGGTGCCGTGGAAGCGGTTGCCACCTGCGCATACGTCTTCGCTGGCCCTGCCACCGGCGTGGATGGGGTCGCCATCACGGGGTCCCTTTAAGGGCTACACCCACCCCAAAGTCACAGGCCTTAATGGTCTTAATTGGCCTCGTTTGATTAGACTGAGCAGAGGAGCCCTTAATGAGGTACCCCTCCCCTAGTTGGCAATTGGGGAGGGGCCTTGCTCCCTCTGCTCAGTTGTCTTAATTGTTTTATTTTTATTAATTTGGGAGAAAGAGGCCTCAGAGAGAGAGGGGAGAAACAGAGTAACAGAGAAAGAGAGAGTGGGGTGGGAAGGTGGGGGGAACTGCGAGGGCAGGTCTCCCCTCGCAGCTGTGGGTGGGTGCACTCCCCAGATGGCAAAACACAAAAAACACAGTCCTTGGGGTGGGTCTTCAGGTGGGGGCAGAAGACGTCTTCACCTGGGGCAGCAAGAGCCACCAGGCACACACTCCTAACGATGTTAATAGGGTAAATGAGAAAAATCTTCAGCCTGGTAGCTCCAGCTATCCCAGGCTAGGCAATTGGGGGGGGGGGGGTTCAATTGTGGGGGGGGGCCTAGTTGTAAGCAAGGCCCCCACACACACTACCACACACACACACACCCCCCACGATGTTCCGGCCCTCAGTGGTCTTCTTTCCTCCCCCCACCGATACAACAAAGTCTGTTGGGAAATGCACCCACACCCACCTGTAGAAATGTAGAGTCTCCCTCCTTCCACACTGGATGTTTGTTGTTGGTTTTCCCCCTCTCTCCAACTCTTTGCAGAATGGTAAAAGTTGTTTAAAGTTTCCTGTTCTCCTCCTCTCTCTCTGGGTGAAAGTGGTGGTGAAGCCCCTTCCTTCCTTCTTTTCCTGGGCTGGTCTCAGGGCTCTCCAGGCAGGAGCAAAAGTTGATAGCTGCTCCTCTCTCTGCAGCTCAGCTCCTACTGTGCAGGACACGCCTCCACTGCTCCACAATTGGTCCTTGTGCATGAAACACTTTTTGGAGTTTATCTGCAAAACAAAACACATTAAACCATGCCACCCGAACTGGGTGACACTCCAGACATTTACAAGGCCCTTTTTTTTGGGGGGTTTTTTTGGGGTTTTTTTTTTCTTTTTTTTTGTTTTTTTTTTGTCACTAAAATCACAATTTTTCCCCAGTGCCCCCTATAAAAGGGAAGGGGACACTAAAAACACCGGCAATTGAAACAAATTAAACTTTAAAACGTAAAATCAAATTAAAATTTGGTTGCCGGGCGTGATGATGCACTCCAGTCCCTCCGGTGCCCACCTCTCGCGGAAGGCCGCGAGCGTACCGGTGGACACCGCGTGCTCCATCTCCAAGGACACCCTGGACCGGATGTAAGAGCAGAAGAGAGGCAGGCAGTCAGGTTGAACGACCCCCTCGACCGCCCGCTGCCTGGACCGGCTGATGGCACCCTTGGCCGTGCCCAGGAGCAGTCCTACGAGGAGGCCTTCGGACCTACCCGCTCCCCTCCGCACAGGGTGCCCAAAGATCAGGAGAGTGGGACTGAAGTGCAGCCAGAATTTCAGGAGCAGCCCCTTCAAATAATGGAACAGGGGCTGCAACCTCGTGCACTCAATAAAAACATGGAACACGGACTCTTCCAGACCGCAGAAATTGCAGGCGGCCTGGGAGTCCGTGAACCGGCTTAAAAATTTGTTGCACGGCACTGCTCCGTGCACCACCCTCCAGGCCAAGTCCCCGACGAATAGTGGGAGGACCCCTGCGTAGAGTGCCCTCCATCGGGGACCCCCGCCTCCTCCGGACGGCAAGATGGTACGCCATGGCGTGTCCGGACGGCCGGCGAGGATGGCAAAGTTGAGAGTGTGCAGGAGCAGCCGATACATGAAACCCCTCCGCGCGGAACTGAAAGGCACGGAGGGGATTTCCCCGAGGCGGCTCAAGTTGTGAGGCGCCGGCCCCCGAGGGAGGTTCCGGGGTTTGGCGCCGATGAGGAATTCCGTCCGGACGGGGGTCAGTTCGGACGGGATCTCCCCACGTGCTTGAGCCTCCTCGATGCACCTAACGGAGTCAGGGCCCAGAGCTGTTTTTAGCGACTCGATGGCATCGGCCGCGTGGCGGACGTTGGCAGAATTTAGGCGCCGCGCCAGCGTTTCTGGCGCCATCCAGCCCGCTCCTCCGCTATCGAGCAGGTCCCTGACCCTGGTCACCTCACCAGCCACAGCCCTCTCTTCCGACCGCCACATGAAACCTCGGCCGTGGAGGTACGGATTCCCGAGCAGCGGCTCCTGCAGGACGTCCGCCACTCCAGCCGGCGGAGAGCTGCGCTTGGTGGAGACTTTGTTCCAGACCCTGATGAGTTCCCTGTAAAAGACAGGCAGCTCCCGGAGGGCGGTCCTAGCACCCCCCAAGTTCACAAACAGGAGCTGCGTGTCATAATTGAGGTCGCGCTGCTGGCGGAAGAAATACCTCGCCAGAGCACACCACCTAGGAGGGGGCTCGACGTAAAGGTATCTCTGCAGGGTCTGAAGACGGAAAGTCGCGAGCTGGGCGCTGACGCACACCAACGACTGACCGCCCTCCTCAAGCGGGAGACTCAAGACCGCGGCAGAGACCCAGTGCTTCCTGTTGTTCCAGAAGAAGTCCACCAGCTTCTTCTGTATCTTGGCGACAAACGCAGGGGGAGGGGTCAAAGTGACCAGTCGGTACCACAACATTGCGGCCACCAGCTGGTTTATGACTAGCGCTCGACCCCTGTAGGACAGCACTCGGAGCAGTCCTGTCCAGCGCCCTAGGCGAGCGGCGACCTTGGCCTCCAGCTCTTGCCAGTTCGCCAGCCAGGCTCCCTCGTCGGGGCTAAGGTAGACTCCCAGATAGAGGAGATGGGTCGTGCTCCAGGCAAAAGGCCTGAGCTCCTCCGGCAGGGAGTCCACCCGCCACTGACCCACCAGGAGTCCGGAACATTTCTCCCAGTTGATCCTGGCGGAGGACACGGCCGAGTAAATCTCCTGGCACTCACGCATCCTCCGCAGGTCAGCGGGATCCTCTACCGCGAGGAGCACGTCATCGGCGTAAGCCGAGAGGACGACCTCCACGCCCGGCCCTTGCAGAGCCAGTCCCGTCAACCTCGTCTGCAAGAGGCGCATGAAAGGCTCCACGCAAACGGCGTATAACTGGCCGGACATGGGGCATCCCTGGCGCACCCCTCTCCTAAAGCGAAGGGGCGCCGTCAAGGACCCATTAACCTTAATCAGACACTCCGCGGCGGCGTAGAAAAGTCGGATCCGGGCGACGAAATGCGTCCCGAACCCGAAAGCGCGCAGAGTTCCGAGCAGATAGTCGTGATCCACCCTGTCGAACGCCTTCTCTTGGTCGAGGGATAGGAAGGCGACCGACAGACCAGCCTCCTGGGAACAATGGGTGAGGTCCCGGACCAGATGGATGTTATCGTGGATTGTCCGGCCCGGGACCGTGTAGGACTGGTCGGGGTGGATCATGTGGTCCAGCACGGCACCAAGGCGAGCAGACATCGCCCTGGCGAAGATTTTGTAGTCCGTGCTGAGGAGGGAGACCGGGCGCCAGTTCTTAAGGAGGCGGAGATCGCCCTTCTTAGGCAGCAGGACGATGACTGCCCTGCGCCAAGAGAGGGGCATCTCCCCGGTCGCCAGACTTTCCCCCAGGACCCGCGCGTAGTCGCCGCACAGAACGTCCCAGAACGCCCTGTGGAACTCCACGGTCAGCCCGTCCAGCCCCGGGGACATTCCCCTCGAGAGCCGGGCGAGGGCACCGGTGAGCTCCGCCAGGCTTAGCGGAGCTTCCAGATTTTCGGCGCCCTCCGGGCTGACCTTCGGCAGGTCCTCCCACAAAACTCTACGCGCTTCCTCGCTGGACGGATCCGGAGAGAACAGGGCCCCGTAATATTCACGGGCCCTGTTGTTGACGCCCTCCGGATCCGAGACGAGAGAGCCGTCGTCGGCCAGCAGCGTCAAGAGCTGCTTACGGACACTCAGCCTTTTTTCCAGCGAGTAGAAGAAGGGGGAGCCGCGGTCCAGATCCCGCAGGAACCGGATCCGCGACCTCACGAACGCACCTCGGGACCCGACGAGCTGCAGGTCCTTCAGCGCGGCCTTCTTCGCTTCGTACACCGTCCGCAGGGCCGGGCCCTGGACGACTTGACCGAGACGGGATTCCAGGTCGAGCACCTCTTTTTCTAGGCGCCCGACCCTGGCCGCCCGCCTCTTGGTCGACCCCCTCGCGTACTCTTGACAGAAGACGCGGACGTGAGCCTTGCCCACGTCCCACCATAGCCTCAAGGAGGGGAAGCCCCCCTGCTTCCTTCTCCAGTAGGCCCAGAATCGACGGAATGAGTCCTGGAACCGCACGTCCTCCAGCAGCTGGTTGTTAAAGTGCCAGTACGCGGACCCCGTCCTCGCGCGGAGCGAAGCGAGCTCCGCCCACACCAGGTGGTGGTCCGAACACGGCACCGGCCGCATGGAGGCCGCCGGGACGCAGGAAATGTACGCCCGAGACACGTAAATGCGGTCGACTCTGGACCATCCTACTCCAGGCCTCACCCAAGTAAAGGCGCTGGAGTCGGGGTGGAGATTTCGCCAGACGTCCACCAAGTCGAAGGACCCGACCAGGTCCCTCAACTTCTCCATCGCCGTCATGCACTGCGGGGCACCGGAGCGGTCCCTCGCCTCGAGGGTGCAGTTAAAATCCCCCCCGAGGACAATGCAGTCGCCGACGTCGACGGAGCCAAGAAGAGCGGACACCTCTTCAAAGAAGCGCGTTTGCTGCGGGCCGGGCTGAGGGGCGTACACGTTCACGAGATGGAGCGGCACGTCCCCCAGGCGAACCGTCACGTGCAGCAAGCGGCCTGGCACGGGCTCCTCGACCCCCAAGATCTCCGGCTGAAAATGCGGGCCCAGCAAGATGGCCACCCCACTAGAAATGGCGGTGAGGTGGCTCATGCGGTCCTCTCCTTGCCATTCCAGGAGCCACGTGGCTTCGTCTCCCGGAACGGTGTGGGTTTCTTGCAGGAAGCACACAGCATATTTCCCCTCCCGCAGGAGCGAAAAATTGTCAAATCTACGGCGTGCCCCTCTGCCGCCGTTGATGTTGAGGCTGGCTATGGTTATCTTCATGGCAAAAGCATAGTGCAACCTCTACGTTAACCTATTGTGGGGGAGGGAGCGGAGTCTTTGGTTGAACTCCGCTCCCTCCGCAGCCCAGCGAGGAGTCCCTCGAGCTCGCGCAGCTCAAGGTGTTGCGCCTTTGTCAAGGGCCCGCCCGCGGCCAAGGTTTTAACGGCGGCGCGGACGGACCCCTTGATCAGCTCTGGCTCGGACCATTTTTCCAGGGCCAGTCGGGCTTGGTTGCAGCGACCCCGGCTCTGGGCCAAAAAGTCCCGGAGTTCCTTTGCAGGAATGAGGATGGTCTCGGCGGCGGCCGCGAGCAGATCCACCGCCTCGCTGGCGGTGGTCTCTAGGTCTTCACCCGCGTCCCCCACCGAGTCCCCATCCTCCTCCGGGAGGTGGCCGCCAGCAGCCGGCCCATCGACCGCACAAGGTACGGCAAATGAACCGGCCGCTCCAACCGGCCCTGGCTCTGCCCCGATCCCACCCCCAGGATCGTCGGCAGAGGAGTCCCCGCTGGGCTCTTTTAAAAATGGTGCTGGGTCGGGAAATGACAGCGGAAGGGGTTCCCCCTCCGCCCCAGGAACCGGGGAACAAGGAGAGACCCGGCCATAGGAAATCCCCAGGCTCTCCAAGTGCTCCAGCTCCACAGCAAGAGGCGAGGGTGGGTGTTCCTCCCCCTCCCCGCTGCCACTCCCCGGCCCAGCATCTACAGTTTCATTAAAATCAATCATTTGTGTTTCTGCCGGGTCGAGCGACTCCCGGGGGAAGTTGGGTATTGGCTGGGCGGGCTCAGGTTCGGCCTTTTCGGCCCTGCCCGCCTCAGTCCCCGGGACGCCCGGCCCGGCGGCAATGCATTCCTCCGCGGTCCCCACGCCCCCCACGACAGGCAGATCTTCCATGCCATCCCCGGGAGGCAGAGGCTGGGCAGCCTCGACTGTCTCACCCTCCCCGGGGACAGACTCCTCTCGCCTACGGCGCTGCTTGGGGGCGCTGGTGGGGGACGCGGGACACGCGGCGGGCACCGACTCCTCCGCGGAGGGATGTTGTTCCCCCTCCGCCTCAACGGAGCGGCGCCTCCTTTTGTTGCTGGAGGTGCGCTGAGGCAGGGAGACCTCCATGTCTGCCGAGGCCTCCCGCTCCGCCCCCCCCTTTTTCTTTTCTTGCCCGCGCCCGGGCCCCTCTGCGGTATTGGTCAAGGGCTCGGGAACGGGCTCAGGGCACCCCGCGCTCGCCGGTGGCTGAGTTGGGCCGAGCGCGGTGGTCAATCTTTCTGGCGCACTGAGGGGACCCGCCTCTAGATGTTTCTTCTTGTTCCGCGCCTTCTTTCCGTTCGGACGCTCTCCCTCCCCCCCGCCGGAGGCCCCGAAAACAAAGGCCTCCGACGATGCCCGCGCACCTACGGCTCCCGGCACGCGGACGCAACTAGGGGGAGGGGTGGCGGCGGCGCCAGCCTTGGCCGCCTTCGGTGGTTTGGCGGCCTTGGAGGCGGGGCAGTTCTTGCGAACGTGCCCCACCTCCCTGCAGGCATGGCACCGCACGCCGTCCGACGTCCAAAAGACGCGGTAGGCAGTCCCCTCGTGCACCACATTAAAGTTCCCCTCCGTCGTCTCCTCCCGCGCCAGCCGGACAAAGAGCTGGCGGCGGAAGGAGAACACGTGGCGCAGTCTGCTCTCCCTGAGGCCGAGCGGTATGGGATTGATCCCCGACCTTCCCTCCCCCAGTTGGTGTAGGTGAGGGAGGAGGAGCTCAGCGGGAACAAAGGGCGGGACGTTCGATATGATGACCCTCTGCGCGGTGGCCTCGAGAGGGTCCACCGGCAGAAACGTCCCGCCCACCGTGAGCCCCTTTTCGAGGGCCAGGGACACCGCCCGCTCCGACCCCAGGAAGAACACGGCCTTCCCAGACATCTTGGAGGCTGCGACAATGGCCGAGGGGCCGACTACCCCAGCCATCGCCCGCACGCACTACTCGATGCTCATTGTGGGGTGAGTGTAGCTCTTGACCCCGTGTTTTTTGGTGATTAATCTGAAAGGTGGCAGGGCAGCGGGTGGCGCAGGAGGTGCCGTGGAAGCGGTTGCCACCTGCGCATACGTCTTCGCTGGCCCTGCCACCGGCGTGGATGGGGTCGCCATCACGGGGTCCCTTTAAGGGCTACACCCACCCCAAAGTCACAGGCCTTAATGGTCTTAATTGGCCTCGTTTGATTAGACTGAGCAGAGGAGCCCTTAATGAGGTACCCCTCCCCTAGTTGGCAATTGGGGAGGGGCCTTGCTCCCTCTGCTCAGTTGTCTTAATTGTTTTATTTTTATTAATTTGGGAGAAAGAGGCCTCAGAGAGAGATGGGAGAAACAGAGTAACAGAGAAAGAGAGAGGGGGGTGGGAAGATGGGGGGAACTGCGAGGGCAGGTCTCCCCTCGCAGCTGTGGGTGGGTGCACTCCCCAGATGGCAAAACACAAAAAACACAGTCCTTGGGGTGGGTCTTCAGGTGGGGGGAGAAGACGTCTTCACCTGGGGCAGCAAGAACCACCAGGCACACACTCCTAACGATGTTAATAGGGTAAATGAGAAAAATCTTCAGCCTGGTAGCTCCAGCTATCCCAGGCTAGGCAATTGGGGGGGGGGGGTTCAATTGTGGGGGGGGGCCTAGTTGTAAGCAAGGCCCCCACACACACTACCACACACACACACACCCCCCACGATGTTCCGGCCCTCAGTGGTCTTCTTTCCTCCCCCCACCGATACAACAAAGTCTGTTTGGGAAATGCACCCACACCCACCTGTAGAAATGTAGAGTCTCCCTCCTTCCACACTGGATGTTTGTTGTTGGTTTTTCCCCCTCTCTCCAACTCTTTGCAGAATGGTAAAAGTTGTTTAAAGTTTCCTGTTCTCCTCCTCTCCCTCTGGGTGAAAGTGGTGGTGAAGCCCCTTCCTTCCTTCTTTTCCTGGGCTGGTCTCAGGGCTCTCCAGGCAGGAGCAAAAGTTGATAGCTGCTCCTCTCTCTGCAGCTCAGCTCCTACTGTGCAGGACACGCCTCCACTGCTCCACAATTGGTCCTTGTGCATGAAACTCTTTTGAGTTTACCTGCGAAAACATAAAACATTAAACGGTGCCACCCGACCTGGGTGACACTCCAGACATTTACAAGGCCCTTTTTTTTTTTCCCCCCTTTTTTTGTTTTTTTTTGTGTTTTTCTTTTTTTTCTTTTTTTTTGGGCACTAAAATCACAATTTTCCCCAGTGCCCCCTATAAAAGGGAAGGGGGACACTAAAAGCACCGGCAATTAAAACAAATTAAACTTAAAAACATAAAATCAAATTAAAATTTGGTTGCCGGGCGTGATGATGCACTCCAGTCCCTCCGGTGCCCACCTCTCACGGAAGGCCGCGAGCGTACCGGTGGACACCGCATGCTCCATCTCCAAGGACACCCTGGACCGGATGTAAGAGCGGAAGAGAGGCAGGCAGTCAGGTTGAACGACCCCCTCGACCGCCCGCTGCCTGGACCGGCTGATGGCACCCTTGGCCGTGCCCAGGAGCAGTCCTACGAGGAGGCCTTCGGACCTACCCGCTCCCCTCCGCACAGGGTGCCCAAAGATCAGGAGAGTGGGACTGAAGTGCAGCCAGAATTTCAGGAGCAGCCCCTTCAAATAGTGGAACAGGGGCTGCAACCTTGTACATTCAATAAAAACATGGAACACGGACTCCTCCAGACCGCAGAAATTGCAGGCGGCCTGGGAGTCCGTGAACCGGCTTAAAAATTTATTGCACGGCACTGCTCCGTGCACCACCCTCCAGGCCAAGTCCCCGATGAATAGTGGGAGGACCCCTGCGTAGAGTGCCCTCCATCGGGGACCCCCGCCTCCTCCGGACGGCAAGATGGTACGCCATGGCGTGTCCGGACGGCCGGCGAGGATGGCAAAGTTGAGGGTGTGCAGGAGCAGCCCGTACAGGAAACCCCTCCGCGCGGAACTGAAAGGCGCGGAGGGGATTTCCCCGAGGCGGCTGAAGTTGTGAGGCGCCGGCCCCCGAGGGAGGTTCCGGGGTTTGGCGCCGATGAGGAATTCCGTCCGGACGGGGGTCAGTTCGGACGGAATCAAGCCACGTGCTTGAGCCTCCTCGATGCACCTAACGGAGTCAGGGCCCAGAGCTGTTTTTAGCGACTCGATGGCATCGGCCGCGTGGCGGACGTTGGCAGAATTTAGGCGCCGCGCCAGCGTGTCTGGCGCCATCCAGCCCGCTCCTCCGCCATCGAGCAGGTCCCTGACCCTGGTCACCTCACCAGCCACAGCCCTCTCTTCCGACCGCCACATAAAGCCTCGGCCGTGGAGGTACGGATTCCCGAGCAGCGGTTCCTGCAGGACGGCCGCCACTCCAGCCGGCGGAGAGCTGCGCTTGGTGGAGACTTTGTTCCAGACCCTGATGAGTTCCCTGTAAAAGACAGGCAGCTCCCGGAGGGCGGTCCTGGCACCCCCCAAGTTCACAAACAGGAGCTGCGTGTCATAATTGAGGTCGCGCTGCTGGCGGAAGAAATACCTCGCCAGAGCGCACCACCTAGGAGGGGGCTCGACGTAAAGGTATCTCTGCAGGGTCTGAAGACGGAAAGTAGCGAGCTGGGCGCTGACGCACACCAACGACTGACCGCCCTCCTCAAGCGGGAGACTCAAGACCGCAGCAGAGACCCAGTGCTTCCTGTTGTTCCAGAAGAAGTCCACCAGCTTCTTCTGTATCTTGGCGACAAACGCAGGGGGAGGGGTCAAAGTGACCAGCCGGTACCACAACATTGCGGCCACCAGCTGGTTTATGACTAGCGCTCGACCCCTGTAGGACAGCACTCGGAGCAGTCCTGTCCAGCGCCCTAGGCGAGCGGCGACCTTGGCCTCCAGCACCTGCCAGTTCGCCGGCCAGGCTCCCTCGTCGGGGCTAAGGTAGACTCCCAGATAGAGGAGATGGGTCGTGCTCCAGGCAAAAGGCCTGAGCTCCTCCGGCAGGGAGTCCACCCGCCACTGACCCACCAGGAATCCGGAACATTTCTCCCAGTTGATCCTGGCGGAGGACGCGGCCGAGTAAATCTCCTGGCACTCACGCATCCTCCGCAGGTCAGCGGGATCCTCTATCGCGAGGAGCACGTCATCGGCGTAAGCCGAGAGGACGACCTCCACGCCCGGCCCTTGCAGAGCCAGTCCCGTCAACCTCGTCCGCAAGAGGCGCAGGAAAGGCTCCACGCAAACGGCGTATAACTGGCCGGACATGGGGCATCCCTGGCGCACCCTTCCCCTAAAGCGAAGGGGCGCCGTCAAGGACCCGTTAACCTTAATCAGACACTCCTCGGCGGCGTACAAAAGTCGGATCCGGGCGACGAAATGCGTCCCGAACCCGAAAGCGCGCAGAGTTCCGAGCAGATAGTCGTGATCCACCCTGTCGAACGCCTTCTCTTGGTCGAGGGATAGGAAGGCGACCGACAGACCAGCCTCCTGGGAACAATGGATGAGGTCCCGGACCAGATGGATGTTATCGTGGATTGTCCGGCCCGGGACCGTGTAGGACTGGTCGGGGTGGATCATGTGGTCCAGCACGGCACCAAGGCAAGCAGACATCGCCCTGGCGAAGATTTTGTAGTCCGTGCTGAGGAGGGAGACCGGGCGCCAGTTCTTAAGGAGGCGGAGATCGCCCTTCTTAGGCAGCAGGACGATGACTGCCCTGCGCCAAGAGAGGGGCATCTCCCTGGTCGCCAGACTTTCCCCCAGGACCCGCGCGTAGTCGCCCCCCAGGACGTCCCAGAGCGCCCTGTGGAACTCCACGGTCAGCCCGTCCAGCCCCGGGGATTTTCCCCTCGAGAGCCGGGCGAGGGCACCGGTCAGCTCTGCCAGGCTTAGCGGAGCTTCCAGATTTTCGGCGCCCTCCGGGCTGACCTTCGGCAGGTCCTCCCACAAAACTCTACGCGCTTCCTCACTGGACGGATCCGGAGAGAACAGAGCCCCGTAATATTCACGGGCCCGGTTGTTGACGCCCTCCGGATCCGAGACGAGAGAGCCGTCGTCGGCCAGCAGCGTCAAGAGCTGCTTACGGACACTCTGCCTTTTTTCCAGCGAGTAGAAGAAGGGGGAGCCGCGGTCCAGATCCCGCAGGAACCGGATCCGCGACCTCACGAACGCGCCTCGGGCCCCGACGAGCTGCAGGTCCTTCAGCGCGGTCTTCTTCGCTTCGTACACCGTCCGCAGGGCCGGGTCCTGGACGACTTGACCGAGACGGGCTTCCAGGTCGAGCACCTCTTTTTCTAGGCGCCCGACTCTGGCCGCCCGCCTCTTGGTCGACCCCCTCGCGTACTCTTGACAGAAGACACGGACGTGAGCCTTGCCCACGTCCCACCATAGCCTCAAGGAGGGGAAGCCCCCCTGCTTCCTTCTCCAGTCGGACCAGAATCGACGGAACGAGTCCTGGAACCGCACGTCCTCCAGCAGCCGGTTGTTAAAGTGCCAGTACGCGGACCCCGTCCTCGCGCGGAGCGAAGCGAGCTCCGCCCACACCAGGTGGTGGTCCGAACACGGCACCGGCCGCATGGAGGCCGCCGGCACGCAGGAAACGTACGCCCGAGACACGTAAAGGCGGTCGACTCTAGACCATCCAACTGCAGGCCTCACCCAAGTAAAGGCGCTGGAGTCGGGGTGGAGATTTCGCCAGACGTCCACCAAGTCGAAGGACCCGACCAGGTCCCTCAACTTCTCCATCGCCGTCATGCACTGCGGAGCACCGGAGCGGTCCCTCGCCTCGAGGGTGCAGTTAAAATCCCCCCCGAGGACAATGCAGTCGCCGACGTCGACGGAGCCAAGAAGAGCGGACACCTCTTCAAAGAAGCGCGTTTGCTGCGGGCCGGGCTGAGGGGCGTACACGTTCACGAGATGGAGCGGCACGTCCCCCAGGCGAACCGTTACGTGCAGCAAGCGGCCTGGCACGGGCTCCTCGACCCCCAAGATCTCCGGCTGAAAATGCGGGCCCAGCAAGATGGCCACCCCACTAGAAATGGCGGTGAGGTGGCTCATGCGGACCTCTCCTTGCCACTCCAGGAGCCACGAGGCTTCGTCTCCCGGAACGGTGTGGGTTTCTTGCAGGAAGCACACCGCATATTTCCCCTCCCGCAGGAGCGAAAAATTGTCAAATCTACGGCGTGCCCCTCTGCCGCCGTTGATGTTGAGGATGGCTATGGTTATCTTCATGGCAAAAGCAACCTCTACCTTAACCTATTGTGGGGGAGGGAGCGGAGTCTTTTGTTGAACTCCGCTCCCTCCGCAGCCCAGCGAGGAGTCCCTCGAGCTCGCGCAGCTCAAGGTGTTGCGCCTTTGTCAAAGGCCCGCCCGCGGCCAAGGTTTTGACGGCGGCGCGGACGGACCCCTTGATCAGCTCTGGCTCGGACCATTTTTCCAGGGCCAGTCGGGCTTGGTTGCAGCGACCCCGGCTCTGGGCCAAAAAGTCCCGGAGTTCCTTTGCAGGAATGAGGATGGTCTCGGCGGCGGCCGCGAGCAGATCCACCGCCTCGCTGGCGGTGGTCTCTAGGTCTTCACCCGCGTCCCCCAACGAGTCCCCGTCCTCCTCCGGGAGGTGGCCGCCAGCAGCCAGCCCATTGACCGCACAAGGTACGGCAAATGAACCGGCCGCTCCAACCGGCCCTGGCACTGCCCCGATCCCACCCCCAGGATCGTCGGCAGAGGAGTCCCCACTGGGCTCTTTTAAAAATGGTGCTGGGTCGGGAAATGACAGCGGAAGGGGTTCCCCCTCCGCCCCAGGAACCGGGGAACAAGGAGAGACCCGGCCATAGGAAATCCCCAGGCTCCCCAAGTGCACCAGCTCCAAAGTAAAGGGCGAGGGTGGGTGTTCCTCCTCCTCCCCGCTGCCACCCCCCGGCCCAGCATCTACAGTGTCATAAATATTTGTTTGTGTTTCTGCCGGGTCGAGCGACTCCCGGGGGAAGTTGGGTATTGGCTGGGCGGGCTCAGGTTCGGCCTTTTCGGCCCCGCCCGCCACAGTCCCCGGGATGCTCGACCCGGCGGCTACGCATTCTTCCGCTGGCCCCACGCCCCCCACGACGGGCAGATCTTCCATGCCATCCCCGGGAGGCAGCGGCTGGGCAGCCTCGACTGCCTCACCCTCCGCGGGGGCAGACTCCTCGCGCCTGCAGCGCAATTTGGGGGCGCTGGTGGGGGACGCGGGGCACGCGGCGGGCACCGACTCCTCCGCGGAGGGATGTTGTTCCCCCTCCGCCTCATTGGGGCGGTGCCTCTTTTTGTTCCTGGGGGCGCGCGGAGTCAGGGAGACCTCCATGTCTGCCGAGGCCTCCCGCTCCGCCCCCCCCTTTTCCTTTTCTTGCCCGCGCCCGGGCCCCTCTGTGGTGTTGTTCAAGGGCTCGGGCACGGGCTCGGGGCACCCCGCGCTCGCCGGTGACGGGGTTGGGCTGAGCGCGGTGGTCAAATTATCTGGCGCACTGAGGGGACCCGCCTCATGATGTTTTGCCTTCTTCCGCGCCTTCTTTCCGGTCGGACGCTCTCCCTCCCCCCCGCCGGAGGCCCTGAAAACAAAGGCCTCCGACGATGCCCGCGCACCTACGGCTCCCGGCACGCGGACGCAACTAGGGGGACGGGTGGCGGCGGCGCCTGCCTTGGCCGCCTTCGGTGGTTTGGCGGCCTTGGAGGCGGGGCAGTTCTTACGAACGTGCCCCACCTCCCTGCAGGCATGGCACCGCACGCCGTCCGACGTCCAGAAGACGCGGTAGGCAGTCCCCTCGTGCACCACATTAAAACTTCCCTCCGTCGTGTCCTCCCGCGCCAGCCGGACAAAGAGCTGGCGGCGGAAGGAGAACACGTGGCGCAGGCTGCTCTCCCTGAGGCCGAGCGGTATGGGGTTGATCCCTGACCTTACCTCCCCCAGTTGTTGTAGGTGAGGGAGGAGGAGCTCAGCGGGAACAAAGGGCGGGACGTTCGACACGATAACCCTCTGCGCGGTGGCCTCGAGAGGATCCACCGGCAGGAACGTCCCGCCCACCGTGAGCCCCCTTTCGAGGGCCAGGGACACCGCTCGCTCCGACCCCAGGAAGAACACAGCCTTCCCAGACATCTTGGAGGCTGCGACAATGGCCGAGGGGCCGACTACCCCAGCCATCGCCCGCACGCACTCCTCGATGCTTATTGTGGGGTGAGTGTAGCTCTTGACCCCGTGTTTTTTGGTGATTAATCTGAAAGGTGGCAGGGCAGCGGGTGGCGCAGGAGGTGCCGTGGAAGCGGTTGCCACCTGCGCATATGTCCTCGCTGGCCCTGCCACCGGCGTGGATGGGGTCGCCATCACGGGGTCCCTTTAAGGGCTACACCCACCCCAAAGTCACAGGCCTTAATGGTCTTTAATTGGCCTCGTTTGATTAGACTGAGCAGAGGAGCCCTTAATGAGGTACCTCTCCCCTAGTTGGTAATTGGGGAGGGGCCTTGCTCCCTCTGCTCAGTTGTCTTAATTGTTTTTTTTTAAATTAGGAAGAAAGGGCTCTCAGAGAGAGAGGGGAGAAACAGACGGTAACGGAGAAAGAGAGAGGGGGGGTGGGAAGGGTGGGGGGGCTGCGAGGGCAGGTCTCCCCTCGCAGCTGTGGGTGGGTGCACTCCCCAGATGGCAAAACACACAAGCACAGTCTTTGGGTTGGTCTTCAGGTGGGGGGAGAAGACGTCTTCACCTGGGGTAGCTAGAGCCACCAGGCACACACTCCTAACGATGTTAATTGGTGATTTAAACAATCTTCAGCCTGGTAGCTCCAGCTATCCCAGGCTAGGCAATTGGGGGGGGGGGGGTTCAGTTTTGTGTGGGGCCTAGTTGTAGCAAGGCCCCCATGCACACTACCACACACACACACACCCCCCGCGATGTTCCGGCCCTCAGTGGTCTTCTTTCCTCCCCCCACCGATACAACAAAGTCTTTTTGGGAAATGCACCCACACCCACCTGTAGAAATAGTAGAGTCTCCCTCCTTCCACACTGGATATTGTTGGTTTTTCCCCCTCTCTCCAACTCCTTGCAGAATGGTAAAAAAGTTGAAATGTTTTCTTTTCTCCTCCTCTCCCTCTGGGTAAAAGTTGGTGGTGAAGCCCCTTCCTTCCTTCTTTTCCTGGGCTGGTCTCAGGGCTCTCCAGGCAGGAGCAAAAGTTGATAGCTGCTCCTCTCTCTGCAGCTCAGCTCCTACTGTGCAGGACACGCCTCCACTGCTCCACAATTGGTCCTTGTGCATGAATCCCAAAAAGTTAGTTTGCAGGTGTAGCAGGCAATCAGGAAGGCGAATGGAATGTTGGCCTTCATTGCGAGAGGGATGGAATACAAAAGCAGGGAGGTCCTGCTGCAACTGTATAGGGTATTGGTGAGGCCGCACCTGGAGTACTGTGTGCAGTTTTGGTCACCTTACTTAAGGAAGGATATACTAGCTTTGGAGGGGGTACAGAGATGATTCACGAGGCTGATTCCGGAGATGAGGGGGTTACCTTATGATGATAGATTGGGTAGTCTGTGTCTTTACTCGTTGGAGTTCAGAAGGATGAGGGGTGATCTTATAGAAACATTTAAAATAATGAAAGGGATAGATAAGATAGAGGCAGAGAGGTTGTTTCCACTGGTCGGGGAGACTAGAACTAGGAGGCACAGCCTCAAAATACGGGGGAGCCAATTTACAACCGAGTTGAGAAGGAATTTCTTCTCCCAGAAGGTTGTGAATCTGTGGAATTCTCTGCCCAAGGAAGCAGTTGAGGCTAGCTCATTGAAGGTATTCAAATCACAGATAGATAGATTTTTAACCAATAAGGGAATTAAGGGTTATGGGGAGCGGGCGGGTAAGTGGAGCTGAGTCCACGGCCATATCAGCCATGATCTTGTTGAATGGCGGAGCAGGCTCGAGGGGCTAGATGGCCTACTCCTGTTCCTAATTCTTATGTTCTTATGTTCTTATGCAGTCTGGAAGGAGCCGGAGGCATAGAAGCAGAATGCCACCGTGACCGTCACTGCGACGGGCAACATAGTCCTGGTGCCGATGTGAGGCTGCAGGTCTGCCTGCAAGAGATGGCATGTCTCTGTAAGTACCTCCGTTCAGAAGCGCCGCCTTCTAACAAATGCTCCTCAGACAGGTCCAGGTATGAGCGTTGCCGCCAGTAAAGCCGTGGGGAGTAAGGCCTCCTGCCCCGACATCTAGGGACTCTCCTCCTTGGGCCGCCCACATGGCCAACAACCCTTCTCTCTTGATGCCACCTTGCTAGAGCATGACGAATGCGACACTGGCGAACTAGTAATGCCCCCATTAATACTTTCAAAGTGACTTTTTCTCAAGCTGAACTGTTATGTCTGTCTGCCACTGCAAACTCAGAGGCTCACTACCGTGCTCTGTGTAAACGTTGCACTGACTGTGACCTCCGAGGGAACCGCTTCCTCATCCATTAAGTCGCCACCAGTTAACAACTCTGCAAGCCTGTATCGACTGTTATTCCAGGCGTTATTATTAGCGGGCGCTCAATGAGACAGCCGCACCTAACTTAGCGAGCGGGGTGCAAGCGTGGGCATTGCACCAGGACTGACGTCAGGATCATACTGATCGTCAGCAGCCAGGCGCTAGTGGTTTGCGCCTCCGGTGAGCCTCTAATGAATTTTGCGTCGGGGTGCTAAAAGCTGTGCGCCCGGTCGGTAAGCTCTAACGCTCGCATTGATGCCCCCTCTGGCCCCTAACTCTGGCAATAGACAACCGAAAATCCAGCCCTTTGAATTAGCTGCTCCTGATGTATGGCAACCAAATCCAGTTAAATGGAAAAGAAGATTGATGATGTACATGACTTGGGCATTCAAGAATCACCAGGGTGGAGCACTCAGAGGAAGATCAGGTTAGGAGGATCACACACCCACAATGGATCCCCCCCCACCCCCGATTTTCTCTGTACATTCATCCAAAGTAATTGTTTAATGTCCAAGGGCAAAAGAGGAAAATCTGCTCCATTGTTTCCAATGGAAATATGAGATAAACAATAGGGATAGGTACAGACTGTTCAATCCATTTAGCTTATCTGCCATTTTGTTAACCATTGTAACTCTTCATTTTAATCCCAATGACCTGGCCTTTTTCTCCGTATCACTTAATCTGATACTTGCCAACCAAGAAAGCAAGCAAAAATTGACAAGTAGCTTCAAAAAATGACAAATCAAGTGCAACCCTAAATGCAGGACTATTACATGTTCACTGAAAGTGAAATAGGGTTTGGGCTTGTCATAATATAAGCTCCAAGGATACAAAACAGGCTATCGCTTGTGAAGATGAAGATTGTGGTAAAGACTACAATGATTTTCCCTTGCTTGTTGCTGGAAAACTGATAATTGTGAACATATATTAGTACCCTCGGTAACTAAATGTGACTAAGTTGTTTTAACATTGATTATACAGTTGTCACAGTGATGCCTTTTTCTCTCCTGTGGTCACAGTTTACAAAGGCACTCTTTTGTCCCCAGACGACAAGATAAAATTGGCACTCTTCACCTCCCCTCACCCAGTTTAGATTGTGACGACTTGCAATACCAGATTTCTGATTGGTCCCCTCGGAGGCCAAGAGTCACCCAACAGTTTGTCTGGAACGTGTAATGCTGTGGAGAACCCTCCAATGTGTTATTTGTTACAGTCTTGCCAGACTACAGAATGTGGAAGTTAGTTAGCTTTGTGAAGATTAATTGTTAATAGTATTCTGCAATTATAATTATTGTTGTCCTTGGCTGGTAAAATTAAAGACTTCAGAGGAAAACTTGGTGGCAACTGCAGTTAACGGCCACAACAAATAGCCCCAGCACTAACCACGTGAAATTTTCTGGGGAGCATGGAGATAGGTGGCACAGCACCCACCTGCCATGAAATGCATCCTAGTGGCTTGGCTGGAGGGATCCAGGAAGAAGTTTCTGTCCAGGTGCGGTGTTGCAACTTCCCACAGCTTCTGTGAGCAAAGATGTGTAGCTCGCAAGGAATTGTGGGTAATGAAGAGCATTGCGACTTAAAGGGGCCATGCACACTGAAGCAATACAAAATAAAATGCAATGAATTAATACATTTTTCAGCCCTTTCTGCCTTTGAAGAAATATTCAATTTTTAAAAAAAGCTCCAAATTTTAACATTCATCTGGTAAATTACCTTCCTAACCACAATAAATATGAACACTGATGCAGCACTAACACAAATGACTCAGCAAGCCAGGGAAGGGGCACCCAGGGTCTCACACGCAGCATACTTTGTGCAGGGGGTCAACACTGCAAGAGCGGCCCTCTACCCACAGGAGCCAGGAGATCCCTCCAGAAAGAACAATTGAGAGTACATCACCAAGGCCATTACTGCCAGCACTGTCACCCCACCACCATCTGGCTCCAGTGCCCAAAGAAGCTACATGACCTCAGACCACTGGCTGAAGTAAGTGAATGCTGACTTCAAAAGCTGTCTCCTACCAACTGCACCACTAGCCTCACACACTGTTAGCCTGCTTGCATTCCAGTTTGTCAGTTTGAAACATATGGGGCTAGATTTTCCACTTTTGTGCTTATCGCCCAAAAATGGGCGTTATTTACGGCGTAGGTGGTAAAAATGGGTTTTCAGATCGCTGGCTTCTCGCCCATTCTCAAAGCAGCTAGACTTCATTTTTTTAAATGGGCATTACCGCGAGCGATATGAAATGGTCGGTAGCATTAAATCTCACTGACCTTCTGCCGTAAAGTATCGTCGTCCATAGCAATGGCATGGCAATGCTCGATTCCCGTGATTCAGGAGGTCAAGGGTCATCATGACATACGCAGAAGAGGAGACAGAGAGAGAGAGAGAGCTGAGAGGGACTGAAGGCGTGTGTGTGCTTGTTTTGCTTGTGGGAGGTACAAGGGAGATTCACCAGCAGCAAAAAGCCTACTATGGACCAAGAACATAGTTGGCACCGAGTTTTTAGTCAACAAATAAGATATAACAGGGAAGGGATGGTGGAGGCTCTGGAGCTGGTAGCCAGGAACACTGGTGGCAGATGGCTCCCAGTGGTCCCGGAGCATGGCACTGCACCCCAAGGTACCGCACCCCCATTGCCAACCACACATGAGAGCCAGCAGCAACATCTTGCCTCTGGCTCAGAGCACATTCCCACCTCGGGGCCATCCTCTCTCATATCCGTCCAAGCAGCGTTTCGGCCATCATCATCCACACCCCCCCGCATCCCCCCAATGAAGCATCTCCTGAGGAGCTCCTCGGCCAAGCAGCTTGGAGTCAGGAGGGGAAAGGAAAGGGGTAGAGGTGGGGAGGAGAAGCTGGAGGGTTGGAGGTGGGGGGGGGGGGGGGGGTTTAGGGTTAGTTTTTACAGAAATACTGATGATTTCAGACAAATGTTCGGTTTAAATGTTTTTTATTTAACAAAACCTTGTAGCACATTGGCTCAGATAGCTGCACCATTAGACGCTGGTGATTCCTTAACATCAAAGGGTATAATGACACTTAACTTCAATCAACTTAAACTTTAACTGTCACCAAGGTAATGCCCACCATTGATGTATCACCTGCAGTGTGTCAGCCTTGTAAATAACACCAATGTTCTTTCAGGCAAAGCGCTCATTGATGAGCTCCTGATGTAAGGCTCTTGCAGCTCTCATGCCAGCATGGGCCCTTTCATGCAGTTTACAGGGGGGCGGGGGCATGGCTTCAGCGTCAGCCGAATTGTCTGGGCCAATGTCAGCATCCACTTCCTCGTTCTCCTCTTCCTCTCTCTGGTGAGTTGGACTGTCAGACTTATCAGACAATTCTTGTCCCCTCCTGATAGCCAAGTTCTGCAGCATGCAGCACACCACCACGAATTGAGCTATCTGCTCAGGGTGGTATTGGAGATTGCCTCTTGAGTGGTCCAGGCATCTACAGCGCTGCGTGAACACTCTAATGGTTTTCTCCATGATATTGCGAGTGGCTCTGTGGCTCTCATTGTAGCGCCCCTCGGCTTCAGTGTGGGTGTCACGCAGGGGGCTCATCAGCCAGGTGGTAAAGCCATATCCTTTTTCACCAGGCATCCAGCATTGACCTTGTGGCTGATTGTTAAACAAGTCAGATACAATGCTCTCACGCAGAATGTGAGCATCATGGTTGCTGCCGGAAATTAAGCATTCACTACCAGTATAATTTGCTGGTGGTCGACAACAAGTTGAACATTCAGGGAGTGAGATCCCTGTGGTTCCTGAAAACCTCAGCATCCTGAAAAGGTGCCTGCATCGCGATGTGCGTACAGTCTTTTGCTCCCTGCACCTTGGGGAAGTTTGCAATTCTGAAGAATCCTAGAGTCCTGTCACTCTATGTCTCCCTGGTCATAAGGAAGCTGATCAAGTCCCTCCTGCATGCTGACAGGGCTTCAGTGACCTGTCTAATGCAGCGATTTGTGACATGCTGAGAAAGTCCGCAAATGTCGCCAGCTGTGGCCTGAAAAGAACCCGAGACGTAGAACAACAGTGCCACAGTGACTTTGACCTCGACAGACAATGCAGTACTGATGATGCTGTCAGGCTGCAGATCTCCTCTTATCAGTTGGCATACCTCAGCGATAACCTCTTTGTGGAAGCACAGTCTCCAAAGGCAGGTAATGTCGGGCAAGTCGAGTTAAGACTGCTTCTCTGTGTACTTGCGGGGTTGTAATGTCTGGAACTCCTCATCAGTCTGGCACGTCTTACACTGGGCATATAATGCTGTGGAGCATACCTTCGGCGATCTCGAGTCTGCTGCATGTAATTGGTCAACAGAGGGTGAGAAAGGACAAGCCCCATTGCAGTAGCTTTCTGCTTTCCACCGATTGGTCACAAAGAATAAATGTCCCGACGAAGACACCTATTCAATTCCAATCAGTCACAGTATGGTCAAGATGTTTGTACAGATGTTCACATCAACTCCAACGACCTCCAGAGTACATCCGAACTCTCCCAAGGTTGAAGCACAGCAGCCTTTTAAAGGATGCAACATGTGATGTAGAACATGGCATCCATAACGCTGTGATTAGTTCCGGTTAGTTCCACTTTTTCAGGGTGATTTTTTGGGCGAGCGATATTGTGGGCGGTGTGTGTGCGAGGTGGTGAAAGTGAAGCTGGGCGATCTCATGGCCGCTAGTTTCAGTAAATATGCTCTTTACGACAAAAAAAAGTGGGTGGGCGGTATTATTGAATGTCGGTGTTAAATTCGTGTGGAAATTAATGCCGGGCGATATTATGGGCATTGATTTCGCCCATTCTGATGATTCCGCCCAAAAAAAGTGAGTGGGCAGTATTATTTTTCCCAGCGTTAAGCACATGGGGAAAGTAATGCTCGCCGATAAGTTTACGAAAAATGCCCGTCAGTTTCCATTTCATGGCTAAATGGGCGATATCTGGGCATTATACGTTATTTCAGTGATAAAATGGGCATTAAGTGGGCGTTAAGCATGCAAAAGAAGTGGAGGTTCTAGCCTTAGGAAGTAAATAAGGGCTAGACGTTCCCTAAAGCCCCTCACTGCCTGATTGCCGCCTGGAAACATCGCTAACATTCTGCAACTAACGCAGGTGAAAATTTCACTTAATGAAGGTAAAAATATCACCTGGCGAGAAAATGGATCTTGCAGTAATATTCTCGGTGGTTTCTTGGCGGTTAAAGGCGAAACTAGGTGAAACAGGCGATTCTTACAGGAATGCACGGTAAATACTTAAAATTTAGTCCGAGGCTGCGGTTGAACCTAGGGAGGGGGGTAAACTCAAAAAATATTTATTCACTTGAACAAAAAATAAAAAGTTATAAAACACTCTCGAGATACTTTTTAACATAATCGTCGATTTAGAATTTTAAAAATAATTATAAAACACCTTTAACATGTCTTTCTTTTCACCTACTGCCCTGTTCAGGCAGCTTTTCGTGGGCGCTTTCCTCGGTGGTGTGTATGGATGCCCGTTGAGGCAAAAGTTAGATCCTGCCGGTTTTCTCGGCGTTGCACGCAGATGCACGGTTTGCTCCCCACCCGTCTTTTCAAAATGTCGGCGGAACGCTTTAAAAAATGAAAAGGAAACTTTTGCCGGGTGGTTTTTCATCAAAAAACAGCTGTGCCGCCGAGAAAACCGCCGAAAATGAAGGCGCAAGTCTCGCCCTAAGTGTTTCAGTATCAAATGAATCCTTACATCTCGAAAGCCTTATTCAGTCGGAACACATTTAAGTCTGTTAATTTGTGTTGACCCATTTGAAAGCTTTCTGTTTAAACATAATCTATAGTCAATAATATGTCTTGATTGTGACTTTCTGTTTATCTCAGGGAACTGGTCCATAGAGGTGGGTAATGCAAAAATAGCATTGGCGGCCTGTATGAGTGCGTGCGAGTTTAACTTGCCCAGAGCAAAATGGCATAAGGCATTCAACATAACCAATGGCATCTGTTTATGTTTGTCTCTCATGTATCTGCACCACCTCCTGTATAGAAGAAATTAAGATCGCCTAATTCACAAGCTTTTAATTTGATTCCGACCTCGCTATCATTTGCAGCCCCCTGCGCCTGCTCTCCTTGTACAATCAGGCGAGAGAGCGCGAGAGGCGACAGAGTGAGCAGGGCCCCGAGCCCCAACAACACCAAACCCCGGGAACCTCATACAGTCGCCAAGGCCTCAAGGTGGATAAGCTCCACTGGGTGAGTGCAAACAGTCCGAAACACTGGCACGGCGTCTTGGAGCCCCAACTCCGCAGTGGCAGAGCCCGAGTCTGGTTCCCACACGCAGACTCCCACCCCGAGGCTGCGGCCTACTGCTCAGGCCTGTGCCTGCCAGCCTGCCCCACAGATCACGAGTGATGGACCGACAAGTGGCCCCCAAGTGCCCATGCGCAGCCGCAACGTCAGTGCACATGCGCAATTCTGGTGGGGGTGGGACAGTGTGCAGGCCTCGCCCCCCCCCCATATGGGCGCATGTGCAGAAGGACTCAGAAGGCTATGCAAATAATTACAGTTTGTGCTGGTACTCTTTCCCTACTCGATTTGACACTGTTTCTCATCCCCACAACCCTTACTCCAGTTTATGCTGATACTCTTCATTCCCGCCCCCAGGAATACTTTGTATTGGACGCAAAACTTGTGGGATTTTTGGCAGATGATTTGATCCCACTCGTCCCATCTGTTCCTCCATCACCAGCACGAAAGGCCCGGCAGAAGTAAGAAGTACCTGTCCCACCCTCCCATTGGAATTTCACAACAGAGAAAAGATTGGAGACCCAGTGGCACGAAGTCCAGTTCCTAATTCTTTACCTGATTGGCCGAGGAATTCCAGGGCCATTGTTGGGAATGAATATTTTTCATTTCCATGAGAAATAAAGGGAGCAAAATTACCCTGCTGTGTGACTCCATGGGGCACTAATGGGACACGAAAATATTTTCGCCCGGGAGGAAGCACTACCTGTTCCCGCGAAATTATACGGGAGTTAGCGAAGGCGCAAAGGTAGTAGCACCATGCCCCATTGCTAGCGCCTTGGGCCGCTGCACCAACAGTGATGACATCATCGCCCTGAGCGGCAACCCGTTTTTGCCCCGCGGCAGGAATTGTCCCACACCCGTGAGTCTGCCACGGGCGATGTCAGCACCAGCCTCACGGGTCATGAACCAGGCCGCACACTGCTCGCGGGGCGAAATTTAAAGGAGAGATGTACGGCACCATTTTACGCTGCCCACTGACTTACCGGTCCAGCCTCGGTGACGATTTTAACGGGGTCCATGCCACGATTGTGCAGTCCGGCATCCCACATCTCCGCTGGCCTAGTGTAGGCCCCTGAAAACCCTGCACAGCTCACTGCATGCGCTCCCCTTTAACGGAATGGGAGGGCCCGTGGAACCAGTCAGCGCTATGCAGAGAGGGTGCGTAGCATTCCAACTTTCACCTGGGTAGCGTCTTCCAGCCGGCTCCGACAGGAAGTGGAGCGCCCGACATTGTGCCCCACTTTCTCTTGGTGGGGCAGCACGCCCAATATTGCTTCCGGGGCGGAACTTCTGCGCCGGGCGCGGAATGTCCGGCCTCGCAACGGTTATTGTCCCCAAACAGGCCGATACGCAATTTCGGCCCCAAAGTTTCCCAAAGTGCTTCATCAACAAGTTGCATTTTATAGTAGTAAAACATCCCTAGGTGCTCCACAGGAGCGTTACTAAACAACTTTTGACACCGAGCCACATAAGGAGATGTTACGGCAGATGATCAAAAGCTGGGGGAAAGAGCTAGGTTTTAAGGTGCAAAGGAGAAGGGAGATGTAGAGAGGTGCAGAGATTTAGGGAGGGAATTTCAGAGTTTCGGCCTTGGCAGCTGAAGGCATGACCGCCAATAATGGAGCGATAAAATTGGGGATGCACAAGAGGCCAGAATTGGAGGAGCACAGGTATTTATATCGTGTTTTAATGTAGTAAGATGTCCCAAGGCATTTTACAGAAGTATTAAAGCACAAAAAATTGATGCCAAGCTGCATAAGGAGAAATTAGCACAGGTGAACAAAAGCTTGGTCAAAGAGGTAGGTTTTAAGGAGCGTCTTGAAGGAGGAAAGAGAGGTAGAGAGGTGGAGAGGTTTAGGCAGAGCTTGAGGCCTCGACAATAGATGGCACGGCCACCAATGGTTAATAATTATAATCAGGGATGCTCAAGAGGGCAGAATTAGAGGAGCGCAGATATCTCGGGGAGTTGTGAGGCTGGAGGAGATTACAGAGATAGGGAGGGGCGAGGCCATGGAGGGATTTGAAAATTGGATGAGAATTTTGAAATCGAGGCGTTGCTTAACTGGGACATGATGAAGGTCAGCGAGCACAGGGGTGATGGGTTAGCAGGATTTGGTGCGAGTTAGGACACAGACAGCCGAGTTTTGGATGACCACAAGTTTATGTAGGGTAGAACATAGGAGGCCAGCCAGGAGTGCGTTGGAATAGTCAAGTCTAGAGGTAACAAAGGCATGGATGAGGGTTTCAGCAGCAGATGAGCTGAGACAAGGATGGAGACGGGCAATGTTACGGAGGTGGAAATAGGCGATCTTAGTTATGCCACAATGGGTGAACGGGATTTGGTGCGAATTAGGATACGGGCAGCAACATTTTGGATGAGCTTAAGCTTAGGTGGCAGCTGGGAGTCTGATCAAGAGTATGTTCATACCAATGTAGTACTCGTTAAAGTTACAGTTCTAATGAAGGGAAATGTGGCAAGTATAATCAATAAATGACCAAAATCATTGCTACTTTATTTTATCATGTATATTCAAATAACCTAATATTTTCATTTTTGGTATTATTAACTAATGTAGTTGAAGATATTATTATAGTTTCTACAAATCTAAATACAATTTGAGAGTTTATGCTTAATTTGTGTTTTCCCATACATCTCAATCAGAAGCATTAACACTTCAGTGCTGTTTGATCATATGATGTCTTGTAAGGTGAACTCAGAATACAATAAGATTTTAATCCCCTTGAATTGATCCACATGAAAATGGCAATCCCTTCAGTCTCAATACAAGTAACTTCAAGTTATGACTGCTGCCATGTTATATCCCAAGTTCTGCAGGTTCACTAATGCCTATATGTAACTCCAGACCCACAGCAGTGTGGTTGACTCAACTGCCCTAGCAAACCATTCAGTTATCTCAAGGGCAATTAGGAATGGGCAATAATTGCTGGCCTTGTCAGCAATGACCACGTCCCATGAACGAATGAGAAACAAAGAAATGGATCAGAAGACGTAGTAATTCTCTGGTAGGCTGACTGAAAATAGCTGCTCTGCTTTGTGACTGGTAAATCTGGCTCATAGACTGATAATTTCATTATATGAAAATCATATTGCTTATACAGCAATTGATGAGTGATGTAATGAGGTTCCTTCAAATAGCCAGTCATTGAGGTAAGAGCGTTCACAAAACCATAGACGTTTAAAGCATAGAAGGAGGCTATTCGGCCTATTGTGTCTGTGCTGGCTTTGTGCTGGAGCAATCCAAAATTAATCCCACTGCTCTGCTCTCTCTCCCTAGATCTGTACCTCTCTCTGCTTCAAATGTTCATCTACTCTTCCCTTAAAAGATGCAATAGTCCCTGCCTCAAATACTCCCTGTGGCAAAGCAACCTGTGTTCTAACAACTCTCAGCATAAAGATATTTCTCCAAACCCCTCTCCTCACTCTTACTAATCTTCCTATTCTAAAAATGCTGCTATATAGCATAGCATAGCAGAAAACAAAGCAGCATGGATACAAAGCTATTTGACGGACAGGAAACAAAGGATTAAGGTAACAGCAACTTCATTTCCATTATCTACACAATAAGAAACATCAAAAACTTTGTTTGTCAAGCATGACTTGCCTTTAACAAATCTGTGCTGACTGTTCTTGATTATCCCATGCATCGCTAAATGCTCACTAATTTGCTCATCCAAACATTTGGGTCATAAGTGAGTGACTATGGTTACAACTGAGACACAATGAAGAATTTCAGCCAGATCCAAAGCAAAAACAGCAGCATGTTATATTGGCAATTTCATTTGGCACTGTACTGGGAAAGATGTTATCAATAATTATAGTTACAGTAGAGAATGAGGAACCACTGTCCGAAAATCTGCAAACTTAAAGGGCTAGAAATTTTGTGTTAATCCTGTCGGGGCAGTAACTATAGCGCCCCCTGAACATTTGCGCTGCCTACCGCAAAATTAGGTTTCAGCTCCCCAAGAAGGAAAGGGAGCGCTGAATCAGTTGTTGCACAATTCTCTTAGAGCGGTGGAACCGAAAATCTCAGCGATATTTTTCCAGAGCGAATTGCCTTTAACAAATCAGTGCTGACTGTTCTTGATTATCCCATGCATCGATAAATGCTCACTAATTTGCTCATCCAGACATTTGGGTCATAAGTGAGACTATGGTTACAACTGAGACACAGTGAAGAATTTCAGCCAGATCCAAAGCAAAAACAGTAGCATATTATATTGGCAATTTAATTTGGCACTGTACTGGACAGCTCCCGTGGACAGCTGATTCTTCAAGGCGTGGTAAGATAAGTATGTGCATTTGCAGTTGCCACTTTTCAGTCTGCACATAGCGGGAAAATAGAGGAGGAAGCAGGTTGCCAGCATGCCCACTGTTTTTTACCCATGGCCGTCAAGGCATTAGAGGAGGCAGTGGAGAGGGTGTGGAATGTGCTGCAACCTTCCACTGGAAGGATACCCGCACCTAGAATCTTTAGGAGGCTATGGGGGGAGGTGGCCCAGCACGTCTCCGCCAAGAACACTGTGGCCAGAACTGCGACACAATGACAAGAAGTTTAACAATCTAACTAGGGTCGTGAGGGTAAGTACCCTTTCTATTAATGTTGCAATGCCATAATGTGAATCTCACTGTTTCACACAATGTTAAGACTTTGCAGTACTTGCTCCTTCACTATGTATACAAAGGCCATGATTTTCGTTGGTGAAGGCACCATAAAAGTTCAGGCTCAGTTCAGCAGCTATGCCGTGGTCATCCAATCGTCGCTGACCTTCTTGTTCCCTACTCAGCCTGACCCCTCCGCACTACCGATTCATTCTTGATACGCGTTCGCAAAACTTCAGCCTCATCCTTCATCTTAGGTGGTTGTCACCTAATCCCACCATTCACACAGCCACTCTGCGCAGCCACACAGATTCAAATGGAGATCTGCACATTTCCATACAGTAGCAGCTACTCAACTATGGAAGGCACATGTGGCACACGATGAGCTGCACACTTACTCACACCTTCTTGTGTTTGTTATTGCAGTCGAAATTGGCACACAACAGGCATGAACAGAGAGGCACCTGAGGAAGGGAGCCTGACATGCAAGACCTCATGGAGGTGGAGGAGCGAGTGTCCGCCCTCCTGGGCACATTAGTTGGAGTGGTAGCGGTTGGTGAAGCCGAGCCCTCTGGGGTCAGTGACGGTATGTTAATGCTTTTTGCGTTTTATGTGAGGCCTTTATCCTTGATACCACATGACTTACCCCCTTTACATTTAAATATTCAATGCCACTTCCTTCTTCCCTTCCTGCCCCCTGCCCTGCTGCTAACCACAGTTCTGTTGCTTTGTGCTTACAGATGATGAGCCAGAAGCGCAGCAGCCTTCCCGTGAGCCCTCCCCATCGAACAACAGGGGAGACGAGAAGGAAGGGAACAAAAGTATTGCGACAGAGCAGGATCCTCCATCAGTTGCACCTTGGTGGAAGACTCGCCATTCCTGGGCTTTAGAGAGCCTGAGGCTCCTGGCCCTAGTGGGCTGCAGCAAAGCCCAGCGTGAGCGGATGCTCAGAGGCCAGCTCCCCAGAGGGTAAGTCAGCCCATAAGTCCTGCCCAGAGAGACTCGGATGTGGACCTGGACTATATCGAGAGAGTCCATGCTAATGCACCCTGTAATTATGGGTGCATTGGAAGGGTCCCGCGGAGCATGGATGCATTTGCAATGAGGCTGGCAGAGGCCACCTCAAGCATTGCCCGTGCCTCTCAGCACCCATCGAGCCCTTCCTTGACCAGCTCCAGAGGGAGATGGGCTCAATGAGTGACAGTGGAATCCCAGATGTGATGGCGCGTGCCATGGTTGACGTGGTAGCAGCTATCACATCACAGGCTGAAGCCACACATAGCCTTCGTGATTTGATGCAGTCACTGGTTGCTGGCATCAACTCTCAGACAGCTGTGTTTCAGGCTCAGTCTGCTCTGAGTCAGTCTGAGAGTGCTGTCATGCACTCTGTGTTCCCCACAGTCCAACGGGGAAGTGATGGTGCCGAAGCAGGCCAGCAATCTGTGCTCCCAGAGATTGCTCCGGATGCTGAGGCTCTGCCCTGGAGGAGTGGCAGTGGGCCACTGTAAATGGAAGGTGCTGTCTTTGCTCAAGATGACAGCATTCTGGATACCACCACTGCCACTGCGTCTTTGCACCTACCGCAGTCTACACCCCAGCTATCCCGGACTGCATCCGACGATGCTTAGGCAGTGCAGTCCGCAGCCAGGCCTTCCAGGCCAGAGCTGCTCCAGGGCATCCTGCTAGGCAATCTGTAGTGTCTGCCTTACAGACACAGAAGCTTTCAAGCAGCCATTCTGCAGGCACTGTGACCCAATTAAGGAGGAGCAGTAGGGTGAGAGGGGGTTTAAGCTCAGGGTGGCAAATCGCTGAGCAAGTCTCAATAAAGGCTTTGGCCACCATGGACAGATGTCCTCATCCTGTAAATCTCATTGTAAATATCTCATTGCTGTTATTTGATGCCTGCTATTGGTGTATGGATCTGAGCCTAATATGACACGTGGAACCTCGTGTGGAATTACAAATGGCAGGCGAGTTTATACACATATTGCTGAAGTTGATTGTGTGTTATGCTGTTTCAATGGGGATTTGTTGCATTATTTATTCATTGCTGGTTGAGTTTTTTGGTGCGCTGTTTGAGGCGAGACTTTTGATGCAGTTATTAAAATGTTAATTTCACCACTTGCATTCCTGTCTTGTGTATTAATGTGGTATTTCACCGAGATATTCCATTATCATAGCACATAGCGCGGTCAATATCAGCTGCATCCGTCAGCTTCCTCCATTCAAGAAAAGCGATGCATTATAAACAGCTGATGCCTGGCCCTTTCACCGGCAGCATTGCGACATTGTCCTCCCTGGCTGCTTCCTTTTCCTCCTTGCCTGGCTGGCCATTCGGGGTCTCGGCAGGCTCCTCTTCCTCCTGAGGTGGGGCTGCAATCCCCACTGGCAATGCCTGGGCCCTCATTATGGCCACGTTGTGCAACAACAGCACACCACATTGAATAGCTGCCACCAGAATGGTCCCGGCATCGGAAAAGGTTGCTTCAGCACCCCTATTGTCTGCTCGATTATGTTGTGGGTGGCTGCATAGCTGACATTGTAACGATGCTCCGCTTGAGTGGTGGGGTTGCGGAGGGGGGTCATTAGCCAGCTCGTTAGACTGTATCCTTTGTCCCCGAGCAGCCAACCGCGCTCTTCAAACATTTGTGGCAGATTGCTCTCACGCAGGATGAACGCATCATGTGCGCTGCCAGGACAACGGGCATTCACTGTGAGGATGCGCTGCGTGTGGTCACACACCAGCTGCACATTCAGGGAGTAATATCCCGTTCGGTTTTGGAAGACCTTGGCATTCTGGAATGGTGCTCACAAGGCCACGTGACTACTTGAACCATCACAAAGCCCACAAGCCTGGCAAACCCACATGACCGCTCATCCTGTTTATCCCTGGTCATTGGGAACGTTATGAACTCCATTCTCCATCTGCACACAGCCTGTGTCACATTGCAGATATAGCGATGTGCAACAAATTGAGAGATGCTCCATATGCCCCCTGATGCAGCCTGGAAGGAGCTGGAGGCATAGAAGGCCAGCGCCACAGTAACCTTCACTGCAATGGGCAGCGCAGTCCTGGTGCCAATGTGAGGTTGCAAGTCTGGCTGCAGGAGTTGACATATTTCTGTCAGGATCTCCTTTCAGCAGTGCAGCCATCTGACTGCTCCTCAGACATGTGGAGGTATGAGCATTGCTCCTGGTAAACCCGTGGGGGTAAGGCCTCCTGTCCGGATGTTTATGGGATCTCCTCAGACGTGGGCCGACATGGCCAACAGTCCTTCTGTCTTGATGCCGCCTGTTGGGAGCATGTAGAAGGCAATGCTGGCATGCGAGTAATGCACCCATTTAATTCTCAAAGTCAAGTTGCTAGGAACCTGTAAGGTCAGATAAATCTGTCGCTGCAAAGTAGGAGGTTCACACATCGTGCTCTATCGAAACGAGGTGCTCACGGTGACCTCCGATTAATCAGGTTGCTCTTCTCTTCAAATAGTCTCTAGGTATCGCGTAAAGAAGGTGGAACTGCCTGGTTTCTCCGGCGTGTTCAGCGGCGAACGCTAAATGAGGCAGAGACACTTAATTTTGCGAGCGGGGCGCTAACGGATCATTGCACACGTACTGACGTCATGATCTGACTGAAGTTAGACGGCGAGGCGTTAGCATTTTGCGCAGCCGGTAAACCTGAACCAAATTTCTCAGTGGGGCACTACAACCTGCGTGGCCGGGCGGTAAGCGATTGAGACACATTAACGCCCCTCCGGGCTGCTGAATAAGACGCTACACAACCAAATTTCTAGCCCCTGTTTAAAGGTTAAACTTAAACATTATTATTACGATAAAATAATTAGGTTACTTTATTAAATGTTTATAAACATATATCGCATTTATCTTTAAATTAGAAACAATGAACAAGCGACACATCACACTACTTTGCAATGCAGTAACTATGGCAACTATAATATCTCATTAAAAAGCACAGCAGATTTCAGGCTTTTATCTATGAATGCAGCAAGTCTATTTGTAACAGAATTTGTAAAATGTTCAACCAATTTGATGGCGGATAATACAAATAAATATTTAAAAATAAAATTAAGGAATGGGACAGATTCCACTGATAACATAAGCAGATGGAAAAATGAGGATGAAAGTTGCTTTAAGGAGTAAGCTGATAGAGGAGACAAGAATATAAATTTGTAGGTAAAGTGAGCTTTTGGGTTGCATACTGGAGTTGAATTTAATTAAAACTGCTTTTTTCTGTGTGTGCACTATGTGTCAGGGACAAGCTCAATAATAACTTGCGAAAAATAAACTTACTAAGATCACTCAGGTTGGAAAGTGGGCCTGTTGAACTAATTACTTGTGGGTTCCATTTGCTGCCAAGAGGATGAAGACTTACAGGGGAAGTTAAACAGTGTGACTTTTCTCCACTGAAAATGCTTTCTCTACATGCGAAAAGGAGTAGATTTTCCCCCTCTGCTGTATGCTGGGAGATCTTTGGTGGAGCGATACTCCGCCTCTCTCTTACCTGCGCCCCTCATCGTGGACCATTTGCTGGGGTCAGGGTAAGTTACCCATGAAGACAGGCACTGAGGCCATTGACGTCATTGGAGGGGCGCGCGCCTCAGGTGGGTGAGGGGCAGGGAAGTCTCTGGGACACCTGCCACAGTGTAGCAGGGCGGGCAGAGCCGTCTGAGGATTAACAACATGTTTGGAAATCTGCTTTGGTGAAGGCTCTGGGATCAATTGCATTAGTCAAATCAGCCCTTTAAATTAAAAAAAAATTCCCTTCGAAACAATGGGCATTGGAACGCAACACCCTTTCAGAGGGGCAGCATTACTAAAGTGTTAATGAAGAAAAATATATTGGTTGGCTTATTGCCTGCATTTTCTTTGAATACACCCGCTGTCATGTCCAGAACAAAATCCCGGAAGTGTCGGGAGATTGGCGGCAGAACTGTGGAGTGGCTCTTTACGTGGATTCCCTTTCCCCATTTGCCCTGAAACAGACGGTAAAGGGGAGCAAGATCTAGCCCTACATGAATCTTCTCTGTGACAGGTTAAAGTCACGTGGATGTTTTCACTTTCACGTCTATGCTTCTGGTTATGAGGCCATGGGCAGCTGAAGGTTAACTTGAGGTGACAGGGGTTGCAGCTGCTTTACCTGTGGCTCAGCAGCACTCAACTAAATTCACTGAATTAACAAGTGCTGGGAGTGGTGCTGAGGGACAGGACTGGGTAGTGTGAACTATCAGTCACGAGCGCAGTCAAGTGGACATTGACTGCAAAACGCTGACTGTTTAAGCGACGTGTCGACATTTAGCATGTGTCTAACACCTAAGTAAGTATCTATCTCCCTTTTCAACAATTCAGTTGATTCTACATGAATGGCCAGTGCATTCGACATTCCATCAACCATGTAGCAAAAGGAGAAAGGCCAGAATGGAAAATTGTCGTGTGTGGGGAAACAAACGTGAGTAAAAAGAGCAGATTAGATGTAGAATGGTGATTGACAGGGAATGATGGCAAGATCAAATTAACAGGATTAACATCTTAAACCACAGGAAAGATGTAAGAGTCTGTGAATGTAACCTGACCCGTCGGATTATATAACAGTCTTGTAGTTGAATTGCTTTTGCAATGTTCATATTAATATGTTGTAGGTGTTTCAATACATTTTTAGGATTATTTTTCAGCGGGATTGTGTTTGGCAGTGTGAGTTAAAGAAGCTGTGGACAATTGTCAGTTCTGGTGTGACAACGTTCTTCGGCCCTTTTTCTGCACTTCTGCTCGAAAGACCCTGGCTGATGGTAAGGCCTGGTTTCACAAGTGCCAAAAGGCTCCTGGTACTGCTTCAAAGTGACCATTTTTCATGTGCGAGCATGACCAGGGGCAGAAACCTGAACAAAATAATGGAAGGATGCGAATCCTGCATGCCATAAAATAATGTGGGCTGGCTCTGCGACATTTTGCAGGGTCAGTCTGATTTCAATTTTAGTTTTTGAGTTCTTAGCAGTGGTCCTGACTGTGACTGAGAGCTCGCCTATTGGACAGGGTGGAAAATTACGCTGCTGCAGAATTGAAAGCCCAGCAGCAGCTTAAACTGCGCACAGCAGGAAAAATTGTTTGGAGATTGGTGATTCAGAAATTGAAGGTTCAAAAGTATCAGCTTTTTTGATTAAAAAAAAGCAGTGCTTGGAGTTAAATTTGGAAATCAGTAGTTTGTTTCTACCAGAAAGAATTGACAGAGAATAGCTTTGCCGACAGTTCCCTCCCTGGTTCCTTTCTTTTCAACTTGCACCTGTTTGCCTCAGGTCTGCAGGAGGGCGAGATCAGTGAGGCTGAGAGCCCCCTATTCAGCAAGGAAGTACTCCTCACTGAACCAAGGTCTCTCGGCCTCACTGAACCCCTTTCTTGAAGAAGTTTTGAAAAGAAGGGCTGCACTTTTGGGGGTTGGCAAGACGCAGGACCCAAAGGAGAGCAGATTGGCCTGAGGTGGATAGGGTACATCAATTCAGTACCGCAAAATGTTCAATGACTTTGCCAGAGCAGGCAAAGTGAGGGGAGTGAGCAGCATTTTGCAAGGAGGCACTATGCAAAGCATATCAGACACTTGCAGTCACCTCCCTTAGGTTGATCAAGTAATCAGCAAAAGATGGGCTCAAATAGACAACACTTTCAGTGAAATCTATGAGACAATCTATTAAAGACCACAAATCCTATGGACTCTAATTCTATGGACCATGTACCTTTAATTGCACCCTTTAAGGGATTCTTGCTGACATCTGGGCTCTGGTGTCTCTCGTGATCCTCAAAGGTAATTCTAATTTTTTCAAGAAGATGTAGAAAGCAAGAACTGCAACAGGTAGGGCCTCAAACTAAGCCCTCTTCCTCCTACATGAGGTAAAGGTACTGGAGCTCTACGGATTGAGGCTCTAGAGGGAGTGGGAGCCTGTAAAATTTGAGAACTGTTTCTCTTCCATCTCATACTATTCTATCCCACGTTACCTGTCTACTGCCAGACTATGAAGCTCACCTGTCCCTCCTGCTAAAAATACCATGAACTTCACTCCTCAACTTTTTAACCTTTATTTCTTTGTTCATCCTCGAGCTCTGCCTCAAAAACTGGAAGAAATAGAGCAGGGGCAAGGAGCGAGTCCCTCTATATCAGCCACTCGATATTGGTGCACATGTTATCTCTTTCCATCCTAAAGACATCTATCTGGGTAGGAATGAGAAAGTGAGGCTGAGGGGAGGGCACAGGTGATACACAGAGCATGAGTAGACGGGAGGAGTTGGATGGGGGCAGGTGACGAGGAAGACATTGCGCATCAGAGGTTCAGGAAACTATTGTTCTTTGGTTGAAGGATCTAAGGACCCAAATCTTACACATCCTGCTTTTCAATAAATGATGTTTGAAAATCATCACTCAGGTGGTCTTCAGGTACAGTCGTTGGAGGACTCCACTACCTTCATCTGCAGTACCATAAGAAAGAAGACAGAAAGACTTGCATTTATATAGCGCCTTTCATGACCTCAGGACATTTCAAAATGCTTCACATCCAATAAAGTTCTTTTGAAGTGTAGTCACTGTTGTAATGTAGGAAATGTCTCAGCCAATTTGTGCACGGCAAGATTTCACAAACAGTAACACTCCCTCAGTACTGAATTGGAGCATCAGCCTAGATGTTTGTGCTCAAGTCTCTGGAGTGGCACTTGAACCCACAGCCTTCTGACTCAGAAGCGAAAGTGCTACCACTGGGACACAGCTAACGCTTCCACTATGATAGATGGCTTTACAGCACCATTGCCTACCAGGGAGGCTGGCCTGTAGCAGAGGCTCCCACCACAGGACAATATTAAATTCTGCCAAGGATTCTGTCATGTATTCAACCAGCATTGTAACCCATGTATAATCTGACCTAAGTTGTACACTGTGAGAACAATGACCACTAGGTGGGAGACGCTCCTAACCTGGACCTTCAGGTATAAAAAGGGAAGCTCCACCCACCTTCATCACTTGAGTGCTAAGGAATAAAGGACAGGTCACAGACTGACCTTCTCTCAAGCATGGGCCTTGTGTGCATTTATACTGTATAGTAAGGACGTATCAATGGCGACGAGAAACTGGGATTTAAACCACGCGAGCGTAGCCACTAGCAGAACAGTCGAGAGGTACTGTGTTAAGGAATGGTTGGGACAGAGATTCAACATTGTTAAAGCAGCACACAATTCTCCAGGCAGACAAGGGCAATCGGGCATGCCCCAACATGTAGTCGAACCCAGAGGGGGAGTTGGACAGAGACAATGGCAAGCTGAACGACGATTCACGCCATTGCAAGGGACAATGCAGCCAGTAATAGGGCCATCAACACCTGTTAATGGCGCATTCAAGGACAGTCACAGGGGCAGTCAGGGACGATCGACAGGCAAGGGACCTTTTGTTTCAAACAACAGCTCAGGTTGGAGGCGTGGAGGCACACACTCAGCCAGAGTTTGCAGAGATGAGCAAAATACCTGAAATTGCAGAAGTGAATGCTGGGGGAAATTGCTGGAAGCTGAAGTTCAGCGAGTTCATGTGGAGCACGTATACAGTTCATACACCAGGACGCCACTGATAATGATGAAAGTGCTCCTCAATGGCATCCCAGTATCAATGGAGCTAGACACGGGGGCCAGCCAGTCCCTGATGGGTATCAAACAGTTCGAAAAGTTGTGGGTGTCCAAGGCCAGGAGGTCAAAATTATCGCCGACTGACGCACAGCTACGGACTTACACAAAGCAGATCATTCCGGTGCTAGGCAGCGCCACGGTAGTCGTGACCCACAAAGATTCGGAGAACAGGTTGCCATTCTGGATTGTTCCAGGGGATGGTCCTGCACTACTGGGGAGGAGTTGGCTTGCTGTCATGAACTGGAAATGGGGCGATGTCAATGCAATTTCCTCTGTGGAGTGAGTATCATGCTCACAGATCCTGGACAAATTTGACTCATTATTTCAACCCGGCATTGGCACTTTCATGGGGGCCAAGGTAGTGATTCACATAAACCCGGATGCCAGGCCAGTACACAACAAGGCCAGTGCGGTGCCGTATATGATGCGGGAAAAGATAGAAGGCGAATTGGACCGTCTGCTGAGGGAAGGCATCATCTCGCCAGTCGAATTCAGTGACTGGGCGAGCCCGATCATGCCGGTGCTCAAGGCGGATGGGTCATTCAGGATATGTGGTGATTACAAGGCCACCATCAATTGGCTGTTACTCCAAGACCAGTACCCGCTACCGAGAGCGGAGGACCTCTTTGCGACGCTATCCGGTGGCAAACTATTTTCAAAATTGGACCTGACCTCAGCTTACATGACCCAGGAGCTGGCGAGTGAGTCGAAGAAACTGACCACTATCACGACACACAAGGGGTTGATTGAGTACAACAGATGTCCGTTCGGGATTCGCTCGGCAGCCGCGATCTTCCAACAAAATATGGAAAGCCTCCTCAAGTCGATTCCAGGGACGGTGGTTTTTCAGGACGACATCCTCATCACGGGTTACAATACTGAAGAACATCTCCACAACCTGCAGGAGGTGCTACGCAGACTGGACCAGGTAGGGCTGCGATTGAAAAAGGCGAAGTGCCTCTTCCTAGCTCCAGAGGTCGAATTCCTGGGTATGAGGGTAGCAGCAGACGGGATCAGTCCTACTGCGTCCAAGACGGAAGCGATCCAGAGAGCACCCAGACCCCGTAACATGACGGAGCTGCATTCGTTCCTGGGGCTCCTGAATTATTTTGTTAACTTTTTTCCCAAATTGAGCACGCTGCTCGAGCCGCTACACGTGCTCCTTCGCAAAGATCGCGAATGGGTCTGGGGGGACAGCCAGGAAAGGGCTTTTAATAGAGCACGCAATTTGTTATGTTCCAACAATCTGTTAACACTATACGACCCATGTAAGAAACTTGTGTTAACGTGCGATGCGTCGTCCTCTGGTGTCGGGTGTGTGTTGCAGCATGTCAATGTCAAGGGTCAGTTACATCCAGTAGCTTATGCCTCCAGGAATCTGTCCCAGGCAGAAAGGGGTTACGGGATGGTAGAAAAGGAGGTGCTCGCATGTGTATATGCTGTAAAGAAAATGCACCAATACCTGTTTGGCAGGAAATTTGAGCTGGAGACAGATCACAAACCCCTAACGTCCCTTTTGGCCGACAACAAGGCCATAAATGCAAACGCATCGGCCCGCATACAGAGGTGGGCACTCACGTTAGCTGCCTATGACTATACAATTCGGCACAGACCGGGCACCGAAAACTGCGCCGATGCACTCAGCAGGCTCCCACTAGCCACCACTGAGGGGGCTACCGAGCATGCTACTGAGGTGGTCATGGCTGTTGAAGCTTTCGGAAGCGAAGGCTCACCCGTGACAGCCCGTCAGATTAAAGTCTGGACAAATAGAGACCCGCTATTGTCTCTCGTCAAGAAATGTGTCCTGAATGGGGACTGGGCAGCAATGTACAGGGCATGCCCTGATGAATTTAAACCATTTCACAGGCGCAGGGATGAACACTCGATTCAGGCCGATTGCCTACTGTGGGGAAACTGCGTAGTCATGCCCCAGATGGGAAGAGATGTGTTCATCAGAGAACTCCACAATGAGCACCCGGGCATTGTCATGATGAAGGCAATTGCCAGGTCACACGTTTGGTGGCCAGGGATAGATGCAGATCTGGAACTTTGTGTTCGCAGGTGCAACATGTGTGCCCAGCTGGGCAATGCGCCCAGGGAAGCCCCCCTTAGCCCCTGGCCATGGCCCGCCAAGCCTTGGTCACGCATCCATGTGGACTACGTAGGTCCTTTCATGGGAAAAATATTTTTGGTTGTAGTAGACGCCTACTCCAAATGGATCGAGTGTGTCATTTCAAATTCAAGCACAGCCTCTGCCACGGTAGAAAGTCTACGGGCAATGTTCACCACCCATGGCCTACTCCGGACGTCTTGGTCAGCGACAATGGCCCTTGCTTCACAAGCACTGAATTCCAGGACTTCATGGCAGACAATGGAATTAACCATGTCAGAACGGCACCGTTCAAGCCGGCCTCAAACGGCCAGGCAGAACGAGCAGTGCAGATAATCAAACAGGGGATGCTCAGAATCCAAGGGGGTTCTCTGCAAACCCGCTTATCACACCTCCTGTTGGCCTATAAATCCCGCCCACACTCGCTCACAGGGGTTCCACCCGCAGAGCTTCTAATGAAAAGGACGCTCAAAACCCGGCTATCCCTTATACACCCCACCATGAAAGCAATTGTCGAGAGCAGGCGCCAGCCACAATATGACTACCATGACAGGAATGCGAGGGCACGATGTACTGATGTAACTACGCTGCAGGGCCAAAATGGCTCGCAGGCACTGTGATTGCCAAAGAGAGAAATAGGATTCTGGTAATTAAACTTACCAATGGACAAATCTGCCGCAAACACGTGGATCAAACAAAAAGGAGGTTCAGCAACCCCATAGAAGAAGCAGAGGAAGAACACGATGTAAAGTTCACTCCACCACAGGTGACCGAACACCGGAACCAAAGGGAGGAGAGCCCAATCACTGTGGGCAGGCTGGACAGGCCTGAGGCACCGCAAACAGCAGACACTCAGGCCAGCGCCCAACAACCGGAGCCCCAACTCAGGCGCTCTACAAGGGACCGTAAACCACCAGAGAGACTCAACTTGTGTTCCCAATGCGACTTTGGAGGGGAGGTGATGTCATGTATTCAACCAGCATTGTAACCCATGTATAATCTGACCTAAGTTGTACACTGTGAGAACAATGACCACTAGGTGGGAGACACTCCTAACCTGGAGCTTCAGGTGTAAAAGGGGAAGCTCCACCCACCTTCATCACTTGAGTGCGAAGGAATAAAGGACAGGTCACAGACTGACCTCCTCTCAAGCATGGGCCTCGTGTGCATTTATACTGTATAGTAAGGATGTAACAGATTCTCAGACTGTTGCCATAGAGGCTCTGTGCAACAAATTGGAGAGATCTGCCTCTTCTAGCCTCCAAGCAATTGGGGCTGTATATCGTGTCTGACAGAGCATCACTGATCAGTGGCCATGCAGAGCCAGTGTTTGGTACTCGTGGCATGCCAGGAATCTGCTGCTGTCTCTCAGGATGCCACTCACTCAGAGTCAGCTGTAAGGAAAGCAAACATTGACTTGGATGATGGCATAGTGCTGGCTGCAGATGAACTAGGCAATAAGGGGTCAATTTTCCCCAATGCCGTTTTTTGGCGTATTTGAAGAGTTACGCCCGTTTTATTTTGGGCCCGACTGTGCCAAAAAAAAAGTTGAAAGTTTCCCCATTTTAACTTGTATGTGGCCTGGTGCACATTGTCCTTAAGCTCTGTGGGTGGAGCCCAAGATGTGCGCCAAAAAGATCAGGTTGCCAGGGTAACGAGGGACACACTGCGGGCTGAGGCGGTAAAGTGAAACATACAAGACATTCTGGCCAGCTTACAGCAACCTGCACAAGCACCTTGCACATTGCAGCTATTTAAGGCAGCAGCTTACCAACAGAAAATATTGAAGAGTCTTTGTGCCAAAAGTCTATCCTGTAAACTGAATTCAAAAGGCACCACCCCCTCCCCACCGCCCTCCCTCCCCTGCCCCAGGAGCCAGTGGCGTTCCTAGCCAGGGCCGAAAGGCCTCTCTCCCTCCTGGGGCCGGTGCCGCTCCTAGCCTGGGCCGAAAGGCCTCCCTCCCTAGGAGCCGGTGCCGCTTCCAGCCCAGGTCAAAAAGGGTGGACAGACCAGACCAAAAGCCCCAGATTAAAGTGAATTTGATTCATTAGAGATTAAAGACAAAAAGAAGATTGTTACTTTAATGGAGTTGTACTACAGAACCCGTAACTAAAAGAGGTTATAATTACCCACTCTCTCTCCCTCTCTGCCGCTGCTGTCTCGGCCGTGGAACTGGATCTTCTGCGCTGATTCTCTTACTTGCGCTAATTTTGTTAACTGCTCAGAAGATTTTTCAGAGCGGGCACATACACAATCTTAAGAAAAATCGTAGTTGGCCAAACTTGCATAAATAGGCAGAATTGGCGCAGGTAGCAGGTTACGCCCCCAATGAGGTAAAAAAAATCGTACCGAAGTGAATTATGCTTACGCAGAAACTTTGGGGAAACTTGAAGATTTTAACTTACTCCAAAAAAAAGGTGCATGCCAAAAAAACGGTGCAGATAATTGGGGAAAATTGAGCCCAATGAGAGTGGAATCCTTTTTCCTGTTGATGTGGGCAATGGCATTGATGAAGGAGCAGATACCATCATATGAGTGCTTGGCTCCTTGGACTGTAAGAATTGCTGCCACTTTCAGTAGCAGTTCAGTGCCCCATCATACAATTGTTCATGGAGAAGCTGATGAACTGGCTAGCTCAAGCAAACAATGTATCAATGAATTGTTTTATGCATCTTGCATAGTTCTTGGCAAATGCTCCGGCTATCTCCAGGTAGCCTGGCGAAAGCTCCATTCCATAAAAGTTCAGGGCTGTTGTGACTTTCACAGCCACTAGCAGTGCAGTGCCTGCGAGAGACCATCAGCGGCAGGTCAGGGCCATAAAAGGTGCGGTGAGCAGCGGCCTAATGGCAGCATGGCGGCGTACCACTGCAAGGTACAGAGCGAGCTGGTGCAGGAGGGCGACGGCAGTGAAAAGGGACATCATCAAGGTCCAGGTCGGTGATTGGAGCAGGGGGCAGGTACAGCAGGAGCGACAAGGTTTGGGTGAAGGAGGGGCGAGAGATTGTAAAAGGATGTGATCGGGGCCCAGAAGAGGCACGAGTTCGGGGCCAGAAGAGGCGAGGGCCCAGAGGCAGCACGGGCCAGCCGACACTGCGATAGGTGTGCACGCTAGGTCCGTGCAGCAGAGCTGGTCTCCAGTCATCTTGGTTAATCCTTGCCACTGGACCAAGACCTAGCTCTGTCAAGCCCATGTGGTGGCTGGTGTGCAATGGCCACCACACGTTAAAAAAATCCATGCACAGGCATCTTCCCCCCCCTTCAAGATGTAGTGCGGGATACGGAATATTACGTCCTTCATTGAAACACCTGTGAACTCATCCCTTTTCGGTGTGGAAGCAAGTTGATAGAGAATTCAAACAGGCAGCATACAGACAGCCTGTGAGAATTCACAGACCCCCCAGTTAGCGCTTCTACATGCAACTCAGCACATTGCATTAAGTCATCAATCAACTTGACATTTTAGGACCTTTGACAGCAAGCCAATTAAAGGTTAACAGAATATCAATTGAGCCAATAAGGTCAACGAAGGTGCGTTCTTTTCTGTAAATTGATCAGGTATAAGAACGGCCATGTTTTGCCATGTGTTCTCAGAAGGAACTGGCAATCAGCCAGAAGCTTGTTGCTGCTGCCAGAATAAAATTACATTAAACCTACAACCGGAATTCGCATTTCATTGAAAATTAAGAGATCTAACAATTTTGGCATCGCGAACAGGATTGCTGAGGGAAGAAACTGAATTTTGGACATCGGACCTACATACTGAGGTAAGGATTCTTCTTTATAAAAGTCTCGGTCAAAAGTCTAAATTCGCCTCTCCTTCTACGCGATTCTGAAAGCCTCCGGTTTGCGAACCCTCCGGTTGGTAGTCGGCTCGAGCTCCCATAGACGTCTAACTTCGGCGGTGTGTTCGTTAATTAATCACCGACCTACTGATCAGCTGGAAAGCCTATGACTCGAGACCCCAGTAAAGAAATAAGTATTATGGCAGCAGGAGATAAGAGCAAAGAATTGCCTATAACTTTTAAAAGTGGGCAGGCAACACCTGAGGTTTCGATAGATGAAATCCTCGAACAGTTGAAAGAATACATAGAGCAACAATTCAACATATCTAAAACCTGTATTAAGATCGAACAAAAGTACGGAACCTCCAAAGGACAATGGTCCTTGGACGAGATTAAAAGGGTCTGGGGAAAAAGGACCCGTATGAAAAATAAAGAGTGAATCAGATGGTCCCTAACCATTATGGGACAGTTCTGACAGTGGAATGAAATTATAACGCGTTCCCAACATGATAGGGACCTGACCAGTACAAAGGACCAATTCCAAGCTGTTTGTGAACAACTGTGACAGAAAAAGCTTGAACTTCAAAAGTTGGAAGTGGAAGTTAAAGATCTTAAAGGTGAAATTAAAGAATGGAAAAAATTATTAGGTCAAGAGACAGTAATAGGAAAAGGAAAATGTATCGGTCGATTCCCAAGGTACGCATGTTTGGATAAATTAAAAGCGCAAACCCGAAGACAGGACCGAGGAATAGATACGGATTCTGAGTCCTCCGACGATACAGGGTCGGAGGATGAAGAATTAGGCGTGCGCTTTGCCCCGTTTAAAAAAAGATGAGTTTTAGTCAAATCAGAAGAGACTGCGGATGAGGACAGAACCAAAACAACGAAGAACAGGGTGTATGCAAAATATTTAGTTCATGATCCGGCAGACCCGGAGAAAATTGCTGAATGGTCCAAGGAGTTGCCAAAGCCAAAGAAAGGGGGAGTGAAAACGTGGGACCAATTGGACCGCTTAAGAAATATATATCAACTTCATCCCTGGGACGGAGTACAAATTTTGACCATAATAGTGCCAAAAACACAGGGAAGAAAATTACACGACAAGGTAAAAGAAGCTTTGGGGCAGGATCAGCAAGAATTAAACACGGGGTGGGAGGCGATTAAACACTGGCTGCAAGCCTTCAGCCCAGCCAAGACAGACTGGGGAAAAATTGCAGCCTGCCAACAGAAAGGAACAGAGGAGGTCCTGGAGTATGATGAGCGGTTTAGATGCACGTGGCTAGAACATTCGGGTATGGATAATACGGATGAGGAAATGGATGAACAAGTGTTTGGACCCCTGAAAACAGCTTTCATGGCAGGTCTAAAGCCAGAACTGTCCAAAATGCTTAAGGTAGTGTTACCGGACTGGGAAGGTAGAAGAACTACCTTTGCAGTATTGATGGATCGAAGTAACCAATTAGATCGGGATATGGGAGGTAAAGTCCGAGCCCTGCAGGATGTGGGATGGAAATCCCAGGATTCCGAAAAAACAGTTATTAGGAAGGAAAATTACCCGGAAAATGTCATTATTGTGGGAAAGAAGGTCACTGGGCCAAGACGTGCAGGGCAAAACAGCAAGGTCACGGCCGGGGAAGAGGACGCAGCCAGGGATACAATTCAGCAAACAAGCCACAAGATAATGACCTTATAGAAGCATTTAAGCGACTGACAATACAACAACGGAAGGAGTTACTTGGGATAGCAAAAAATGATTAAAGCCCGCCCTGGCCCCCCTCCTCCCACTAATACAACAGAGGCGAGATGGGCTATATATAACTGTGAGGGTGGGCGATAAGGATGTGGACTGTCTTTTAGACACAGGGGCGTAATTAACATGCTTACCCCTACAATATGGAGACACTTTGCCGTTGGATGGTAGGGCACATACAGCCTATGGAGTTGGGGGCCATAAAATGGAAATTAAAAGGACAACACCGGTACTTAGAAGGCTGGGTCCACATGAACTAACCACGCCGGTCTGGATACGCCCAGTAGATCAACCCCTTTTGGGAGTGGACGTTCTAATCCAAGTAGATTCATCGTTGCATTTTGAGGATGGTCGGGTGACATGGTCAATTAGAACTTGAAGAAAGAAGAATTGAAGCAACACCCGATAGGGGCTAAAGATAAGAACAAATTTGGCCTACTCCAGATGGAGCCTGCGTCATTTACCGGGACCAAGCCTCCATGCACTAAACAGTATCCCATCAATCCAACTGCCATCGCGGGAATCTTACCGGTTATTCAGCAATTGGAGAAACAAGGGGTGCTTATTAAAACGCATAGCTCCTCCAATAGCCCCATGTGGCCGGTACAGAAATCTAATGAGACTTGGTGTTTGTCTGTCGATTATAGGAAAGCTAACCAGTGTATTGATCAAAAAGCTCCTTTGGTCGCAGATCCCTCCACCATTTTTAATGCCCTCAAACCGGAACATAAATATTTCTCGGTTATAGATATGGCCAACAGATTTTGGTCGGTGCCTCTGGCACCGGAGGTTCGACAGTGGTTTGCTTTCACTGTCCAAGGGCAACAGTATACTTGGACCCGGTTACCGCAGGGTTTCCACAACAGCCCTACGGTATTTCATATGGCTTTACAAAGCCATTTGCGAGAATTACCTCCCCTGTCATCCACAGTCATCCAATATGTAGACGATATCTTGCTAGCTTCAAACATGGAAGACCAGCATGAACAAGATTTACGAGGTTTGCTGGACCACCTTTGGCTGAAAGGACATAAAGCCAGCATCGACAAAGCACAAAGACCAAGAAGAGGTTGTATACCTGGGACAAAAGATTTCACAAGGAAAGAGAGAACTTACCCAGGATAGAACTGCAGCCATTCGGGCTGCTAAAAAAAACACCACTATTCAGGAACTAAGGTCTTTTTTGGGATTGTGTAACTTTAACAGAAATTGGATTGACTCCTTCACACAGCTTGCTCAGCCACTGAATGATATCTTAAAGGGGAAACGTGCCTCTAAAGAAGCCATCACCCTCACTAAGGAACAGCAAGAGGCCTTCCTGAGTTTGAAAAAGGCTTTGTGTTCGGCACCGGCTCTGGGAATCCCCGACAGTGGTAAGCCATTTACCCTGTTTGTCCATGAGAAAGAAGGATACATGACAGCTATACTGACACAAGAACATGGGGATCGGCAAAGACCTATTGGCTATTATTCGGAAAACTGGATGCGGTAGCCCTCGGATGGGGAAGCTACATGTCGAGCGGTAATGATCACTGCGGGTCTAGTCCTCGACCAAAAGCTGATTGTCAAGTGTCCCCACACTGTACACACTTTGCTGTCTATGAATAGAATGTCTCAGGTGATGGCAGCTAGATGGACCCGCTGGACAGCAGTTTTGGAAGCTCCTAATCTCCATATCGTCCGGGCCAGTCCAGTTAATCCCACAACTATGCTCCCGATGTCAGAATCGAGGGAGCAAGAGGGGGGAGAATGTGAAGAGCATGACTGCGTGGAGATTTTAAAAGAAACAGAAGAAGCAGCCTTAGCAGCAGAGGAGCCTCTGCACAACCCAGACCTCATCCTGTTTACAGATGGTTCCTCCTTTGTTGACAATGGTACCAGAAAAGCAGGATGGACAGTTACAACCTTATATGAGGTAGTGACAAAAGGATATTTACCCTTCGGAACGTCAGCACAACAGGCCGAGTTACGGGCCCTGTCAGAAGCATGTCGAATAGCAGAAGGACAGACAGCTAATGTCTACACAGATTTGCGTTATGCTTTTGGAGTCGCTCACGACATTGGTCTGTTATGGCGGAAAAGAGGATTCCTCACTGCTGCTGGTACACCTATCCGAAATGGAAAAGAAGTCCGAGACTTACTAGAGGCCATACAATTACCTCAGGAAGTGTCCATCCTGAAGTGTAAGGCCCATACCAAGGAAAATACCACGGAAGCACAGGGAAATGCCCTAGCCGACCAGACAGCTAAAGATGCCGCCTCACAAAGCGTTCCCCCAGAAGAACTAACACAGATGTGCAGATTGAAAGCACTCAGGACTCTGACATGAGACCTTCAACCAATGCAAGGCGAGTGCTCCCAAGAGGAAAAATGGACATGGATTGAGGCAGGAATTAAGCTATGTGAAGATGGTGTCTGGAGACAAAGAGTTACCGACAAGCCAGTCGCGCCACAAGCGCTTATGCCTTTTTTAGCCCAACAGATCCACTCGTGGGGACACTTGGCCTCACAACAGATGACGGCATGGTTCCAGAAAAGCTGGCGGGGTCGGGGATTTAAAAAACATGCCCAGCTGGTAGCAGACCGCTGTGTGGTCTGTCAGAAAAATAATTCTGGACCCATCACAGTAATGCCCCAATTGAGGCCCCCTGCCCCTGTCGGACCATTCCAGCATCTGCAGGTTGATTATATATCTCTTCCTTCATGCCAAGGATACACTGACATTCTTGTCATGGTCGACAGATTCTCTAGATGGGTAGAAGCTGTCCCAACTAAAAGAGCCACAGCCAATCACACTGCAAAGATCTTGAGTAAGGATTACATTCCCCGATGGGGAGTCCCGAGTAGCATTGACTCAGATCAGGGAACACACTTCACAGGTGCTGTCTGCCAAGAAGTCTGTAGGTTACTGAACATTACGTGGGATTTACACTGTCCTTATCATCCACAACCATCAGGACAAGTAGAGCGAATGAATCGAACTCTGAAACAACGACTTGCCAAATATCACCAAGAAGGAACACCATGGCCCCAGGCACTACCAATAGTGCTATGTAGTATTAGGGTAACCCCAAACAGAACTACAGATCTAAGCCCATTTGAAATTATAACAGGAAGACCCATGTCGCTGCCAGGAACTATTGATTTATGGAAAGCTGATATTCACGTAATGAGTGACACTTTGTTATCATACTGTCAGAACCTAACCAACACTATTAGTTCTGTTTCCCAACAGGTATCGGCAGCTTAGGGTAATCCACCAGAAGGAGGACACGACATCATCCCGGGAGTCTGGGTGTATGTGAAAAAGTTGCATAAAGAACCTTTGGGTACCAAGTGGGAGGGACCTTATCAAGTGTTATTGACCACCCAGGCAGCTGTTAAAGTCCAAGGAAAGAAAGCCTGGATCCACGCTTCACACATTAAACGAGCACCCGTAACTGAAGCTGAAATCTAATAAGGACAATTACTTTTTGCCAAAATGTATAAATTTACTGTATTACTAACTGTAGGTATTCTAGGCATTTGCCTACTTCTTACTAGCCGACTATCTGCACCAAAAGGAAATAGTGGAGTACCAAGGGAATTACATGTAAATACCTTTTTATATATGTCATACATTTATGCCAAACAAGGTAACATTTCTAGTTGTTGGGTATGTACGCATATTCCTATTCACTCAAAGGGAGGGATTCCCTTGAGGCCAGTTCCTTTGAATATCTCGGAAATGGCTGAGTGGATAATTAATCAAAACAAAACAGGCAATGTGTTTCAAGATACGGAGAACTGGGCACGTAAATGGAAGTCAGCAGGTTACAATCTGACTACCTTTGAAGGAGGGTACCAACCGTGCTACAATAATTCCAAAAGGCCACCATTTTTTGTTATCATTAATACAACGGGAATAGGAAGACCGGGGGAATCGGTCTGTCTGATTAGAAACATCAAAGGAGGCCAAAATATGGGGTATAGTAACCGCTCCCGGAATTATAATATAATCAAGCCACAGAACCGTCCAAACTGGGCCGATGTGGGAGTTTTTAACGTAACGGGGATTCTGAATAAAACAGATGGAAATGCCTGGACAGGCCCTGGAGTGTTGCTGACAAAGAAACAGCTAACAGTCATTGCCTATAATGGCACCTATTGGGTGTGTGGCCACAAGGCCTACCCTTGGTTGCCCCAGAATTGGACGGGATCCTGCTATTTAGCCTACATTGTGCCATATATGTATCATATAAAGTCACTGTCGGAACATCTACACCATCCTAAGAGAGCTATCACAGAAACAGAGAGGTTCTTTGCCATTCTGATCCCCAGGTATGGAGGTATGGGACTGCCAAACTGACAAGGGAATCCATTAACATGACATCCGTTGTGGAACGGGTAGCCAATGATACCTCAGAGGCCCTATTAAAATCAATGCAGAAATGGTAGCAATCTGCACAATAGCCCTACAGAATAGACTGGCCCTTGACTACATCCTGGCTGAAAAGGGAGGTACTTGCGCCCTACTCGGAACTGAGTGTTGCACATATATCCCAGATAGCTATGAAGAAATTACCCACTTAGCGGAGCATATCCAAAAGGAGGTAGAAAAACTTAAGCAACCCCCATCATTCACTTTGTGGAGCGGAGCCACTGAATGGCTAGGTTCAATAGGAACTTCATTGGTTGAAGGTTTAATTCAATTTGTTGTAATTATTTTACTTTTATATTGTTTGTTTATGTTGATTAAATGTTTTTGCAACCAGGCGGCTGCAGCTGCTATCCCGCAGGTGAGACGCCTAGCAGGTCCCTGCACGTGGCACAGGGGTATGTTATGCTTCAGGGAAGGTTGTTTACTGGTTGAATTAAGATATTGATTTGGATTAAATTGGAATAAGGTTAATTAACCTATTAAAACCAGACTTCCATTGTGGTCACGATGGAATTTGGGTTGGTGTAAATTTATGTGGAAGCTACGAGTCCAGACGTGTGGTGAAACACATCTACAAATTTTAGAAGGAAACTCTATTAACATGTATGAAATTATTTTGTATAATGTTTAACCAGTGATACCTGATGTTTTATGATTCAGTTTGTGAAAGAATCAGAGGGGGGATTGATGGAGAATTCAAACAGGCTGC